>NW_028173561.1:12500-432500 GCF_963971535.1 Notolepis coatsorum
AGGATTACTTTACATGATAACCTCTCTCTTGTCTGTTAGAAACAACGTACAGGTTATTATGAGCTAAATTAAACAAGATACGACTAGGAAAAGAATCTGGAAACTGGAGTGGTCCCTTGAGCCCATAATAGTTCTTTTTTTCTGCCTCTAGACCCAGTGGGATCTGCGAGCAAGGGACTAGGAGAGTGCACTAGAGGCAAACGAAAGTGAGCCCCTAAGCGACCGACTTCTCTATTCCAAACTGGTACAACGTGCCAGGGAGTTGTAACTCGCGAAGCCCAACCTAACCCTAAATGAAACAAGATACGACTAGGAAAAGAATCTGGAAACTGGAGTGGTCCCTTGAGCCCATAATAGTTCTTTTTTTCTGCCTCTAGACCCAGTGGGATCTGCGAGCAAGGGACTAGGAGAGTGCACTAGAGGCAAACGAAAGTGAGCCCCTAAGCGACCGACTTCTCTATTTCAAACTGGTACAACGTACCAGGGAGTTGTAACTCGCGAAACCCAACCTAACACTAGCCAGAGCCTGGTCCTGAGTGTACCGTCCCCGTAACTGGTCTACACCCGCACCAAACAAGGTGACGGGGCGCAGGAGTAGAATAACTGAAACTATTCAAAAACAATTTAGCTACAAGATAACCTTATAAGACCACTATTTTACAAATGAGAACCTCCCTCTTGTCTATTAGAACAAGGTGCAGGTTATTATTAGCTAAATAAAACAAGACTACTTTACGATGACAGCTCTCTCTGCTCTCTCTTAAAAGGGCACGGACTGTTATAAGGAGGGCTAAAATAGAAAATGGAATAATGGCTCCCTCTGCTCTCTCTTTAAAGGGCACGGGCTGTTATAAGGACGTTTAAAGTAGAATGTCTCTTAGAATTCCTAAGCCTAACCAAAAGAAAGATAATTGACCTTATGACCTGGACCTGAAACCCAGCGCTAACCTTAACCACCAGCCTCAGAATGCCTAATCCTAACCCTAGGAAAAATAATTAACCCTAGGACATTGACCTGGAACCCAACTCTAACCTTAACCAATCTCCTTAGAAGGCCTAATCCTAACCTTAATACAATTTAAATCGCGTATTTCACCATGCAAATAGGGTGGATTTGACTATATAGGAAGCCACAAGTTTGTTTACATTCCCCGGTCCTCTGGCCATTGACTGGACTCAGCCCAATGGTTACGAAAGTGCCTTAGAATGCTCTGATTATCTCAAGACTGTTCAGTAAGAATCCTTAACTAGGATCGGATGGTCTTGCTAGAGGAATTTTCCGATTCGTGATCGCCACTCTAAGTATCGATCGCGTTTCAGCCCAATGGTTACGAGAGTGCCTTAGAATGCTCTGATTATCCCAAGACTGTTCAGTAAGAATCCTTAACTAGAATCGGATGGTCTTGCTAGAGGAATTTTCCGATTCGTGATCGCCACTCTAAGTATCGATCGCGTTTCAGCCCAATGGTTACGAGAGTGCCTTAGAATGCTCTGATTATCCCAAGACTGTTCAGGAAGAATCCTTAACTAGGATCGGATGGTCTTGCTAGAGAAATTTTCCGATTCGTGATCGCCACTCTAAGTATCGATCGCGTTTCAGCCCAATGGTTACGAGAGTGCCTTAGAATGCTCTGATTATCCCAAGACTGTTCAGTAAGAATCCTTAACTAGGATCGGATGGTCTTGCTAGAGGAATTGTCCGATTCGTGATCGCCACTAATTTTAATATAAAAAATACTCTGTTCTAATACAGGCAATTAGGACATTGAATAAAGGGTTAACAGCTGGTTTGGGAAAGTGCAGTCGGCTGTCAATCAAGTGGGACCACGCCCCTCAACAAGGGGAGACCAATTGGAAGAGGGCTAGTGTTGTAAAAACAGATCCCTCCTTCCTTGTAAAAGGGAGATAGCTCACTTCACTCGTACGACGGAACACAGAGACATCTATTAAGAGAGAAAGGCATGGCCAGTGGACCATTGAATGAGCACATTAAACCTCTTGTACAGGGGGACAGGAGAGGTCCTGACCCCAGTAAAAATAGCAAACGGGGCCAGGAAGACTAGGCACATGGGGTAGAGCAACGAAAAAAATATATTGGTCCACATAGAGACCATTTGGACCCCCAAGACCGCTTTTCGTGTCCCACGTTTCGAAGGCTGTCTGGTAACGACGACGCTGGAGAGGGGGACGGAAGGGATTAAAGTAGTGTCATATCTTGCCTATGCAACTGTATAGGTCAGAATAATGTTACGTCTTACCTGTGCGACGGTATAGGTTAGAATAGGATCACGTCTTACCTGTGCAACGGTATGGGCTAAAATAATATCACGTCTTACTTGTGCAACTGTATAGGTTAACTTTACATAATGACCTCTCTTGTCTGTTAGGAACAACGTACTGGTTATTATGAGCTAAATAAAACAGGATTACTTTACACGATAACCTCTCTCTTGTCTGTTAGAACTTGAGAGGGGGACAGAAGGGATTAAAGTGGTGTCACATCTTGCCTATGCAACTATATAGGTCAAGATAATGTCACGTCTTACCTGTGCGACGGTATAGATTAAAATAAGGTCACGTCTTACCTGTGCGACGGTATGGGTTAAAATAATATCACGTCTTGCCTGTGCAACTGTATAGATTAAAATAATGTCACATCTTACCTGTGCTGCTGTGGGGTTGGGGTTGGGATTAGGGTTGGGGTTACCCTGGCCCCGACCCGGACCTTGGCCCTGGCCCTTCCGCCACGGCACTGCAGAGGAATGGGTTAAAATAATATCACGTCTTGCCTGTGCAACTGTATAGATTAAAATAATGTCACATCTTACCTGTGCTGCTGTGGAGTTGGGGTTGGGGTTGGGATTGGGGTTGGGGTTACCCTGGCCCCGACCCGGACCTTGGCCCTGGCCCTTCCGCCACGGCACTGCAGGGAAATTGGAACACAACTGCAGGTAAGTATTAGCTAAATAGAACCGCAGGTAAGTATTAGCTAAATGGAACCGCAAAATCCTAGTAAATACAACTATTGGTAAAATAAATATTGTTTAGACTACGCGGGCTAGCACCTCCGAACCGAGCATGAAGGTGTGGGTCCATAAATAAGTTACACACTATTTGCAAAGACTTATATATTCCAAAACAAATATATCTATCCCGGCACTTCCCCCCAAAATGGACCATTTGACAGAATACGGATAACAGTCCGAGGTTGATCACCTCTCAGGACGGGCCGAACTCAGGCGAGGGCGTATAATGTTTTGCAAACTCGTGTATACTAATATGCGGGTTTGTAATACGGCCGAAACGTCTTATGACCCAGAGTTACATTACTGAAGAGTCTATCCGTACAATTGACACCAATCAATCAATCAATTAATCAATCATTCTAAACTATTCAAAAACAATTTAGCTACAAAATAACCTTATAAGACCACTACTTTACAAATGATAACCTATCTTGTCTATTAGAACAACGAACGGGTTATTATTAGCTATTCAAAAACAATTTAGCTACAAGATAACCTTATAAGACCACTACTTTACATGATAACCTCTCTCTTGTCTGTTAGAAACAACGTACAGGTTATTGTGAGCTAAATAAAACAGGATTACTTTACATGATAACCTCTCTCTTGTCTGTTAGAAACAACGTACAGGTTATTATGAGCTAAATAAAACAGGATTACTTTACATGATAATCTCTCTCTTGTCTGTTAGAAACAACGTACTGGTTATTATGAGCTAAATAAAATAGGATTACTTTACATGATAACCTCTCTCTTGTCTGTTAGAAACAACGTACTGGTTATTATGAGCTAAATAAAACAGGATTACTTTACATGATAACCTCTCTCTTGTCTGTTAGAAGCAACGTACAGGTTATTATGAGCTAAATAAAACAGGATTACTTTACATGATAACCTCTCTCTTGTCTGTTAGAAACAACGTACTGGTTATTATGAGCTAAATAAAACAGGATTACTTTACATGATAACCTCTCTCTTGTCTGTTAGAAACAACGTACAGGTTGTTATGAGCTAAATAAAACAGGATTACTTTACATGATAACCTCTCTCTTGTCTGTTAGAAACAACGTACAGGTTATTATGAGCTAAATTAAACAAGATACGACTAGGAAAAGAATCTGGAAACTGGAGTGGTCCCTTGAGCCCATAATAGTTCTTTTTTTCTGCCTCTAGACCCAGTGGGATCTGCGAGCAAGGGACTAGGAGAGTGCACTAGAGGCAAACGAAAGTGAGCCCCTAAGCGACCGACTTCTCTATTCCAAACTGGTACAACGTGCCAGGGAGTTGTAACTCGCGAAGCCCAACCTAACCCTAAATGAAACAAGATACGACTAGGAAAAGAATCTGGAAACTGGAGTGGTCCCTTGAGCCCATAATAGTTCTTTTTTTCTGCCTCTAGACCCAGTGGGATCTGCGAGCAAGGGACTAGGAGAGTGCACTAGAGGCAAACGAAAGTGAGCCCCTAAGCGACCGACTTCTCTATTTCAAACTGGTACAACGTACCAGGGAGTTGTAACTCGCGAAACCCAACCTAACACTAGCCAGAGCCTGGTCCTGAGTGTACCGTCCCCGTAACTGGTCTACACCCGCACCAAACAAGGTGACGGGGCGCAGGAGTAGAATAACTGAAACTATTCAAAAACAATTTAGCTACAAGATAACCTTATAAGACCACTATTTTACAAATGAGAACCTCCCTCTTGTCTATTAGAACAAGGTGCAGGTTATTATTAGCTAAATAAAACAAGACTACTTTACGATGACAGCTCTCTCTGCTCTCTCTTAAAAGGGCACGGACTGTTATAAGGAGGGCTAAAATAGAAAATGGAATAATGGCTCCCTCTGCTCTCTCTTTAAAGGGCACGGGCTGTTATAAGGACGTTTAAAGTAGAATGTCTCTTAGAATTCCTAAGCCTAACCAAAAGAAAGATAATTGACCTTATGACCTGGACCTGAAACCCAGCGCTAACCTTAACCACCAGCCTCAGAATGCCTAATCCTAACCCTAGGAAAAATAATTAACCCTAGGACATTGACCTGGAACCCAACTCTAACCTTAACCAATCTCCTTAGAAGGCCTAATCCTAACCTTAATACAATTTAAATCGCGTATTTCACCATGCAAATAGGGTGGATTTGACTATATAGGAAGCCACAAGTTTGTTTACATTCCCCGGTCCTCTGGCCATTGACTGGACTCAGCCCAATGGTTACGAAAGTGCCTTAGAATGCTCTGATTATCTCAAGACTGTTCAGTAAGAATCCTTAACTAGGATCGGATGGTCTTGCTAGAGGAATTTTCCGATTCGTGATCGCCACTCTAAGTATCGATCGCGTTTCAGCCCAATGGTTACGAGAGTGCCTTAGAATGCTCTGATTATCCCAAGACTGTTCAGTAAGAATCCTTAACTAGAATCGGATGGTCTTGCTAGAGGAATTTTCCGATTCGTGATCGCCACTCTAAGTATCGATCGCGTTTCAGCCCAATGGTTACGAGAGTGCCTTAGAATGCTCTGATTATCCCAAGACTGTTCAGGAAGAATCCTTAACTAGGATCGGATGGTCTTGCTAGAGAAATTTTCCGATTCGTGATCGCCACTCTAAGTATCGATCGCGTTTCAGCCCAATGGTTACGAGAGTGCCTTAGAATGCTCTGATTATCCCAAGACTGTTCAGTAAGAATCCTTAACTAGGATCGGATGGTCTTGCTAGAGGAATTGTCCGATTCGTGATCGCCACTAATTTTAATATAAAAAATACTCTGTTCTAATACAGGCAATTAGGACATTGAATAAAGGGTTAACAGCTGGTTTGGGAAAGTGCAGTCGGCTGTCAATCAAGTGGGACCACGCCCCTCAACAAGGGGAGACCAATTGGAAGAGGGCTAGTGTTGTAAAAACAGATCCCTCCTTCCTTGTAAAAGGGAGATAGCTCACTTCACTCGTACGACGGAACACAGAGACATCTATTAAGAGAGAAAGGCATGGCCAGTGGACCATTGAATGAGCACATTAAACCTCTTGTACAGGGGGACAGGAGAGGTCCTGACCCCAGTAAAAATAGCAAACGGGGCCAGGAAGACTAGGCACATGGGGTAGAGCAACGAAAAAAATATATTGGTCCACATAGAGACCATTTGGACCCCCAAGACCGCTTTTCGTGTCCCACGTTTCGAAGGCTGTCTGGTAACGACGACGCTGGAGAGGGGGACGGAAGGGATTAAAGTAGTGTCATATCTTGCCTATGCAACTGTATAGGTCAGAATAATGTTACGTCTTACCTGTGCGACGGTATAGGTTAGAATAGGATCACGTCTTACCTGTGCAACGGTATGGGCTAAAATAATATCACGTCTTACTTGTGCAACTGTATAGGTTAACTTTACATAATGACCTCTCTTGTCTGTTAGGAACAACGTACTGGTTATTATGAGCTAAATAAAACAGGATTACTTTACACGATAACCTCTCTCTTGTCTGTTAGAACTTGAGAGGGGGACAGAAGGGATTAAAGTGGTGTCACATCTTGCCTATGCAACTATATAGGTCAAGATAATGTCACGTCTTACCTGTGCGACGGTATAGATTAAAATAAGGTCACGTCTTACCTGTGCGACGGTATGGGTTAAAATAATATCACGTCTTGCCTGTGCAACTGTATAGATTAAAATAATGTCACATCTTACCTGTGCTGCTGTGGGGTTGGGGTTGGGATTAGGGTTGGGGTTACCCTGGCCCCGACCCGGACCTTGGCCCTGGCCCTTCCGCCACGGCACTGCAGAGGAATGGGTTAAAATAATATCACGTCTTGCCTGTGCAACTGTATAGATTAAAATAATGTCACATCTTACCTGTGCTGCTGTGGAGTTGGGGTTGGGGTTGGGATTGGGGTTGGGGTTACCCTGGCCCCGACCCGGACCTTGGCCCTGGCCCTTCCGCCACGGCACTGCAGGGAAATTGGAACACAACTGCAGGTAAGTATTAGCTAAATAGAACCGCAGGTAAGTATTAGCTAAATGGAACCGCAAAATCCTAGTAAATACAACTATTGGTAAAATAAATATTGTTTAGACTACGCGGGCTAGCACCTCCGAACCGAGCATGAAGGTGTGGGTCCATAAATAAGTTACACACTATTTGCAAAGACTTATATATTCCAAAACAAATATATCTATCCCGGCACTTCCCCCCAAAATGGACCATTTGACAGAATACGGATAACAGTCCGAGGTTGATCACCTCTCAGGACGGGCCGAACTCAGGCGAGGGCGTATAATGTTTTGCAAACTCGTGTATACTAATATGCGGGTTTGTAATACGGCCGAAACGTCTTATGACCCAGAGTTACATTACTGAAGAGTCTATCCGTACAATTGACACCAATCAATCAATCAATTAATCAATCATTCTAAACTATTCAAAAACAATTTAGCTACAAAATAACCTTATAAGACCACTACTTTACAAATGATAACCTATCTTGTCTATTAGAACAACGAACGGGTTATTATTAGCTATTCAAAAACAATTTAGCTACAAGATAACCTTATAAGACCACTACTTTACATGATAACCTCTCTCTTGTCTGTTAGAAACAACGTACAGGTTATTGTGAGCTAAATAAAACAGGATTACTTTACATGATAACCTCTCTCTTGTCTGTTAGAAACAACGTACAGGTTATTATGAGCTAAATAAAACAGGATTACTTTACATGATAATCTCTCTCTTGTCTGTTAGAAACAACGTACTGGTTATTATGAGCTAAATAAAATAGGATTACTTTACATGATAACCTCTCTCTTGTCTGTTAGAAACAACGTACTGGTTATTATGAGCTAAATAAAACAGGATTACTTTACATGATAACCTCTCTCTTGTCTGTTAGAAGCAACGTACAGGTTATTATGAGCTAAATAAAACAGGATTACTTTACATGATAACCTCTCTCTTGTCTGTTAGAAACAACGTACTGGTTATTATGAGCTAAATAAAACAGGATTACTTTACATGATAACCTCTCTCTTGTCTGTTAGAAACAACGTACAGGTTGTTATGAGCTAAATAAAACAGGATTACTTTACATGATAACCTCTCTCTTGTCTGTTAGAAACAACGTACAGGTTATTATGAGCTAAATTAAACAAGATACGACTAGGAAAAGAATCTGGAAACTGGAGTGGTCCCTTGAGCCCATAATAGTTCTTTTTTTCTGCCTCTAGACCCAGTGGGATCTGCGAGCAAGGGACTAGGAGAGTGCACTAGAGGCAAACGAAAGTGAGCCCCTAAGCGACCGACTTCTCTATTCCAAACTGGTACAACGTGCCAGGGAGTTGTAACTCGCGAAGCCCAACCTAACCCTAAATGAAACAAGATACGACTAGGAAAAGAATCTGGAAACTGGAGTGGTCCCTTGAGCCCATAATAGTTCTTTTTTTCTGCCTCTAGACCCAGTGGGATCTGCGAGCAAGGGACTAGGAGAGTGCACTAGAGGCAAACGAAAGTGAGCCCCTAAGCGACCGACTTCTCTATTTCAAACTGGTACAACGTACCAGGGAGTTGTAACTCGCGAAACCCAACCTAACACTAGCCAGAGCCTGGTCCTGAGTGTACCGTCCCCGTAACTGGTCTACACCCGCACCAAACAAGGTGACGGGGCGCAGGAGTAGAATAACTGAAACTATTCAAAAACAATTTAGCTACAAGATAACCTTATAAGACCACTATTTTACAAATGAGAACCTCCCTCTTGTCTATTAGAACAAGGTGCAGGTTATTATTAGCTAAATAAAACAAGACTACTTTACGATGACAGCTCTCTCTGCTCTCTCTTAAAAGGGCACGGACTGTTATAAGGAGGGCTAAAATAGAAAATGGAATAATGGCTCCCTCTGCTCTCTCTTTAAAGGGCACGGGCTGTTATAAGGACGTTTAAAGTAGAATGTCTCTTAGAATTCCTAAGCCTAACCAAAAGAAAGATAATTGACCTTATGACCTGGACCTGAAACCCAGCGCTAACCTTAACCACCAGCCTCAGAATGCCTAATCCTAACCCTAGGAAAAATAATTAACCCTAGGACATTGACCTGGAACCCAACTCTAACCTTAACCAATCTCCTTAGAAGGCCTAATCCTAACCTTAATACAATTTAAATCGCGTATTTCACCATGCAAATAGGGTGGATTTGACTATATAGGAAGCCACAAGTTTGTTTACATTCCCCGGTCCTCTGGCCATTGACTGGACTCAGCCCAATGGTTACGAAAGTGCCTTAGAATGCTCTGATTATCCCAAGACTGTTCAGTAAGAATCCTTAACTAGGATCGGATGGTCTTGCTAGAGGAATTTTCCGATTCGTGATCGCCACTCTAAGTATCGATCGCGTTTCAGCCCAATGGTTACGAGAGTGCCTTAGAATGCTCTGATTATCCCAAGACTGTTCAGTAAGAATCCTTAACTAGAATCGGATGGTCTTGCTAGAGGAATTTTCCGATTCGTGATCGCCACTCTAAGTATCGATCGCGTTTCAGCCCAATGGTTACGAGAGTGCCTTAGAATGCTCTGATTATCCCAAGACTGTTCAGGAAGAATCCTTAACTAGGATCGGATGGTCTTGCTAGAGAAATTTTCCGATTCGTGATCGCCACTCTAAGTATCGATCGCGTTTCAGCCCAATGGTTACGAGAGTGCCTTAGAATGCTCTGATTATCCCAAGACTGTTCAGTAAGAATCCTTAACTAGGATCGGATGGTCTTGCTAGAGGAATTGTCCGATTCGTGATCGCCACTAATTTTAATATAAAAAATACTCTGTTCTAATACAGGCAATTAGGACATTGAATAAAGGGTTAACAGCTGGTTTGGGAAAGTGCAGTCGGCTGTCAATCAAGTGGGACCACGCCCCTCAACAAGGGGAGACCAATTGGAAGAGGGCTAGTGTTGTAAAAACAGATCCCTCCTTCCTTGTAAAAGGGAGATAGCTCACTTCACTCGTACGACGGAACACAGAGACATCTATTAAGAGAGAAAGGCATGGCCAGTGGACCATTGAATGAGCACATTAAACCTCTTGTACAGGGGGACAGGAGAGGTCCTGACCCCAGTAAAAATAGCAAACGGGGCCAGGAAGACTAGGCACATGGGGTAGAGCAACGAAAAAAATATATTGGTCCACATAGAGACCATTTGGACCCCCAAGACCGCTTTTCGTGTCCCACGTTTCGAAGGCTGTCTGGTAACGACGACGCTGGAGAGGGGGACGGAAGGGATTAAAGTAGTGTCATATCTTGCCTATGCAACTGTATAGGTCAGAATAATGTTACGTCTTACCTGTGCGACGGTATAGGTTAGAATAGGATCACGTCTTACCTGTGCAACGGTATGGGCTAAAATAATATCACGTCTTACTTGTGCAACTGTATAGGTTAACTTTACATAATGACCTCTCTTGTCTGTTAGGAACAACGTACTGGTTATTATGAGCTAAATAAAACAGGATTACTTTACACGATAACCTCTCTCTTGTCTGTTAGAACTTGAGAGGGGGACAGAAGGGATTAAAGTGGTGTCACATCTTGCCTATGCAACTATATAGGTCAAGATAATGTCACGTCTTACCTGTGCGACGGTATAGATTAAAATAAGGTCACGTCTTACCTGTGCGACGGTATGGGTTAAAATAATATCACGTCTTGCCTGTGCAACTGTATAGATTAAAATAATGTCACATCTTACCTGTGCTGCTGTGGGGTTGGGGTTGGGATTAGGGTTGGGGTTACCCTGGCCCCGACCCGGACCTTGGCCCTGGCCCTTCCGCCACGGCACTGCAGAGGAATGGGTTAAAATAATATCACGTCTTGCCTGTGCAACTGTATAGATTAAAATAATGTCACATCTTACCTGTGCTGCTGTGGAGTTGGGGTTGGGGTTGGGATTGGGGTTGGGGTTACCCTGGCCCCGACCCGGACCTTGGCCCTGGCCCTTCCGCCACGGCACTGCAGGGAAATTGGAACACAACTGCAGGTAAGTATTAGCTAAATAGAACCGCAGGTAAGTATTAGCTAAATGGAACCGCAAAATCCTAGTAAATACAACTATTGGTAAAATAAATATTGTTTAGACTACGCGGGCTAGCACCTCCGAACCGAGCATGAAGGTGTGGGTCCATAAATAAGTTACACACTATTTGCAAAGACTTATATATTCCAAAACAAATATATCTATCCCGGCACTTCCCCCCAAAATGGACCATTTGACAGAATACGGATGACAGTCCGAGGTTGATCACCTCTCAGGACGGGCCGAACTCAGGCGAGGGCGTATAATGTTTTGCAAACTCGTGTATACTAATATGCGGGTTTGTAATACGGCCGAAACGTCTTATGACCCAGAGTTACATTACTGAAGAGTCTATCCGTACAATTGACACCAATCAATCAATCAATTAATCAATCATTCTAAACTATTCAAAAACAATTTAGCTACAAAATAACCTTATAAGACCACTACTTTACAAATGATAACCTATCTTGTCTATTAGAACAACGAACGGGTTATTATTAGCTATTCAAAAACAATTTAGCTACAAGATAACCTTATAAGACCACTACTTTACATGATAACCTCTCTCTTGTCTGTTAGAAACAACGTACAGGTTATTGTGAGCTAAATAAAACAGGATTACTTTACATGATAACCTCTCTCTTGTCTGTTAGAAACAACGTACAGGTTATTATGAGCTAAATAAAACAGGATTACTTTACATGATAATCTCTCTCTTGTCTGTTAGAAACAACGTACTGGTTATTATGAGCTAAATAAAATAGGATTACTTTACATGATAACCTCTCTCTTGTCTGTTAGAAACAACGTACTGGTTATTATGAGCTAAATAAAACAGGATTACTTTACATGATAACCTCTCTCTTGTCTGTTAGAAGCAACGTACAGGTTATTATGAGCTAAATAAAACAGGATTACTTTACATGATAACCTCTCTCTTGTCTGTTAGAAACAACGTACTGGTTATTATGAGCTAAATAAAACAGGATTACTTTACATGATAACCTCTCTCTTGTCTGTTAGAAACAACGTACAGGTTGTTATGAGCTAAATAAAACAGGATTACTTTACATGATAACCTCTCTCTTGTCTGTTAGAAACAACGTACAGGTTATTATGAGCTAAATTAAACAAGATACGACTAGGAAAAGAATCTGGAAACTGGAGTGGTCCCTTGAGCCCATAATAGTTCTTTTTTTCTGCCTCTAGACCCAGTGGGATCTGCGAGCAAGGGACTAGGAGAGTGCACTAGAGGCAAACGAAAGTGAGCCCCTAAGCGACCGACTTCTCTATTCCAAACTGGTACAACGTGCCAGGGAGTTGTAACTCGCGAAGCCCAACCTAACCCTAAATGAAACAAGATACGACTAGGAAAAGAATCTGGAAACTGGAGTGGTCCCTTGAGCCCATAATAGTTCTTTTTTTCTGCCTCTAGACCCAGTGGGATCTGCGAGCAAGGGACTAGGAGAGTGCACTAGAGGCAAACGAAAGTGAGCCCCTAAGCGACCGACTTCTCTATTTCAAACTGGTACAACGTACCAGGGAGTTGTAACTCGCGAAACCCAACCTAACACTAGCCAGAGCCTGGTCCTGAGTGTACCGTCCCCGTAACTGGTCTACACCCGCACCAAACAAGGTGACGGGGCGCAGGAGTAGAATAACTGAAACTATTCAAAAACAATTTAGCTACAAGATAACCTTATAAGACCACTATTTTACAAATGAGAACCTCCCTCTTGTCTATTAGAACAAGGTGCAGGTTATTATTAGCTAAATAAAACAAGACTACTTTACGATGACAGCTCTCTCTGCTCTCTCTTAAAAGGGCACGGACTGTTATAAGGAGGGCTAAAATAGAAAATGGAATAATGGCTCCCTCTGCTCTCTCTTTAAAGGGCACGGGCTGTTATAAGGACGTTTAAAGTAGAATGTCTCTTAGAATTCCTAAGCCTAACCAAAAGAAAGATAATTGACCTTATGACCTGGACCTGAAACCCAGCGCTAACCTTAACCACCAGCCTCAGAATGCCTAATCCTAACCCTAGGAAAAATAATTAACCCTAGGACATTGACCTGGAACCCAACTCTAACCTTAACCAATCTCCTTAGAAGGCCTAATCCTAACCTTAATACAATTTAAATCGCGTATTTCACCATGCAAATAGGGTGGATTTGACTATATAGGAAGCCACAAGTTTGTTTACATTCCCCGGTCCTCTGGCCATTGACTGGACTCAGCCCAATGGTTACGAAAGTGCCTTAGAATGCTCTGATTATCTCAAGACTGTTCAGTAAGAATCCTTAACTAGGATCGGATGGTCTTGCTAGAGGAATTTTCCGATTCGTGATCGCCACTCTAAGTATCGATCGCGTTTCAGCCCAATGGTTACGAGAGTGCCTTAGAATGCTCTGATTATCCCAAGACTGTTCAGTAAGAATCCTTAACTAGAATCGGATGGTCTTGCTAGAGGAATTTTCCGATTCGTGATCGCCACTCTAAGTATCGATCGCGTTTCAGCCCAATGGTTACGAGAGTGCCTTAGAATGCTCTGATTATCCCAAGACTGTTCAGGAAGAATCCTTAACTAGGATCGGATGGTCTTGCTAGAGAAATTTTCCGATTCGTGATCGCCACTCTAAGTATCGATCGCGTTTCAGCCCAATGGTTACGAGAGTGCCTTAGAATGCTCTGATTATCCCAAGACTGTTCAGTAAGAATCCTTAACTAGGATCGGATGGTCTTGCTAGAGGAATTGTCCGATTCGTGATCGCCACTAATTTTAATATAAAAAATACTCTGTTCTAATACAGGCAATTAGGACATTGAATAAAGGGTTAACAGCTGGTTTGGGAAAGTGCAGTCGGCTGTCAATCAAGTGGGACCACGCCCCTCAACAAGGGGAGACCAATTGGAAGAGGGCTAGTGTTGTAAAAACAGATCCCTCCTTCCTTGTAAAAGGGAGATAGCTCACTTCACTCGTACGACGGAACACAGAGACATCTATTAAGAGAGAAAGGCATGGCCAGTGGACCATTGAATGAGCACATTAAACCTCTTGTACAGGGGGACAGGAGAGGTCCTGACCCCAGTAAAAATAGCAAACGGGGCCAGGAAGACTAGGCACATGGGGTAGAGCAACGAAAAAAATATATTGGTCCACATAGAGACCATTTGGACCCCCAAGACCGCTTTTCGTGTCCCACGTTTCGAAGGCTGTCTGGTAACGACGACGCTGGAGAGGGGGACGGAAGGGATTAAAGTAGTGTCATATCTTGCCTATGCAACTGTATAGGTCAGAATAATGTTACGTCTTACCTGTGCGACGGTATAGGTTAGAATAGGATCACGTCTTACCTGTGCAACGGTATGGGCTAAAATAATATCACGTCTTACTTGTGCAACTGTATAGGTTAACTTTACATAATGACCTCTCTTGTCTGTTAGGAACAACGTACTGGTTATTATGAGCTAAATAAAACAGGATTACTTTACACGATAACCTCTCTCTTGTCTGTTAGAACTTGAGAGGGGGACAGAAGGGATTAAAGTGGTGTCACATCTTGCCTATGCAACTATATAGGTCAAGATAATGTCACGTCTTACCTGTGCGACGGTATAGATTAAAATAAGGTCACGTCTTACCTGTGCGACGGTATGGGTTAAAATAATATCACGTCTTGCCTGTGCAACTGTATAGATTAAAATAATGTCACATCTTACCTGTGCTGCTGTGGGGTTGGGGTTGGGATTAGGGTTGGGGTTACCCTGGCCCCGACCCGGACCTTGGCCCTGGCCCTTCCGCCACGGCACTGCAGAGGAATGGGTTAAAATAATATCACGTCTTGCCTGTGCAACTGTATAGATTAAAATAATGTCACATCTTACCTGTGCTGCTGTGGAGTTGGGGTTGGGGTTGGGATTGGGGTTGGGGTTACCCTGGCCCCGACCCGGACCTTGGCCCTGGCCCTTCCGCCACGGCACTGCAGGGAAATTGGAACACAACTGCAGGTAAGTATTAGCTAAATAGAACCGCAGGTAAGTATTAGCTAAATGGAACCGCAAAATCCTAGTAAATACAACTATTGGTAAAATAAATATTGTTTAGACTACGCGGGCTAGCACCTCCGAACCGAGCATGAAGGTGTGGGTCCATAAATAAGTTACACACTATTTGCAAAGACTTATATATTCCAAAACAAATATATCTATCCCGGCACTTCCCCCCAAAATGGACCATTTGACAGAATACGGATAACAGTCCGAGGTTGATCACCTCTCAGGACGGGCCGAACTCAGGCGAGGGCGTATAATGTTTTGCAAACTCGTGTATACTAATATGCGGGTTTGTAATACGGCCGAAACGTCTTATGACCCAGAGTTACATTACTGAAGAGTCTATCCGTACAATTGACACCAATCAATCAATCAATTAATCAATCATTCTAAACTATTCAAAAACAATTTAGCTACAAAATAACCTTATAAGACCACTACTTTACAAATGATAACCTATCTTGTCTATTAGAACAACGAACGGGTTATTATTAGCTATTCAAAAACAATTTAGCTACAAGATAACCTTATAAGACCACTACTTTACATGATAACCTCTCTCTTGTCTGTTAGAAACAACGTACAGGTTATTGTGAGCTAAATAAAACAGGATTACTTTACATGATAACCTCTCTCTTGTCTGTTAGAAACAACGTACAGGTTATTATGAGCTAAATAAAACAGGATTACTTTACATGATAATCTCTCTCTTGTCTGTTAGAAACAACGTACTGGTTATTATGAGCTAAATAAAATAGGATTACTTTACATGATAACCTCTCTCTTGTCTGTTAGAAACAACGTACTGGTTATTATGAGCTAAATAAAACAGGATTACTTTACATGATAACCTCTCTCTTGTCTGTTAGAAGCAACGTACAGGTTATTATGAGCTAAATAAAACAGGATTACTTTACATGATAACCTCTCTCTTGTCTGTTAGAAACAACGTACTGGTTATTATGAGCTAAATAAAACAGGATTACTTTACATGATAACCTCTCTCTTGTCTGTTAGAAACAACGTACAGGTTGTTATGAGCTAAATAAAACAGGATTACTTTACATGATAACCTCTCTCTTGTCTGTTAGAAACAACGTACAGGTTATTATGAGCTAAATTAAACAAGATACGACTAGGAAAAGAATCTGGAAACTGGAGTGGTCCCTTGAGCCCATAATAGTTCTTTTTTTCTGCCTCTAGACCCAGTGGGATCTGCGAGCAAGGGACTAGGAGAGTGCACTAGAGGCAAACGAAAGTGAGCCCCTAAGCGACCGACTTCTCTATTCCAAACTGGTACAACGTGCCAGGGAGTTGTAACTCGCGAAGCCCAACCTAACCCTAAATGAAACAAGATACGACTAGGAAAAGAATCTGGAAACTGGAGTGGTCCCTTGAGCCCATAATAGTTCTTTTTTTCTGCCTCTAGACCCAGTGGGATCTGCGAGCAAGGGACTAGGAGAGTGCACTAGAGGCAAACGAAAGTGAGCCCCTAAGCGACCGACTTCTCTATTTCAAACTGGTACAACGTACCAGGGAGTTGTAACTCGCGAAACCCAACCTAACACTAGCCAGAGCCTGGTCCTGAGTGTACCGTCCCCGTAACTGGTCTACACCCCGCACCAAACAAGGTGACGGGGCGCAGGAGTAGAATAACTGAAACTATTCAAAAACAATTTAGCTACAAGATAACCTTATAAGACCACTATTTTACAAATGAGAACCTCCCTCTTGTCTATTAGAACAAGGTGCAGGTTATTATTAGCTAAATAAAACAAGACTACTTTACGATGACAGCTCTCTCTGCTCTCTCTTAAAAGGGCACGGACTGTTATAAGGAGGGCTAAAATAGAAAATGGAATAATGGCTCCCTCTGCTCTCTCTTTAAAGGGCACGGGCTGTTATAAGGACGTTTAAAGTAGAATGTCTCTTAGAATTCCTAAGCCTAACCAAAAGAAAGATAATTGACCTTATGACCTGGACCTGAAACCCAGCGCTAACCTTAACCACCAGCCTCAGAATGCCTAATCCTAACCCTAGGAAAAATAATTAACCCTAGGACATTGACCTGGAACCCAACTCTAACCTTAACCAATCTCCTTAGAAGGCCTAATCCTAACCTTAATACAATTTAAATCGCGTATTTCACCATGCAAATAGGGTGGATTTGACTATATAGGAAGCCACAAGTTTGTTTACATTCCCCGGTCCTCTGGCCATTGACTGGACTCAGCCCAATGGTTACGAAAGTGCCTTAGAATGCTCTGATTATCCCAAGACTGTTCAGTAAGAATCCTTAACTAGGATCGGATGGTCTTGCTAGAGGAATTTTCCGATTCGTGATCGCCACTCTAAGTATCGATCGCGTTTCAGCCCAATGGTTACGAGAGTGCCTTAGAATGCTCTGATTATCCCAAGACTGTTCAGTAAGAATCCTTAACTAGAATCGGATGGTCTTGCTAGAGGAATTTTCCGATTCGTGATCGCCACTCTAAGTATCGATCGCGTTTCAGCCCAATGGTTACGAGAGTGCCTTAGAATGCTCTGATTATCCCAAGACTGTTCAGGAAGAATCCTTAACTAGGATCGGATGGTCTTGCTAGAGAAATTTTCCGATTCGTGATCGCCACTCTAAGTATCGATCGCGTTTCAGCCCAATGGTTACGAGAGTGCCTTAGAATGCTCTGATTATCCCAAGACTGTTCAGTAAGAATCCTTAACTAGGATCGGATGGTCTTGCTAGAGGAATTTTCCGATTCGTGATCGCCACTAATTTTAATATAAAAAATACTCTGTTCTAATACAGGCAATTAGGACATTGAATAAAGGGTTAACAGCTGGTTTGGGAAAGTGCAGTCGGCTGTCAATCAAGTGGGACCACGCCCCTCAACAAGGGGAGACCAATTGGAAGAGGGCTAGTGTTGTAAAAACAGATCCCTCCTTCCTTGTAAAAGGGAGATAGCTCACTTCACTCGTACGACGGAACACAGAGACATCTATTAAGAGAGAAAGGCATGGCCAGTGGACCATTGAATGAGCACATTAAACCTCTTGTACAGGGGGACAGGAGAGGTCCTGACCCCAGTAAAAATAGCAAACGGGGCCAGGAAGACTAGGCACATGGGGTAGAGCAACGAAAAAAATATATTGGTCCACATAGAGACCATTTGGACCCCCAAGACCGCTTTTCGTGTCCCACGTTTCGAAGGCTGTCTGGTAACGACGACGCTGGAGAGGGGGACGGAAGGGATTAAAGTAGTGTCATATCTTGCCTATGCAACTGTATAGGTCAGAATAATGTTACGTCTTACCTGTGCGACGGTATAGGTTAGAATAGGATCACGTCTTACCTGTGCAACGGTATGGGCTAAAATAATATCACGTCTTACTTGTGCAACTGTATAGGTTAACTTTACATAATGACCTCTCTTGTCTGTTAGGAACAACGTACTGGTTATTATGAGCTAAATAAAACAGGATTACTTTACACGATAACCTCTCTCTTGTCTGTTAGAACTTGAGAGGGGGACAGAAGGGATTAAAGTGGTGTCACATCTTGCCTATGCAACTATATAGGTCAAGATAATGTCACGTCTTACCTGTGCGACGGTATAGATTAAAATAAGGTCACGTCTTACCTGTGCGACGGTATGGGTTAAAATAATATCACGTCTTGCCTGTGCAACTGTATAGATTAAAATAATGTCACATCTTACCTGTGCTGCTGTGGGGTTGGGGTTGGGATTAGGGTTGGGGTTACCCTGGCCCCGACCCGGACCTTGGCCCTGGCCCTTCCGCCACGGCACTGCAGAGGAATGGGTTAAAATAATATCACGTCTTGCCTGTGCAACTGTATAGATTAAAATAATGTCACATCTTACCTGTGCTGCTGTGGAGTTGGGGTTGGGGTTGGGATTGGGGTTGGGGTTACCCTGGCCCCGACCCGGACCTTGGCCCTGGCCCTTCCGCCACGGCACTGCAGGGAAATTGGAACACAACTGCAGGTAAGTATTAGCTAAATAGAACCGCAGGTAAGTATTAGCTAAATGGAACCGCAAAATCCTAGTAAATACAACTATTGGTAAAATAAATATTGTTTAGACTACGCGGGCTAGCACCTCCGAACCGAGCATGAAGGTGTGGGTCCATAAATAAGTTACACACTATTTGCAAAGACTTATATATTCCAAAACAAATATATCTATCCCGGCACTTCCCCCCAAAATGGACCATTTGACAGAATACGGATGACAGTCCGAGGTTGATCACCTCTCAGGACGGGCCGAACTCAGGCGAGGGCGTATAATGTTTTGCAAACTCGTGTATACTAATATGCGGGTTTGTAATACGGCCGAAACGTCTTATGACCCAGAGTTACATTACTGAAGAGTCTATCCGTACAATTGACACCAATCAATCAATCAATTAATCAATCATTCTAAACTATTCAAAAACAATTTAGCTACAAAATAACCTTATAAGACCACTACTTTACAAATGATAACCTATCTTGTCTATTAGAACAACGAACGGGTTATTATTAGCTATTCAAAAACAATTTAGCTACAAGATAACCTTATAAGACCACTACTTTACATGATAACCTCTCTCTTGTCTGTTAGAAACAACGTACAGGTTATTGTGAGCTAAATAAAACAGGATTACTTTACATGATAACCTCTCTCTTGTCTGTTAGAAACAACGTACAGGTTATTATGAGCTAAATAAAACAGGATTACTTTACATGATAATCTCTCTCTTGTCTGTTAGAAACAACGTACTGGTTATTATGAGCTAAATAAAATAGGATTACTTTACATGATAACCTCTCTCTTGTCTGTTAGAAACAACGTACTGGTTATTATGAGCTAAATAAAACAGGATTACTTTACATGATAACCTCTCTCTTGTCTGTTAGAAGCAACGTACAGGTTATTATGAGCTAAATAAAACAGGATTACTTTACATGATAACCTCTCTCTTGTCTGTTAGAAACAACGTACTGGTTATTATGAGCTAAATAAAACAGGATTACTTTACATGATAACCTCTCTCTTGTCTGTTAGAAACAACGTACAGGTTGTTATGAGCTAAATAAAACAGGATTACTTTACATGATAACCTCTCTCTTGTCTGTTAGAAACAACGTACAGGTTATTATGAGCTAAATTAAACAAGATACGACTAGGAAAAGAATCTGGAAACTGGAGTGGTCCCTTGAGCCCATAATAGTTCTTTTTTTCTGCCTCTAGACCCAGTGGGATCTGCGAGCAAGGGACTAGGAGAGTGCACTAGAGGCAAACGAAAGTGAGCCCCTAAGCGACCGACTTCTCTATTCCAAACTGGTACAACGTGCCAGGGAGTTGTAACTCGCGAAGCCCAACCTAACCCTAAATGAAACAAGATACGACTAGGAAAAGAATCTGGAAACTGGAGTGGTCCCTTGAGCCCATAATAGTTCTTTTTTTCTGCCTCTAGACCCAGTGGGATCTGCGAGCAAGGGACTAGGAGAGTGCACTAGAGGCAAACGAAAGTGAGCCCCTAAGCGACCGACTTCTCTATTTCAAACTGGTACAACGTACCAGGGAGTTGTAACTCGCGAAACCCAACCTAACACTAGCCAGAGCCTGGTCCTGAGTGTACCGTCCCCGTAACTGGTCTACACCCGCACCAAACAAGGTGACGGGGCGCAGGAGTAGAATAACTGAAACTATTCAAAAACAATTTAGCTACAAGATAACCTTATAAGACCACTATTTTACAAATGAGAACCTCCCTCTTGTCTATTAGAACAAGGTGCAGGTTATTATTAGCTAAATAAAACAAGACTACTTTACGATGACAGCTCTCTCTGCTCTCTCTTAAAAGGGCACGGACTGTTATAAGGAGGGCTAAAATAGAAAATGGAATAATGGCTCCCTCTGCTCTCTCTTTAAAGGGCACGGGCTGTTATAAGGACGTTTAAAGTAGAATGTCTCTTAGAATTCCTAAGCCTAACCAAAAGAAAGATAATTGACCTTATGACCTGGACCTGAAACCCAGCGCTAACCTTAACCACCAGCCTCAGAATGCCTAATCCTAACCCTAGGAAAAATAATTAACCCTAGGACATTGACCTGGAACCCAACTCTAACCTTAACCAATCTCCTTAGAAGGCCTAATCCTAACCTTAATACAATTTAAATCGCGTATTTCACCATGCAAATAGGGTGGATTTGACTATATAGGAAGCCACAAGTTTGTTTACATTCCCCGGTCCTCTGGCCATTGACTGGACTCAGCCCAATGGTTACGAAAGTGCCTTAGAATGCTCTGATTATCCCAAGACTGTTCAGTAAGAATCCTTAACTAGGATCGGATGGTCTTGCTAGAGGAATTTTCCGATTCGTGATCGCCACTCTAAGTATCGATCGCGTTTCAGCCCAATGGTTACGAGAGTGCCTTAGAATGCTCTGATTATCCCAAGACTGTTCAGTAAGAATCCTTAACTAGAATCGGATGGTCTTGCTAGAGGAATTTTCCGATTCGTGATCGCCACTCTAAGTATCGATCGTGTTTCAGCCCAATGGTTACGAGAGTGCCTTAGAATGCTCTGATTATCCCAAGACTGTTCAGGAAGAATCCTTAACTAGGATCGGATGGTCTTGCTAGAGAAATTTTCCGATTCGTGATCGCCACTCTAAGTATCGATCGCGTTTCAGCCCAATGGTTACGAGAGTGCCTTAGAATGCTCTGATTATCCCAAGACTGTTCAGTAAGAATCCTTAACTAGGATCGGATGGTCTTGCTAGAGGAATTGTCCGATTCGTGATCGCCACTAATTTTAATATAAAAAATACTCTGTTCTAATACAGGCAATTAGGACATTGAATAAAGGGTTAACAGCTGGTTTGGGAAAGTGCAGTCGGCTGTCAATCAAGTGGGACCACGCCCCTCAACAAGGGGAGACCAATTGGAAGAGGGCTAGTGTTGTAAAAACAGATCCCTCCTTCCTTGTAAAAGGGAGATAGCTCACTTCACTCGTACGACGGAACACAGAGACATCTATTAAGAGAGAAAGGCATGGCCAGTGGACCATTGAATGAGCACATTAAACCTCTTGTACAGGGGGACAGGAGAGGTCCTGACCCCAGTAAAAATAGCAAACGGGGCCAGGAAGACTAGGCACATGGGGTAGAGCAACGAAAAAAATATATTGGTCCACATAGAGACCATTTGGACCCCCAAGACCGCTTTTCGTGTCCCACGTTTCGAAGGCTGTCTGGTAACGACGACGCTGGAGAGGGGGACGGAAGGGATTAAAGTAGTGTCATATCTTGCCTATGCAACTGTATAGGTCAGAATAATGTTACGTCTTACCTGTGCGACGGTATAGGTTAGAATAGGATCACGTCTTACCTGTGCAACGGTATGGGCTAAAATAATATCACGTCTTACTTGTGCAACTGTATAGGTTAACTTTACATAATGACCTCTCTTGTCTGTTAGGAACAACGTACTGGTTATTATGAGCTAAATAAAACAGGATTACTTTACACGATAACCTCTCTCTTGTCTGTTAGAACTTGAGAGGGGGACAGAAGGGATTAAAGTGGTGTCACATCTTGCCTATGCAACTATATAGGTCAAGATAATGTCACGTCTTACCTGTGCGACGGTATAGATTAAAATAAGGTCACGTCTTACCTGTGCGACGGTATGGGTTAAAATAATATCACGTCTTGCCTGTGCAACTGTATAGATTAAAATAATGTCACATCTTACCTGTGCTGCTGTGGGGTTGGGGTTGGGATTAGGGTTGGGGTTACCCTGGCCCCGACCCGGACCTTGGCCCTGGCCCTTCCGCCACGGCACTGCAGAGGAATGGGTTAAAATAATATCACGTCTTGCCTGTGCAACTGTATAGATTAAAATAATGTCACATCTTACCTGTGCTGCTGTGGAGTTGGGGTTGGGGTTGGGATTGGGGTTGGGGTTACCCTGGCCCCGACCCGGACCTTGGCCCTGGCCCTTCCGCCACGGCACTGCAGGGAAATTGGAACACAACTGCAGGTAAGTATTAGCTAAATAGAACCGCAGGTAAGTATTAGCTAAATGGAACCGCAAAATCCTAGTAAATACAACTATTGGTAAAATAAATATTGTTTAGACTACGCGGGCTAGCACCTCCGAACCGAGCATGAAGGTGTGGGTCCATAAATAAGTTACACACTATTTGCAAAGACTTATATATTCCAAAACAAATATATCTATCCCGGCACTTCCCCCCAAAATGGACCATTTGACAGAATACGGATGACAGTCCGAGGTTGATCACCTCTCAGGACGGGCCGAACTCAGGCGAGGGCGTATAATGTTTTGCAAACTCGTGTATACTAATATGCGGGTTTGTAATACGGCCGAAACGTCTTATGACCCAGAGTTACATTACTGAAGAGTCTATCCGTACAATTGACACCAATCAATCAATCAATTAATCAATCATTCTAAACTATTCAAAAACAATTTAGCTACAAAATAACCTTATAAGACCACTACTTTACAAATGATAACCTATCTTGTCTATTAGAACAACGAACGGGTTATTATTAGCTATTCAAAAACAATTTAGCTACAAGATAACCTTATAAGACCACTACTTTACATGATAACCTCTCTCTTGTCTGTTAGAAACAACGTACAGGTTATTGTGAGCTAAATAAAACAGGATTACTTTACATGATAACCTCTCTCTTGTCTGTTAGAAACAACGTACAGGTTATTATGAGCTAAATAAAACAGGATTACTTTACATGATAATCTCTCTCTTGTCTGTTAGAAACAACGTACTGGTTATTATGAGCTAAATAAAATAGGATTACTTTACATGATAACCTCTCTCTTGTCTGTTAGAAACAACGTACTGGTTATTATGAGCTAAATAAAACAGGATTACTTTACATGATAACCTCTCTCTTGTCTGTTAGAAGCAACGTACTGGTTATTATGAGCTAAATAAAATAGGATTACTTTACATGATAACCTCTCTCTTGTCTGTTAGAAACAACGTACTGGTTATTATGAGCTAAATAAAACAGGATTACTTTACATGATAACCTCTCTCTTGTCTGTTAGAAACAACGTACAGGTTGTTATGAGCTAAATAAAACAGGATTACTTTACATGATAACCTCTCTCTTGTCTGTTAGAAACAACGTACAGGTTATTATGAGCTAAATTAAACAAGATACGACTAGGAAAAGAATCTGGAAACTGGAGTGGTCCCTTGAGCCCATAATAGTTCTTTTTTTCTGCCTCTAGACCCAGTGGGATCTGCGAGCAAGGGACTAGGAGAGTGCACTAGAGGCAAACGAAAGTGAGCCCCTAAGCGACCGACTTCTCTATTCCAAACTGGTACAACGTGCCAGGGAGTTGTAACTCGCGAAGCCCAACCTAACCCTAAATGAAACAAGATACGACTAGGAAAAGAATCTGGAAACTGGAGTGGTCCCTTGAGCCCATAATAGTTCTTTTTTTCTGCCTCTAGACCCAGTGGGATCTGCGAGCAAGGGACTAGGAGAGTGCACTAGAGGCAAACGAAAGTGAGCCCCTAAGCGACCGACTTCTCTATTTCAAACTGGTACAACGTACCAGGGAGTTGTAACTCGCGAAACCCAACCTAACCCTAACCCTAACCCTAACCCTAACCCTAACCCTAACCCTAAACCCTAACCCTAACCCTAACCCTAACCCTAACCCTAACCCTAACCCTAAACCCTAACCCTAACCCTAACCCTAACCCTAAACCCTAACCCTAACCCTAACCCTAACCCTAACCCTAACCCTAGCCCCGAGCGGCTCACAAAACCCCAATGTTAACCTTAGACTTGGACTCTAACCCGGGCACTAATCTTAACCAATTGGTCTGGAACGTCCAAACTTAACTCTTGGCCCTGGGCGACACTTAACACCCTAGTATTAACCTTAAACCTGGACCCTGACCCAGGCACTAACCTTAACCAACTTGAAGAACGCCTAAACTTAACCTTTTGACCCCGGGCGGCTCATAAGAGACCCTAATGTTAACCTTAGATCTGGACTCTAACTCAAGCACTAACCTTAACCAACTAATTCAGAAACGCCTAAACTTAACCTTTGACCCTTGCGACTCTCAACACCCTAACCCTAACCCTAACCCTAACCCTAACCCTAACCCTAACGTCTAAACTTAACTCTTGGCCCTGGGCGACTCTTAACACCCTAGTATTAACCTTAAACCTGGACCCTGACCCAGGCACTAACCTTAACCAACTTGAAGAACGCCTAAACTTAACCTTTTAACCCCGGGCGGCTCATAAGAGACCCTAATGTTAACCTTAGATCTGGACTCTAACTCAAGCACTAACCTTAACCAACTATTTCAGAAACACCTAAACTTAACCTTGGACCCTTGCGACTCTCAACACCCTAATATTAGCCCTAAACCTGGACCCTAACCCAGGCTCTAACCTCAACCAACTTGAAGAACGCCTAAACTTAACCTTTTGACCCCAGGCGGCTCATAGGACCTCAAGGCTGACCTTAGACCTGGCCCTTAATTCAGGCACCAGCCGCCTAAACTTAACCTTTTGACCCCAAGCGGCTCACAGGACCTTAGGTTTGACCATAGACCTAGACCTTAACATAGGCACTAACCTTAACCAACTCAAAAAACTGGACTCTAACCTAGACCCTAAGCCTGGCCATTCACTAAATCAATCAATCAAGCAATCAACCAATTTATCAATCAATCAATCAATCAGTCAATCAATTAATCAATCAATCAATCAATCAATCAATCAATCAACCAACCAGTTAATCAATCAATCAATCAATCAACCAACCAATCAATCAATCAGTCTATCAATTAATCAATCAATCAATCAATCAATCAATCAATCAATCAACCAATCAACCAATCAGTTAATCAATCAATCAATCAAATCAACCAACCAATCAATCAATCAGTCAATCAATCAACCAATTTATCAATCAATCAATCGGGACGGCCACTACTTAACAATGATAACCTCCCTCGTGTCTCTTATGAACAGCGTAAAGGTTTTTCATTAGCTAAATGGAACCAATCGTGGAACTCACTATCACATGGCTGACCTTTGACCTCTCACTGCCACGCTACAGATGGGGGGCCTCCCGCCGGTGTACTGGGTGTGATGTGCCGTGACTTAATTTGGTACAAGGTGGGCCGTTGTTCTGTGGACTAACCTATTTGCGACCACGACACACGGCAGGGTAATGACCCTTATACTGCCACAGAAGGGTAGCTGGACCTTCTCAATACCACACTATGGGATTAATAATAGCGGTAATGTGGTGGAAAATAATGGTAGTGGTTGGTAATAGAGATGGTGATAGCGAGGTTGAACGTTCATTTGATTTTGGGCCTCTGTGTCCACTGCACTACGGACAGTGAGCAGACGGCGAAGGTGCTGTTGAACGACATAATTTACTGGCTTGTTTTGATATCAGGTAGCTTGATGTGATGTACTTTAGCTGGGTTTAACACATGGGGCCCAAAATGGGGGGAGACGGGCCCTTTTACCTGCGGTGAGATCCAATTTGATGTTAGCTAACCCTTTCCCACCACTGCACTACTGATGAATAAACCTTGTGTTTAATTGACCACACTGGCAACATCAGTGGGAGGCCTTCTACAACATCAATGTAATAAGCACATACCACTAAGACAGGCTCTCTCCAAAGTAATATTAGGGTGAGGCCTTCTGCACCACCAAATTAATGAGCACATACCGGTTAGGCAGACCTTCTCTAGGATAACAATAGGGTGAGGCCTTCTGCTCCATCAATGAACTAGGGGGCCAGGTTCCCCGGAACAACCAGCAATGGCCCTATGAGGGGGGCACAGTGTAATGACTGGGCCTCTGGACGGGTTGGACACCACGCCACTAAGATAGAATATGATGGGACTGGGCATGTTATTATGTGACCCAATATTGGGTAGTCTGACCCTTCTTCAGCCTCACTACTCAAGTTTCAAGTTTCAAGTTTCTTTAATAGTTGTCATACAGAAGTACAGAATACTTTTGTACAAAATGCTTCTTACTGTTGCGCTCCAGAGACTGTGCATGACAAGATAAGTATGAAATAAAAACATAGTAAAAATTAGAAGTAAAAAAAGAGGTCACAGTGTTCAGTTTAGACATATGTACAATGTTCGTAGACGTAGTTACCATACAATATACAATACTGTGCAGTGTACTAATATACAATACTATATAGTGCAAGGCATAAATGGACGAGGTGCAGTTTAGGTACAATTCACAGTAGGTGTACGAGTTGTAGTGCAAATCCTTTATCAATAAATATAAAGTGTAAGTGTGTTTGTGTGATCTAAAGTGTGGAGAGTGGGTGCTGCAGTGTGTTGTTTGTTTGAGTGAGTGTGTGCGTGTGGGTGTGTGTGCTGTGTGCATTTGATGGTTGTTTCATAGTGATTATTGTTCGTTTAGCGATTATTGTTCGTTTAGTGAATGTACCCTTTTACTAGCACACAACATGGTGCATGGGGGGCCCCATCACGGCCACAGGGGTAGTGTAGGCTGTACACAGTATATTGGGGGACAGCATGATGTACTAAACTATTTTAAAACTATTTTAATATGGTTGGGCTTGGGCTACCACACTGTGGAGCTTGGACCTCTGATGCCAGGAGACTGAGGACTTGACCTGACAAGGGAAAGACCTTGTAGACATGGCCTGGTAATAAATAACCTAAATATTAGGGACAGGCCTCAGAACTACACTGACATCGGGTGGCTGGGGGTTGGGGATCAGAGGTTGGTATGATATGATGTGGCCTGGTGCTAGGAACCTGGTACGAGGAGTGGATCTCTAAATTACATTGTTACCTGGGGATTTGATACAATATAGGGGGCATTGATACAATGCAATGTGACCTTATGTGATTTGGGTTTGTACTCACACCACCGCTCTGCAAAGGTGTGACCCCCTCGCTACCACACGACAGTGATTGGACCTGTTTCATTACCACACTATAGGATCAATAATATCAATAATGGTAATATTCATAATGATAATGAATGTGAGGATGATTACAATGGTGATAATGACAGTGTGGGATAATGGCAGGTTGGTTACAGTGATAATAATGGAAAAATATTAGGGACAAGGGTAATGTTTAAATGTGAGTTGTATAGATATTACTTGGGGGATAACCCCTCTCTGTTCTATCACCCATCATTATCCATCGTCCAGAACCACTACGTCAAGCACACAAGCATATGCCATGGGAAAGGACCTTTTTCAAAGTACATCAATGTACACAAACATATGCAATGGGAAAGGACTTTCTCTAAAATAATATTAATAAGAGGCCTCCAGGGCCAGCAATGGACTGGTGTTACAATACCTTGGAACAACCAGCAGAGGGCCCCCCCCCTTTTTTCACATTATACAGATCAACAAAAGTATTGGTGACGCGACAATTTAACGTTTTTGGAATCAAACATTTCCAAGTATCATCGCCATGACTATGTCTCTAATACATGTGGAATGTAAAACGTTAGGTTAAGAATGGTTTAGCAATAGAATTAAAGGGAGTTTGAATCAAACTGAGTGTTTAGTTTACGCTCACGATTTTGACGCAGAAGCGGATATAGAAGTGTTGAACCATGGGAACTGTAGTTTCTTTACGGACACTGCACTTCCTGTAGTCCGCGATAGTTCAAAGTTCGGCGTTAGGAGTGAATAATAACAATGATTGCTATGATCCACGATAATAAGCTATGGAGGGCAACGTTTCTAACAAATATTAAAACGTAACCAGTTTCTCCACACTATTGTAATCGAGTAGGAATAACTAGATCTGATATTAGTCACAGGATGTTTGCACTGGGTGGGAAATGGCCTACAGAGGGAGCCAATTTCCCCCTGAAAAAACATATTAATGAACGGGTTTCCAAAGGGAGGCTACATGCAAATTCAACTACACGAGGCTTCTCATGCGATTGGCCGGGTAAACCGGACTAGAACCAAATCTGCATGGACCACAGGAGCATTCTGGGTAGAAATATTAAAAGAACATTAAAATGTTAATTTTGACGTTATTAAAGCCTAAAAAAATATGAATTAAATACACATTAGGGAGACATTAACCAGACTTCACACAATAGAATTAAAAAAATAGTTTTTTATTTTAGTTAATAAAAACATACAACAAACACCGTTTGTGTGACACACAAGCCTGGGCACGACCCAACAAATTACACAATGAAAAAAACTCTTTTTGGACTCCTATCTGACACACAATTGTGACAAGATAACAGAAGCCCTTAAGACCAGACCATCAAACGACACCATCCTACACTTGAAGACCACCTTGACGACCACCTTGACCATCGCTTCATTAACTACTAGAACCCGCTTCGACTTGAGTAAGGGGGGCGGTGGGAACTAGACGTCTGACGTCCGGTGGCCCAGCAGCGTGGTGAGAACTGAGTATATCCCAAGGTTCTGCAGAGTAATTTCTGTTCCATGACAAAGGATTGGACCGGGGGAAAGAGCAATTCCGTGGTCCACCTGAGTTACTGAAATTGAAATAAACTTTGCATATTGAGAACCTAACGGCGATATAACAGTTCTCAAAACGGAGAAGACGGGATAGCAGGCCTCTCTCAGGTCCCACACAGTGTAATCGGTCGTGTTAAAAGCTGCCGACACACTGCAGGTAAATATCTTTTAACAATCTCTTAAGGGCCTTACAGAGCCTGTACATACCAGAACATATGCACGAACACGTTTTTCCAAAGTAGGTTCCCTTTACTCTAGATAAAAAATAAAAAATACACAATATCCTACAGACTGACCTACAGATACCAGCGGTCCCATATGGACAATAAAATAATGGAATTACTAATACTTACTTTTTTCACCCCGTTTTTTTTTTTTTTTTTAAACAGACGCACCTATGTTGTAATACCAATATCCTGGTAGATACAACTATTGGGATTTTCACGACCTGATGTGTCGGAATACGACGGGAAGACTGGAATTTCTAAAATTATGGGACACTTTTAAAATGATGACCTCCCTCCTGTATACTAGAACAGCAACAGGCATCAGGGAGTGAAGCGGGAGGGGGGAAACAGGTACACCTACCTCAGGGTACCAATATCCTAGCAAACACAACTATGGGGATTCTCACGACCTGATGCGTCGGAATACAACATGAATTGTAAACACACTAAAGAAATAGTAGGGTGCGAATGGGGTTAAATATACTGGTAACTGGCTACATGATTCTACAATTTACAAATAGGACCTACCCACGAGATAAATATTGCTTTGACTACGCGGATTAGCACCTCCGAACCGAGTAGGAAGGTGCTAGTCCATAAAATGAATTAAACACTAATTACAAGGACTTATATATTCCGAATCAAATATATTTATCCCAGCGCTTCCCCCCAAAATAGACCATTTGACAGAATACGGAGGACAGTCCGAGGTTGATCACCTCCCAGGACGGGCCGGGCTCAGGTGAGGGCGTATAGTGTGCTGCAAACTCGTGTATATTAATACACGGAATTGCACTACGGCCGAAACGCCTGATGACCCAGAGTTACATTACTGAAGAGTCTATCCGTAAAATTGACACCAATTAATCAACCAACTAATCGACCATTCATTCAATCAAGTAATCGGTCAATCGTTCAATCAATCAATAAATATTAACTCCCTCTATATATACTCGCTCTCTCTCTCTCTCTCTCAATCAAGTGACACTATATAACTAGGTATAATTTAATAGTACTTAGTATATTAATATGGAACCCGGTCTAATGGCTGGACCTCTGCACTGTCTTGACACTATGCAACTAGGTGTAATTCAATGGAACCCAGCAATTTAATTTGGGACCTAGTGTAATGACGGGGCCTCTGAGCTGTGTGGACACCATGTATCTAGATGCAGTTTGATGGGACTGGGCATATTGATGGGGGACATGGCACAACAACTGGACCTTTGAATTAGGTTGCTGGTGCAATGTCTGGGCCTCTGAGCCATGTTGACACCATGTAACTAGGGGGAAATGTGGGGGTAAACACATGGGTTTTTAGATGTAGACGTATGTATATATATGTATATTATATAATAGAAATACAGGACCCACTCGAGGCTTCTCAACTGACCATTGGCTAATTTCAACAGCACAAACACGCCGACGGAGACCACGCCGGAGGACCGATCCAGGAGCTCCGGTCCATCTTCATAGAGACGTAATAGCACTAGCGATCTACTAAATAGAATTTAACTTAACAGAATCAAAACAACTATGGCGTCTCCCCCTCCCCCCCCGAAAGTACCTGCCCACCCAAAATGGAGTGAGGAGCAGTTTCACTTGATTAAAACGATACAGTTTCTCCTAATAGCGGACTACCAGGGACTCCAATTGGAGCAACCCATCACTAAGGCCCTCGCGTCTCGCTTGGTACATATTAGAAAGTTAGCTAAAAAGGAGAAGGTACAAACCGAGGTCACAAGGAGACTGTCCGATGACAGTAACTCCAACTGGCATAGAGATACCCTGGACCACTTGAGAAGGGAGTATCAGTTCCGCCGCGCTAGCACCGTTACGGCCCTTAAAGCCTTTACCACGCTTAGCGTAACATTTTGGAAAGAGGCCCTGGTCAAAGCCATAAGCTGGACCAGTCACCGCACCAAATTCATGACTCCACAGGCCTACAGGGTCTTTGAACAACAGGTACTCCAAATTAAGTTGGACTACGAGTCGGAACAGGCGCAGGCAGCAACATCGTCCTCAGGTGACGAACCCAGACCTGCCCCTGAGACGGAAAAGACGTGTACACCCCAACCATCTGCAGAGACAATTGGGTACGGTAACACACTTAAACGTAGACACACACTTACCACAAGTCAGAACCCGAACCGGGGGAACCAACCCCATAATGTTGGTAGCGATCCTAATACGGCCAGGACGGAGAGAGTTTTGCCTATTAATCAGGCCTTACTCGTTGACCACGTAGACCTCGATAAAAGCACTCGCAGGGGCGCCTTCTACGCGTACGCAGCCCATGAGGGAACCGTGGCCACAACCACAACATCCTCGGCACACATAGACGCCGGTGACGAAGGGACATCAGGAACTACGGGCCACACCATGGTACCGTACGAACCTGACCCCACCTCGATATTTGACCTCACTCTACACGAGACATCCGATTTTAATTTTATTTTCGAGGCAACACGTATGGACGCACCCCTCTCCCCAGAGCTCTCGCTGGGTCCTATACGGACCCATGAAACCCCAGGACGCAACCCGTCCCCGGGACCCGGACCCACCCAAAAACTAGGACCTACCGCGCACTCAACCCCTATAAGATCCGAAACCACAACACCGCCACCCGAAACCACGCCACAGTCACCCTGGTACGAACGACATGAAAGCCATGGGATTAAGGATAACTGGAGACTAAACATACATAGGGAAATTGTCATCATGGGGGACTCTAACTTAAAGAACTTACCCCCCATCCATAATAACTTAATACAGGTCGATAGCTACCCGGGTGCCAAAATCCAACACGCGATTCAAATACTTGAGCGCCTTGAAACGTCTCCTAATGTTAGGGCAATACTTCTGTCGTTCGGCATCAATGACAAACAAACCTGCAATGGGCATTTGGTGGTTAGGAACATAAAGAAACTGAATACAGTGGCCAAAAGAGCATTCCCGAGGGCGCTCATATACATGGCGTGCATAAACGCCTCCTACCGCCTAAAAGACTCTATGCTAGTCAACATAGATAGCTTAAATGAAGCCATACGCGACAACATACTTTACATTCCATTACTGGGATACAGGAAATTCCAAACGCAACAGGACCACATCCACTGGACCCAGCAAACAGGGATCCACATGTGGGCAATGTGGGAAAGGGTATTGGAGCGACACATGTAAAAAATCCCCCGAAAAAAGCACACCGCGCAGGGACCGGACTACTCCGGGCCCCCCCCCCCCCCCGAAAGACCCCGTTCGTCACGTTTAAATAGATGGATCTATCAATAGATCTATAAAACGAACAAAATATGTTCCAGAGTCAAAATTAGTACGATTATAACCTCCCTTCTTTCTCTTATAAAAGTACAGGTTATCATCAACATTAATAGGACAGGGACTATTTTAATCGCAAAAAAGTGCGGATAAGTATTTTGGGTAAGTATCTACGGAGCACCCTTCATGTAGGTTATATAGCCCAGGACTTAAGAAGTAGCGAACCACTACCGAACACACCACAGAACTTAGGGACCCTGAAAAGGGGCCACCCCAATAGAACGGGGTAATACGTACGACCAACCCCAAGACTAAGGGCCCGCCCGTAGACGGGTAAAACTACCTTCCCACCATGAACCCCTTCAAAAAGAAGAATGAGAAACCGAAACGTAAACCGAAACACAACGTACCCTTAAAAAAGAAAAAGAAAAAAACGGCAACGGACCCACGTAACAGAGGAGAATGGAGCCAGATCACAAAACACGGTTACGGCGAAATGAAATACGGAAAACCCCCCCTAATTGTAACTCGCGAAATCCTCATCCTGGGTGACGACAACACATCCTTACTACCGCCCATCAAAAACAACCGGATACAAGTAGACAGCTACCCAAAGGCAAAAATTAGGGATGCCATACGCATCCTTAAATACCAAACACCAACGACAAACATAGCCAAACACGTAATATTATCTTTCGGTATATATGATAGAAAAGCAAAACCCTCCATACTATCAGGCTAACTCCTACGACAACTCTGCCGAGCGGCGAAGGGCACCTTCCCGACCGCGAGGATACACATTCCGCTAATCAACGCCAACGGCCGACTACCACGTCAGGTCTTAAGTAACCTAGGACTTCTGAATAACCAGATTACCCAAACAGGACACGCGATACCCAAACTAGAATCTGAACAATTCAAAACACGGAAAAATCAATTTAAATGGACAGGAGACACGGGCAACGCCATGCTAGAAAATTGGAACCAACATCTAAATTTAATGATAAAACAGGATGACGCCCCGGAAAACTGGGAAAAGTCTATAATCAATCTAGCCCACAACGAACCAAATCAACGCCCTCATGAAAGGCCTCTCCTTCGTACCCACAAAGGGAACAGATAAAGGTAAAGCGGAAAGACTGAAAATCGATGTAGAACGATACCACAGACGAATCAAACTAGGATCCTTCTTTGCGGACTTAGACAATAGCGGAGGCACCAAGCTACCATTTGTACACGCGTCCAACTGGACGCCTCGGGATCACCAAATCAACGCGGCAACCCACGACCTAATCAGATGTAATTTAGAATCGGTTAAGAGGACACGAACACGTCCTAACACGGCGGAACAGAACCTGTCTGGCTCGGAGGAGGAGGCATTAATACAGTTAGCCAACAATCAGGACATAGTCATTAAACCGGCAGACAAGGGCAGCGCAATCGTTATACTTGGCAAGGAACAATACGTGAGGGAAGCGAACAGACAGCTTGCGGATACAAGATACTACAAACCCCTAGAGACCCCCATCTTCGCCGAAACCAGTAGTGAAATCAAACATATCCTAGACTACCTTACGCTTAGAGGTTTTATCAACGAAAAACAGTGGGAATACCTACGGGGACCACTCACCCCTAGACCGAGAATGCTCTATCTCCTACCTAAGATTCACAAAACCCCTGATAAGTGGGCCTTCCCGTTTGAAATACCGGCTGGCAGACCAATCATCTCGGACTGTGACAGCGAGAGCTACGCAATAGCTGAATATATAGACCACTTCTTAAACCCACTTTCCAATAGACACAAAAGCTATGTTAAGGACACAGGTGACTTCATTGACAAGATCAAAAACACTAGGATAACAGAACCCTCCTTCCTTTTCACAATAGACGTTGATAGCCTCTACACAAACATCGACACAGAACAGGGTTTGGGAGCAATTTGTGCCTGCTTTCTAAAGTACCCAGACAGAAAAAGACCAGACGCAGCACTCATGACGCTCTTAGAAATGGGCCTAACTAGGAACGACTTTATGTTCAATAACAAATCGTACCTACAGATAAAGGGCACAGCAATGGGCAAAAAGTTTGCACCAGCCTACGCAGACATCTACATGGCAGAATGGGAGGAGACTCTCTTCCCAAAATGCACTCACCTACCGACCAAATACTTTAGATACCTGGACGATATCTGGGGTACCTGGCCACACGGCCTCCCCCAGTTCCAGAAGTTTATAGACACAATGAACCGACACCATGACTCCATAACAGTCAAGTACGTCACACACGAAACCGAAGTTGAGTTCCTCGACACAGTAACATACAAAGGAACCAACTTCTAAGAAACAGGAATCTTGGAAACAAGAGTCTTTTTCAAACCCACAGACACCCACGCACTACTACACAGAGATAGTTTCCACCCTAAACACACCTTTAAGGGACTCCTAAAGGCCCAATTCCTGAGGTTCCAGAGGATCTGTAGCCAGGACTCTGATAGAAAACAGGCTAACAACATCTTGTGCACAGCCCTTAAAACTAGAGGCTACACAAGGACTGAGCTGAGGTGGGCTAAACGTCACTACCTCAAAGACAGAACACCACATGACACACCAATTCTACAACCCTCGCTCCTACCCCTAATAACCACCTACTCGCGATACACCGTAGACATAAACACACAACTCAAAACCAACTTCACCCAGGCACAGAGAAACCGACACGTAATGAAGGAGTGGAAAATCATCTCGGCGTACAGAAGGAACAAAACCCTTAAGGACCTTCTGGTCACATCCAGGTTCCCACCCCCCCTGAAAAGGACACGGGCAAGTGGGGGCCCTAAACCTTAAATGAAACCACACAGATCAATCTAATCAATTCCAGATGACCCTCTTCCTTCTCACAGGGTACGGTCAGACGGAACATAGTGTTCACTAAACCCCCCCCCCCCCCCCCAAAAAAAAGAAAAAAATGAAAAAAAATAATATATATATAAAAAAAAAGGAAAAAGGGTATATATATATGTACATATATATATATATATATATATAATTTTTTCTAAAAAAATATAAAAAAACTCTTCTAAAAAATAAACAAAAACAGAGACCCCTACCCTTAGACGGTACCGGTCAAGACAGGGTGTAACCCCTCCTACCCCCTGAAGGGACGGGCAATCACCAATAATAATTAAATTTTAAAGATAAAACATAGACTAAGTTCCAGAGGACCATGTACCTTCTTACAAGGCATGATCTTATGGAACATATTCAGGGGGGGCAAGGTTAAACGATAAAGGTCGTGGATATGATGTTACTCCATTTAGGACGGAAATGAACCAAAGATTTTGGGAAAATCCCTCTGGGAGGTACTGACCACACCCGTTTCCTTTTCCCTTGCCTACCTGGAACTCTATTTGACCCCTGATACTCCGCTTACCCCGGGTAACATTGGGGAACTCTTTTGTTTACCTCATAACCTGGACCCTAACATAGGCGCTGACCATAATTAGCCACTGATGAACTCCGAAGCCTAGCCTCGAGACCCCAAATGATTCATAAAACCTTTATACTAACCTTAGACCAGGGCCTTAACCTAAGCACTAACCTGGTCCGACTACTAAAGACGGACCAGTTTGAACCCTTTGACCCCAAACGGCTTTTGAGACCCTAGCTGGGCCTCAAAACCTTGATCCTGACTTAAGCTCTAACCCTAGCTAACTAATAAATCAATCAATTAATCAATCAATCAATGGTTCATTCAACCTATCAATCAATCTGTTAATCGATCAACCACACCCAAACAACGAATCAATCAATCAATCGACGACTAAACTACTCGTTCAATCAACCATTTAATTATTGTATCAAATTTAATTTAGGAACCTACTGGAGTAACCCTGTTTCACTACCACATAACAATTAATCAGCCCTTTCAAATACCAAACAATGGGAGGTTGACCTTTCACTGTCATGAGACGGAGGCTGATCTCTCACTGCCCTGCTACAGGTGTCGAACCTTCCGTTACCACACTCCGAGTGATTGATATGTAACTGGGGGGTTGGGTGACAGCATGACGGTTTGAAAGGCATCGTATAACTCATTACCATACATTAGGGAGGGGGACTTTCCACTACCACACTGTTGACAGACAACATGTAGTTGGTTTACTGGGAAATAGCAGGGTCCACTGAACTGTATTAGGTACGATGAGTGGATCTCTGAATTACATTGTTACCAAGGGGCTTGATGCGATATAGTGTGTCTTGAAACAATACAAGGTGACCTTGTAGGATTTGAGATTATACTCACACCACCGCTCTGCAAAGGGGCAACCCCCTCACTGCCACCGACAGTGGTTGGAAATTTTTTTTCATTACCAAACTACAGGATCAATAATATCAATAATGGTAAATATTCATAATGATAAAGGAGGGGAAGGATGACTGCAATGGTTATAATGACAGTGTGGGGTAGTGTCAGACTGACTACAGTGATAGTAGTGGAAAAATATTAAAAAAATATTAATAACGAGAACAATGTTTTAATATTGGTTATACAGATGTTACTGGGGGGATAACCCCTCTCTGTTCTGTTACCCGTCATCATCCGACATCCAGAACCACTACATCAAGTACACAAGCACATGCCATGGGAGAGGACTTTCTCCAAAGTAACATCAATGTAACATCAATGTACACAAGCATATGCCATGGGAAAGGACCTTCTCCAAAGTAACATCAATGTACACAAGCATATGCCATGGGTAAGGACCTCCTCCAAAGTAATACTAATATGAGGCCTCCTGGGCCATCAATAGACTGGCCTGACCTTTCTTTAGCCTCTCTACAGAGGATATACCCTTTACTAGCACATAACGTCTTGGGGAGGCCCCTACACGACCACAGGGAGGGGGGGAGGCTTTACACAGTGTATTAGGGGACATCATATTGTGCTAAACTAATTTAATATAAATGGGCTTGGGCTACCTCACTGTGGAGGTCAGACCTCTGATGCCATGGGTCAGGGGATTTGACCTGTTAAAGGGAAAACCTTGGTAGACATGACCTGATAATAAATAACCTAAATACTAGGGACAGGCCTCAGAACTATACTGGCGTCGGGGGACTGGGGGTTAGGGGTCAGATGTTGGTATGATATGGTGTGGCCCGGTGCTAGGAACCTGGTACGATGGATGGATCTCTGAATTACATTGTTACCAGGTGACTAGGTGAGGGGTAGATTGAATTTGATATATTATATTGTGACCTTGGGTGATCTGAGTTTATACTCACACCACCGCTCTGCAAAGGGATAACCCCCTCACTGCCACACGACAGTGCTTGGACTGTTTACATTACCACACTATAGGATCAACAATATCAATAATAGTATATTCATAATGATAATGAAGATAAGGTTGATTACAATGGTTATAATGACAGTGGGGGTTAGTGACAGGTTGACTACAGTGATAATAATGGGAGGGATATTAATAACAAGAACAATGTTTAAATTTTGGTTGTACAGAGGTTACTGGGGGATAACCCCTCCCTGTGCTATTACCCATCACCATCCATCATCCAGAACCACTACAACAGGCACACAAGCATATGCCATGGGAAAGGACCTCTTTCAGAGTACATCAATGTACACAAACATGTACAATGGGAAAGGTCCTTCTCTAAAATAATACTAATAAGAGGCCTCCTGGGCCATCAATAAACTGGTGTTACAGTACAAGTCAAGTCAAGTCAAGAGTTTTAATTGTCACGGCATACAGGTATACAATGAAATGCGGGTGGTCTTGCCCGCAACGATGTGCAATACAGTGGTACATATAATAGAATCAAAAGAAGAAACAACATTGTGCAGTAACAGATAGCAGGTAACATGGAGTGACATCTCGGTATCTGTACATAGTTATTTACAGCGCATGTGTGACATGCTAGTTAGCTTTGGTAGTGCAATACACTGTTCCTGTTATTCTAATTTAAAGTGTCCTTTCCTTTGGCCATAAGTGTGCGTGTGTGCGACATGAGTGTGTGCCCGCTCATGTTAAAGTGTTAAGTGGCTGCTCGTGTGTGAGCGTGCACAGTGTGCGTGTCGTGTGTGTGTTCATGTGTGCTTGTGTGTGGACAGTTCAATGTTCTGAGCACTCAATGTACATTGTTCATGGCTCTGATGGCCTGGGGGAAGAAGCTGAGCCTAAGCCGCTCTGTCCTAGTAGCTGGGATTTGCAGGCGTCTGCCTGACCTCAGCAGCTGAAACAGGCTGTTATTGGGGTGGTGAGGGTCTTTCATTATCCTGCAGGCTCTGGATTTGCACCTCTTGTTGTATAGAACCTGCAGGGGGGGTAGTGCAATACCCGTGGTACGCTCGGCTGAGCGCACCACTTTCTGTAGGGCCTTCTTGTCCTGTGCCGTGCTGTTTCCATACCAGGCAGTGATGTTTCCGGTCAGGATGCTCTCTACAGCTCCTGAGTAGAAGGACTGGAGTATCTTCCCCGATACTCTGAACTTCCTTAACTGTCTCAGGTGGTAGAGACGCTGTTTCGCCTTCTTTACTACTGTGCCTATGTGTGTTGACCATGTCAGGTCCTCTGAGATGTGGACCCCCAGGTACTTGAAGCTGCTCACCCTGTCCACGGTAGCCCCGTTTATCATCAGTGGTGTGTGTGTCTCCTGCTGTCCTCTCCTATAATCCACGATCAGTTCCTTGGTTTTGCCAATGTTCAGGAGCAGGCTGTTGTCCTGGCACCAGCGTTCCAGTACCTCCACCTCCTCCCGGTAGGCCTTCTCGTCGTTGTCCGAGATCAGCCCCACCACCACCGTGTCATCTGCGAACTTCACTATGGAGTTGGAGCTGAACTTGGCCACACAGTCGTGTGTGTAGAGTGAGTACAGCAGGGGGCTCAGAACACAGCCCTGGGGGGACCCGATGCTCAGGGTGATGGTGTTGGAGGTCTGACCCCCCACCCTGACCGCCTGGGGTCTTTCGCTCAGAAAGTCCAGTACCCAGGCGCTCAGGGCGGAGCTCAGACCTAGCTCGATCAGCTTGTCCACCAGTCTGGTGGGGACTATGGTGTTGAACGCTGAGCTGTAGTCAATGAACAACAGTCTCACATAGCCCCCCTTCTGACGGTCAAGGTGCGAGAGGGTGCTGTGCAGTACCTGGGAGACCGCGTCGTCGGTGGACCTGTTTGTCCTGTATGCAAATTGCATAGGGTCCATATCACTGGGGAGGGAGGCACAAATGTGGTCCTTGACCAGCCTCTCGAAACATTTCATGACCACAGAGGTGAGTGCCACCGGTCTGTAGTCATTTGGACATGCTGGGGAGGGTTTCTTCGGCACAGGGATGATGGTAGACCTTGGAACAACCAGCAGAGGGCCCCCCCCCCTTTTACATTATTACATATCAACAACTTTATTAGTGACGCGACAATTTAACATTTTTAGAATCAAACGTTTCCAAGTATCATCTTTATGACTATGTCTCTAATACATGTGGAATGTAAAACGTTAGGTTGGAAATGGTTTAGTAATAGAATTAAAGGGAGTTTGAATCAAACTGAGTGTTTAGTTTACGCTCACGATTTCGACGCAGATGCGGATATGGAAGCGTTGAACCATGGGAACTGTATTTTCTTTGCGGACACTGCACTTCCTGTAGTCCGCAAGGGTTCAAGGTTCGACATTATGAGTGAATCATAACAATAATGGTTATGTTCATGATAATAAACTATTGTGGTTAACGATCCCAACAAGTATTGAAACGCAATCGAGTTCTCCACACTATTGTAATTAGGCAGGTAAAATTGAATTTGAAATCGGTTACAGAATGATTACACCTGGCGGGGTTATAATTAGGTACAGTCGCTTATGTTAAATATCTTTACATGCTATAATGCAGCCCTGGAGATATGATATCCACTTTGAACTCGGCCAATGGAGGGATACCATGTGTATATATGCATATGCATATGTATATGGGCAGATTGGCTATAATGAGAAAAAAAAAGAAAAGAATATATATTTATACTCTTAAATAATAGCTTAGATTGCATGGGTCTGGGACCTGATACGGGGGTTTAACCACTGTACTGTGGGGACACTAGATTAATAGGTGTAATTTAATGAGCACGTACCGTTAAAGCAGGCCTCCCCTGGGGTAACAATAGTGTGAGGCCTTCTACTCCATTAATGGACTAGGAGGACGGGGTCCCGGAGCAACCAGCAGTGGCCCTGTGATGGGGACGCAGTATAATGACTGGGCCCCTTGACGGTATTGTCACTGCGTCACTAAAACAGAGTGTAATGGAACTGGGCGTGTCGTTGTGTGGCCCAGTATTGGGGAGTCCGTTCCTCCCTCAGCCTCACTACAGAGGATATACCCCTTACTAGCACACAACTTTTGGGGGGCCCCTTCACGACCACAGGAGGAGGGTAGGCTCTACACAGTGTATTAGGGGATAGCATGATGTGCCATACTACTTTAATATGGATTGGCTGGGGCCACCACACTAGGAAGGTTGGACCTCTGATGCCAGGGGACAGGGCACTCGACCTGTAAAAAGGGAAAACCTGTTTAGACATGGCCTGATAACAAATGACCTAATACTAGGGACAGGCCTCAGAACTATACTGACATCGGGTGACTGGGGTTAGGGGTCAGATGTTGGTAAGGTATGGTGTGGCCCGGTGCTAGGTAATATCTAGGGACTTCATTGTAGGTTGCCTCCTTCTTTATCAAACTGGTAGGGACAAAGGGAATATCGTTGTCACTGAGGTATGTGGTGTACTAGTCCCTTCTTCACCACCACACCACACTCCGGGGTGGTGACCTCTTCACTACCACAGGGGAGCTGGTTGACAATTTCAATGCCACACTGTAGGATTAATGTTACCAGTAACATGGGGAGGTGAGTGATTGAGTGGGGGGGCCTTGTTAACAGACTGCAGAGTGGGGACAGTATAGTACGGTTCATGGCCTGATAATAAATAACCTAATACTAGGGACAGGCCTCAAAATTATACTGTCATTAGGGTACTGGGGGTTAGGGGTCAGATGTTGGTATGATATGGTTTGGCCCGGTGCTAGGAAATATCTAGAGACTTCATTGTAGGTCACCTTCTTCTTCCAAACTGGAAGGGACAAATGGAATATCGTTATTGCTGGGGTAGGTGGTATACTAATCCCTTCTTCACCACCACACCACACTCCGGGGTGGTGACCTCTTCACTGCCACAGGTGAGCTGATTGACAATTTCAATGCCACACTGTAGGAACAATGTTATCAGTAGCATGGGGAGGTGGATGGGTGAGTGGGGAGAGCCTTGTTAACAGACTGCAGAGTGAGGGCAATATAGTACGGTTCAATATGGACAGCTGTGGTGGGGGGGATGTAGGCCAGAGTGGGACCCTCATGTTGTTTACATCAGGGTCCCCAAATATCAGATCATGGGGATGGGTATAACAAACAGGTCATAATGGTAATAATGATGGTAACATTGAGGTTCATCGTATGTGCAGCCTTATCTGGGATGGTCGCCCCTCTGGACTCCATTGCCTTTCAACATCCATCATCCAAAGGGTTTGCTTCGAGAACGCAGACATTAATACATATTAAAAATGTCATTGGCGACGCGACAAGTTAACGTTTTTAGAATCAAACGTTTCCAAATATTATCATCACGACTGTGTCTCTAATACATAATTGATGTAAAACGTCAGGTTGGCAATGGTTTAACAATAGGTTTAAAGTGAGTTTGGATCAAATTGAGTGATTAATTAACACCTACGATATTAACGCGGAAACGAATATGGAAGTGTTGAACCATGGGAATTGTATTTCTTTACGGACACGGCACTTCCGGTGATCCGCGATGGTTCAAAATTCGGCGTTAGGAGTCAATCATAATAATGATTGTTATGATTCACGATAGTAAGCTATTGAGAGCAACGATTCTAACAAATATTGAAACGCAACCAGTTTCTCCACACTATTGTAATCGGGTGGGAGTAACTAGATCTGATATTAGTCACGAGATGATTACACTGGGTGAGAAATGACCCACAGAGGGAGCCAATTTCCCCCTGAAAGATTACTATAATAACAGGATTACAAATTAGAGAGGACCTTAGTACGCTAACACTCACACTCTCCCCCCTACGGTGGGATGATAATGAACAATTATGGGAATAATAATAATAATACCTTTAACAGTGATAATAATAATAATAAAATTAAGTATAATGGTCCAGACGGATGTGTCCTCACCTAGGTGAATTATTAGGGATAAGGGCGAACTATTATAATAATAATAATAATAATATTAATAATAATAATAATAATAATAGTAATAATAATAATAATAATAATAATAATAATAATAATAATAATAATAATAATAATAATAATAATAATAATAATAATAATAATAATAATAATAATAATAATTACGATGGGAATAATAATAATGATAATAATGATAAAAATGAGGACGGTAAAGTCTGGATGCACGGCGTTCACTTATATGATAACCCCTCTCATTTCTCTTACAAATCCATGGGTTATTGTAAGATGCAACGAATAAATTATATGATAACCCCTCTCATTTCTCTTATTAAAGTCTAAGGGTTATTATAAGGTACAACAAATATAAGTAATAACTGGCTCTACCTTCCTTAAAAACCGTACGAGTTATCATTGCGACTAATAAAATAGTGACCTACTCCACTCTTTCCAGGAAAGGAGTACGGGTCACTATTGCAACCATACAGCATAATGACCTTACTCTATCTTAGCTCTTTTCATAAGAGGAAAAGAGGATACGGGTGGCTATTTACACGATAACCAAAAGGGAATAATGACTCCCTCTACTCTCTCAGAGCAGGGGCTGTTATGAAAACGACTATATAAAATAATAATAAAAATAAAAAAATAAAAAGTAGAATGATAGCCCCCTCTATATATTCTCTTCCATAGAGAACGCGGGCTATTATAAAGACGACCACTACGTTACATGGTAGCCTCTCTCTTGTCTGTTAGAAACAACGTACTGGCTACTATGAGCTAAATTAAACAGGACACGCCCCAAAAAAATAATCTGGAAACTGGAGTGGTCCTTTGAGCCCATAATAGCTCCTTTTTTCTACCTCTAGACCCAGTAGGATACGCGAGCGAGGGACTAGGAGTGTGCACTAGAGGCAAACGAAAGTGAGCCACTAAGCGACCGACTTCTCTATTCCAAACTGGTACAACGTACCAGGGAGTTGTAACTCGCGAACCACAAACCCCAAAATTATACTGTCATTAGGGTACTGGGGGTTAGGGGTCAGATGTTGGTATGATATGGTTTGGCCCGGTGCTAGGAAATATCTAGAGACTTCATTGTAGGTTACCTTCTTCTTCCAAACTGGAAGGGACAAATGGAATATCGTTATTGCTGGGGTAGGTGGTATACTAATCCCTTCTTCACCACCACACCACACTCCGGGGTGGTGACCTCTTCACTGCCACAGGTGAGCTGATTGACAATTTCAATGCCACACTGTAGGAACAATGTTATCAGTAGCATGGGGAGGTGGATGGGTGAGTGGGGAGAGCCTTGTTAACAGACTGCAGAGTGAGGGCAATATAGTACGGTTCAATATGGACAGCTGTGGTGGGGGGGATGTAGGCCAGAGTGGGACCCTCATGTTGTTTACATCAGGGTCCCCAAATAGCAGATCATGGTGATGGTAATAACAAACAGGTCATAATGGTAATGATGATGGTAACATTGAGGTTCATCGTATGTGCAGCCTTATCTGGGATGGTCGCCCCTCTGGACTCCATTGCCTTTCAACATCCATCATCCAAAGGGTTTGCTTCGAGAACGCAGACATTAATACATATTAAAAATTTCATTGGCGACGCGACAAGTTAACGTTTTTAGAATCAAACGTTTCCAAATATTATCATCACGACTGTGTCTCTAATACATAATTGATGTAAAACGTCAGGTTGGCAATGGTTTAACAATAGGTTTAAAGTGAGTTTGGATCAAATTGAGTGATTAATTAACACCTACGATATTAACGCGGAAACGAATATGGAAGTGTTGAACCATGGGAATTGTATTTCTTTACGGACACGGCACTTCCGGTGATCCGCGATGGTTCAAAATTCGGCGTTAGGAGTCAATCATAATAATGATTGTTATGATTCACGATAGTAAGCTATTGAGAGCAACGATTCTAACAAATATTGAAACGCAACCAGTTTCTCCACACTATTGTAATCGGGTGGGAGTAACTAGATCTGATATTAGTCACGAGATGATTACACTGGGTGAGAAATGACCCACAGAGGGAGCCAATTTCCCCCTGAAAGATTACTATAATAACAGGATTACAAATTAGAGAGGACCTTAGTACGCTAACACTCACACTCTCCCCCCTACGGTGGGATGATAATGAACAATTATGGGAATAATAATAATAATACCTTTAACAGTGATAATAATAATAATAAAATTAAGTATAATGGTCCAGACGGATGTGTCCTCACCTAGGTGAATTATTAGGGATAAGGGCGAACTATTATAATAATAATAATAATAATATTAATAATAATAATAATAATAATAATAGTAATAATAATAATAATAATAATAATAATAATAATAATAATAATAATAATAATAATAATAATAATAATAATAATTACGATGGGAATAATAATAATGATAATAATGATAAAAATGAGGACGGTAAAGTCTGGATGCACGGCGTTCACTTATATGATAACCCCTCTCATTTCTCTTACAAATCCATGGGTTATTGTAAGATGCAACGAATAAATTATATGATAACCCCTCTCATTTCTCTTATTAAAGTCTAAGGGTTATTATAAGGTACAACAAATATAAGTAATAACTGGCTCTACCTTCCTTAAAAACCGTACGAGTTATCATTGCGACTAATAAAATAGTGACCTACTCCACTCTTTCCAGGAAAGGAGTACGGGTCACTATTGCAACCATACAGCATAATGACCTTACTCTATCTTAGCTCTTTTCATAAGAGGAAAAGAGGATACGGGTGGCTATTTACACGATAACCAAAAGGGAATAATGACTCCCTCTACTCTCTCAGAGCAGGGGCTGTTATGAAAACGACTATATAAAATAATAATAAAAATAAAAAAATAAAAAGTAGAATGATAGCCCCCTCTATATATTCTCTTCCATAGAGAACGCGGGCTATTATAAAGACGACCACTACGTTACATGGTAGCCTCTCTCTTGTCTGTTAGAAACAACGTACTGGCTACTATGAGCTAAATTAAACAGGACACGCCCCAAAAAAAGAATCTGGAAACTGGAGTGGTCCTTTGAGCCCATAATAGCTCCTTTTTTCTACCTCTAGACCCAGTAGGATACGCGAGCGAGGGACTAGGAGTGTGCACTAGAGGCAAACGAAAGTGAGCCACTAAGCGACCGACTTCTCTATTCCAAACTGGTACAACGTACCAGGGAGTTGTAACTCGCGAACCACAAACCCCAGTATGCTAGCCAGATCCTGGTCCTGAGTATACCGTCCTCGTAACTGGTCTACGCCCGCACCTTATAAGGTCACGGTGCGCAGGAGTGGAAAAACTGAAACTATTCAAAAACAATTTAGCTACAAGATGACCTCTCTCGCGTCGGCTAGAAACAACGTACTGGCTATTATGAGTTAAATAAAGCGGGATTACGTTACATGGTAGCCTCTCTCTTGTCTGTTAGAAACAACGTACTGGCTACTATGAGCTAAATTAAACAGGACACGACCGAGAAAAGAATCTGGAAACTGGAGTGATCCTTTGAGCCCATAATAGCTCCTTTTTTCTACCTCTAGACCCAGTAGGATACGCGAGCGAGGGACTAGGAGTGTGCACTAGAGGCAAACGAAAGTGAGCCACTAAGCGACCGACTTCTCTATTCCAAACTGGTACAACGTACCAGGGAGTTGTAACTCGCGAACCGCAAAACCCCAACCAACACTACTTTACAAATGATAACCTATCTTGTCTATTAGAACAACGAACGGGTTATTATTAGCTATTCAAAAACAATTTAGCTACAAAATAACCTTATAAGACCACTACTTTACATGATAACCTCTCTCTTGTCTGTTAGAAACAACGTACAGGTTATTATGAGCTAAATAAAATAGGATTACTTTACATGATAACCTCTCTCTTGTCTGTTAGAAACAACGTACAGGTTATTATGAGCTAAATAAAACAGGATTACTTTACATGATAATCTCTCTCTTGTCTGTTAGAAACAACGTACTGGTTATTATGAGCTAAATAAAATAGGATTACTTTACATGATAACCTCTCTCTTTTCTGTTAGAAACAACGTACTGGTTATTATGAGCTAAATAAAACAGGATTACTTTACATGATAACCTCTCTCTTGTCTGTTAGAAGCAACGTACAGGTTATTATGAGCTAAATAAAACAGGATTACTTTACATGATAACCTCTCTCTTGTCTGTTAGAAACAACGTACTGGTTATTATGAGCTAAATAAAACAGGATTACTTTACATGATAACCTCTCTCTTGTCTGTTAGAAACAACGTACAGGTTATTATGAGCTAAATAAAACAGGATTACTTTACATGATAGCCTCTCTCTTGTCTGTTAGAAACAACGTACTGGTTATTATGAGCTAAATAAAACAGGATTATTTTACATGATAACCTCTCTCTTGTCTGTTAGAAACAATGTACTGGTTATTATGAGCTAAATAAAACATGATTACTTTACATGATAACCTCTCTCTTGTCTGTTAGAAACAATGTACTGGTTATTATGAGCTAAATAAAACAGGATTACTTTACATGATAACCTCTCTCTTGTCTGTTAGAAACAACGTACAGGTTATTATGAGCTAAATGAAACAAGATACGACTAGGAAAAGAATCTGGAAACTGGAGTGGTCCCTTGAGCCCATAATAGTTATTTTTTTCTGCCTCTAGACCCAGTGGGATCTGCGAGCAAGGGACTAGGAGAGTGCACTAGAGGCAAACGAAAGTGAGCCCCTAAGCGACCGACTTCTCTATTTCAAACTGGTACAACGTACCAGGGAGTTGTAACTCGCGAAACCCAACCTAACCCTAACCCTAACCCTAACCCTAACCCTAACCCTAACCCTAACCCTAACCCTAACCCTAACCCTAACCCTAACCCTAACCCTAACCCTGGCCCTCACTCTTTTAAACGTACTTTTATATTTTTTATTCCTCAAAGACCTGGATTGTTTTAGGGCCCTCACTCTTTTAAACGTACTTTTATATTTTTTATTCCTCAAAGACCTGGATTGTTTTAACTTTTTTTACCAGGGGATCAAGTGGGTTTTTATCTTTTTAAACCCCCCCCCCCCCCCCCCTCCCATCTCTTCCCTACAAAGGAATACACCAAGATCAAACTATCAAATCCTGCTTGTGAGTATTAAACCTCAAACCTCAGGTGTGCACACTGAAGAGGACCACAGCACCATTGGACAACTAAACAAGCCCACCCAAAGAGAAGTGGATTTGGAACCACCCAAGAACATATTCCTAAGGGAGTTAAGAGACTGAAAATACATGCTCAACAGCCTTAACAGACCCGGTTTTAAAGCTACCCCCTTTTTTTAACATAGCTTAAAACTGACACCCCCCTCCCTTGTGTTACTTCTGTTTTTAAATACCAACAGTAACCCCCTTTTTAAGTAAGTGGACCCTAGTCCTCACGTCAATCAGTTCTTTGTTTTAACTTCCCTTCCTCATTTCTTCTTCTCCCCCTTCCCTCATAATTGTTTTACTTTTAAATAACCTAGAGCAGCACTTATTCCACTGCACCCAGCACTTTTGTTTAAATTCTTATTGTATTTTTATATATATATACCTGGTTTTAGAACTCAGAACAGCACCTTCTTCTTTTATTGTGTTCAGCACTTTTTAGATTGCATTTACCATGTGATGAGCTCACATTAGCGGCCCTTGAAGGACTGAGTAGCTTTCTAACTCAGCTTTCACATAGGGACCCTGTGCGTATTGCTTTATTGCCCCTGGAGAAACACAAGACAAGTATAATAACCTGTCCTACCCTGCTAACATGACAACTTATCCCCACCATAGAAGCAGAAGAGGGGCTAGGGGGACCAGAATGGGGGAGTGGTTACATAGAACGGAGGAACAAGGTCAACAAGGTCAACGGGTCACTCTCACTAACAGAGCAACCACTGACTTGATAACAACCAAAAAATATTTTAAACTCCTACAGGCCCTCCACCACTTAGAAATCCTACAGGAAGCCCAGAATAAACAATCGGCCCCCCCAGGCATGTTGAGACAGGTACATAAATTGACAGACTTTATCAAACCCTCCTCTCCTGATATAATTACCACAGAGAGAGTGAGGGAAAACACCAACTGCTGGCTAAAACAGAACATGCAAATACTCAGGGAACATTATGATAGAGTCATAGCAGAGGGGCTGAGAGACATAAAGCAGTGTGATGTGGAGGCCCTTAACAGAGCAACAAACTGGAGTAGGATCAGATATAAACACAAGTTCACTACCAGCTCTGGTGAGACTCTCCACAACATGCTGCTAGATAGGGAACATAGCACATTGGAATCCAGGGTTAGATTATCCACAGAGAACTTCCCATTCCTGACCCACACCTCTTCAGCAAACAACCTGGCCCCTGGTGAGCAGACACCCCACCCTTACCCTAACCCTAACCGTAACCTCTATCCCAACCCCACTCCTCACCTGAACCGATCCCAGCACAACCCTGACCCGTCCCCTTACCCTAACCCTAACCTCTCTCCCAACCCCACCCCTCACCCTAACCGATCCCAGCACAACCCAGACCCTGACCCCAACCCTTACCCTAACCCTAACCTTAACTTCTTTCCCAACCCCACTCCTCACCCTAACCGATCCCAGCACAACCCTGACCCGATCCCTTACCCTAACCCTAACCTTAACATCTATCCCAACCCCACCCTTCACCCTAACCGACCCCAGCACAACCCTGACCCGATCCCCTACCCTAACCCTAACCTTAACTGCCTTCCCAACCCCACCCCTCACCCTATCCCTTACCCTAACTCTAACCTTAACCTCTCCCCCAACCCTACTCCTCACCTTAACAGTTCCCAGCACAACCCTGACCCGACCCCTTACCCTAATCCACTCCCTACCCTCATACCACACCCTAACCCTACCCCAAGGGAGAACTGCTGGCCTTTGAAGAGGACAGTGGAGGCCCAGTTGGAGCCCAAACCATCCTCGTGGGACCACATCTCTTTTGATTTACACGAGAGCTCCCCAGAGGAGGAAAGTCCCCCAGTCACCACCCCTCAGACTAAGCAGGCCTTGATTGAAGGGAGTGAGAGGTTGGGGTCAGAAAGTGAGAAACCTAGAAGAGAAAAACGTTCTGCTTCAAGGAGAACGGAATATTCCAATATAGTAGTACACAATAGTAACACAATCTCTTCTCTGTCTCCCCCAATGGCACCGACAGAGAGACTCCGGGCGGGTAAAGAACAGACTCCAGAACAAAAGAAAACAGGCAGTGACACTGACATGATGAAGGAAAAGGCTCTAAAGGACACAATAGAAGTCCAGAGCGATACCCATTCTGAGTCCTGCCCTAAAAGCTCACAACATCTGGAGCCATTGTTCCGACCCCGCCTGGAGCCCACCAGACACCCTAACTCTTTAAAAAAAAACAGGGAATGGACGGTGTCGGCAGTCAAACCTATTCTGTTCCTGGGAGACTCCAACCTCTCACGAATCCCAAATTTTGTAAATCCCAGAGTACAAGTAGATAGCTACCCAGGGGCTACATTTAACCATATCAGAGAAATACTAAAAAAACTGGAGACGACTCCTTGTAGGGGAGTAGAAAAATTGATACTTCCCTTAGGATTAAACAATTGTTTACGGAATCAAACCACCAGCACTACATGGAAGCAACTCCAACAGCTTCTCAAAACATGCAGTGTAGTCTTCCCCGCAGCAGAAATCTATGTCCCGCTGATCAATTTCTCAGATAGGTTGGACCCAGACCATCAACACCTGCTAGCAGCACTCAATAATATCATAAGCAATAGGTGCACTTTTTTAAATGATTTGAATAGACTCCTATTCGCAACGAATCCGAGAGACCCCGTGCATTGGACCCCAGCAACAGCACAGGCCACTTTTAATTCCTGGATGGACCAGTTAAACTAGTGGGGGGGGGGAAATAGTGCTGATACGACCCCCCAACAATCCAACATTACAAATTTATCCACCTCCTATGTCCTCTCGGCGGAGGAAAGAAGGGTTCTAGAGAAAGGCTTGACCTTCATCCCTACCCCAACAGGAGTAGACCGCTTGGAATTAAAAAGAGACCTACATAGCCACCACAGGAGATTGAAACTTTTGGATTTTTTTAATTATGAAACCAATGTCCCCCATGTTCCATTTACTAAACCTTCCACCTGGGTCCCTGCAATCAATGAGGTCTCACAAAACATACAGACACTCATAAAGAGTGATCTGGAGGCCCTTTCCAATTTAAGGGTAAAACAAATAAAGAGATTTAACCTCACTGCACAGGAAAAAACTGCACTCAAAACTTTAAGTTCAAACGAGGACATAATAATAAAGCCAGCAGATAAGGGTTCACAAATAGTCATAATGGATAAAATCCAGTACTTATCAGAAGCCCACAGACAACTGTCAAATGACCAACACTATGTCCCCCTCTCTCACTCCATTCAGATGGAAACACAGAGGATGATGAGAACAATAGTGGGTGACTTACATGAGAATAAATATATATGCAAAAAACAACTTGACTACCTCCTGGGCCCAGATGAGCCACGGGCAAGACACTTATATTTACTTCCCAAAATACATAAAGCACCAGAGAACTGGACAGTCCCTTTTAAAATTCCCAGTGGCCGACCTATAATTAGTGACTGCAACTCAGAATCCTATAGAGTAGCGGAATATATCGATTTTTATATCAATCCCCTGTCCCAAAAACATGCTAGCTACGTTAGAGATACGTATGATTTTGTTTCCAAATTAAGGGAAATGCAGGTTCCCAAAAAGGCGTTCCTTTTCTCCATGGATATTAACTCGCTATACACGAACATAGATACACAATTGGGACTTCAGGCAGTGAAACGGGCATTCTCTGAGTCTCGGGACCCCAAGCGTCCGGACGGAGCCCTACTCCAACTGCTAGAACTGAGCCTCTTGAGGAACGACTTCGAGTTCAATGGGAAATTTTACTTACAAATACATGGAACAGCTATGGGGAAGAAATTTGCTCATGCATTTAATAACCTCTATATGTGTATGTGGGAAGAAGAAGCCTTTTTAAAGAGCAAAACCAAACCACTTTTTTATCTCAGGTACTTAGACGACCTGTTTGGGATATGGGGAGGATCCAAAGAAGAGTTTCTAGAATTTGTTGACATTCTTAATTCCCATCACCCAGCCATCTCGGTGACTCATAATTTACAAACAGACTCACTGGAGTTCCTTGACACACAAGTGTTTTTTATACCTGGAGAGGGGGAACATAAGGGGTTGGGAACCAGGGTCTGGTTCAAAGAAACAGACCGCCACGCCCTCCTTTTTAAAACCAGTTTCCATCCTCGACACACCTTTAGAGGGCTGGTAAAATCACAACTAATTAGATTCAATAGGATTTGTACATGCCCACAGGATGTGGAGACAGCCACTCAGACTTTATTTAAAGCCTTAAGACCTAGAGGCTATTCGAGACGCCTCCTTAGAACCATTAAGGCAGAAGTCAAAGATGTCTTCCAGACAGTAGGACGGTACCAAAAGGACCCAGACACACGTACACTCATCCCGTTTGTATCTAAATTCCACCTTAAACCTCAACTCTCAATTGAAACATCACTTTGAACAGGCGAAGGGAGGGAATAGAGCCTTGGAGCGGTTTAGGGTAATCTCGGCTTACAAAAGAAACAAGAACCTTAAAGATATATTAGTTCACTCTAAGCTGAAGGAGACCCCAAAAGCCCCCCAAGAGTCTCTGGTAATATACCCTAAGTATCTCTCCAACACCCTATCAGGGACTGGGGCACCGATCTGGCAGAAACTGGGACTACAGAGTGCAAACATTATCTATGCTATTAACTGTAAAGACTGCCCATATATTTATATAGGTGAAACTAAAAACACTTTAGGTGAGAGACTTAAACAGCACTTATACCATATAAAGAAGGGAAATAGGACCACTCTCCTCTACCAGCACTTTCAGACAGAATATATGATATAGAAAAAATCCAGATCGCAGGACTGGAAAACAACCTTAAGTGGTCTAAACAACAGAGACAAAGAGCAGAACGCAGATGGATTAAGAACATTAACACAATTGACCCCTTGGGACTGAACCAAAAATATTAGACCCTCAACTGCCACCACTGAGAACAAAACAATTCCCTCTGGGATCATCCACTTAGTTGGAGTAACGGAATAGAACCTCACATAAGATGAATGTATAGCTCTGTCCAGGAGAGGGGAGCACTTAAGCCATGGAGCCCAAAGGAGAAATCAAGGGACGACAGAGGGCCAGTGAAGGGTTTAGAGAGTACTGTTTTATCTTTTTATTCATTTTAATTGATTATTTTATGGCTTCTCAAGTTTGATATATATTGCTTCATTTAATTTATACTATATAACTGCATGAATCTTTGAACCTAAATTATATGCATGACCGTATACCTTATTGATGAATTCTTATATAAGCACTTGATATAGCACTTTTTGATGACGCCCTTCACTGACCACTGCACCAAAAGGAAATAATTAGGAACGTATGGCGATACACCCTTTCTCTGATTATCAGGAGGACAGATGCAGTACAACAAATAGTTGAGGGCAGCTACTACAGAAGGCCTTGGCCAAGACCTTGGAGAGGAACAACAAATCCAAATTCCTTCTTCCCCCCCCCCCTCCCCCTTTCTTTTGTTATTGAGAGGATTCCCCCTGAATATTTACACAGAGAGGGGACTATTCTATGAACTATTTATATATCACTTATTTGCATGCCTTGTTCTTGTCTGACAATGGAAGTATAATCTATTTCACCATTTAATTGAATTGTTTGATTTTAAACATTTAATAATATGCATGCTTTTAAAGGTTTGAACGTACAGCACTTTTCTTGTTCCCCCCCCCCCCCTCCCCCGTTTTAATGACCTATTTATATATCATTCACGTATATACCTTGACCTTGGTTGACAAGGGAAGCAGGACCTGACTTGATTCTAAGCATCTAACAGTACGTATGTTTTGAATTGCCTAAAGTCACAGCACTCATTTTCCTCCCCCCCCATTTTAAGGTTTCCCTTTTAAACTATATTTAAGTTTTCAGGAAGTACAGCAATGGTCCCATCCGAAGAATGGCTGGGGGTCAGCAGAGGTCAAGGACCCAGGTCACAGGCCAACTGCACATGGAAACACAGATTTTGCATTATACAACAGTTCCCCCCTAGTGCTTACCTGAACTTGCTGTCCTGGAGTGTTGACCGGAGTGTTGGACGTCCCGTGACGAAGGCCGGGAGATTGCGACCCCCTCTGCGTGCCCCCCTGTCTTCGGAGGTCTCGTAGTGGTGACCGGAGTGCCGGATGTCCCGCGATGATGTCGGGGAGTTCGCGACCCTCTCTGCGCCACCCCCCTTCCCCCTGTCTCCGGCTGTCCCTGAGCAACGACCGGAGTGTTGAATGTCCCGTGACTAAGACGGGGAGGACGTGACCCTCTTGCGCCGCCCCTGTGCCTCAAATAGATCCGCTATCAACTCTATCTTTAATCTTTCAAAATGTTCAGTTGCTATCGCTATTAGCTCTATCTTTAATTTTTCAAAATGTACAGTTGCTATTGCATGCACTCATCTGTGTTTCACCACACACATGAGTGCATGCTTACCAACTGTCCGTCTGCAACACTACTATCACCGACATCTAAGAAGGGAGATCCCCCCTTGAACGGCCCTTCTAAGGTTTCTCTCCTCCTCATTGCCTGTGGAGCTTTTTTTCCCTATTGTTAGGTTTTAGTGAGTTTTTCCTTACCTTCGCGTGGGGTATGTCTGGGAGTGCTTGCATTCTTTCATTTATTTGCATTCATCTAAAAAATGTTTGGACCCTATGGTGTTCTTGTTCTGTTCTTGACTTATTGTTATGTTGTCTTCTTGACTTGTTTAAAGAAGACCTGTACGGCCCATGGGGACATTAACGTGTGTTGTCGGGCCCTATAAATAAATTTGATTTGATTTGATTTAACTCTTACTTAGATAGGGGTCCATTAACATTGTATATGGGTGTATGTGTATGTATGTATATGTATATATAGGTGTTTGGATGTATATATATACATATATGTTTATCTTACAGCACATATACCCCCTCTCCTCCCCTCCCCCGGTGACTTAATTCTAGTTGAATTTAACTTCTCAAGAGCACTATCATTGGCTCTATATATATAGCACTCTCAGGCTCTCTTAATTTTAACAAAAAGGGACCAAATTGCACTTTTGCTTAATATAACACATTGCTCTGGGTTCTAATGGAAGTATGACCTGTTCATTATTTATTTTATTTTTATTGGTCCTCATTAGTATAGCGGTCAGTATCCCTGTCTGTCACGTGGGAGACCGGGGTTCAATTCCCCTACGGGGAGAACTCAAAATTTTAAGAATTTTTAACTCTATACATGCGCACTTTTAAGTTCACTGACTCTGAAGAAGGACTGGGAGTCTGGAGAGGTCAAAGACCCAGGTCACAGGCCAACTGCACTTAGAAACACAGACCTTGTACTATACAATAGCTCCCCCTAGTGACTATTCCAGATAACAGGAATGTGGGATTGAGGCCTTGAGTATGACCTTACTTGAACCCTCACTCAGAGAAGGGGCCATTATACATGTATATCCTCTCCCAAGGATTTGATTTTAGTTCCTCATTAGTATAGCGGTCAGTATCCCTGTCTATTACGTGGGGGACCGGGGTTCAATTCCCCGATGGGGAGAACTCAAATCTTCAAGAATTTTTAACTCTATACATGCAGCACTTTTAAGTTCACTTATTTTAAACAATTAGGGACCAAATTGCACTTTTGTTTACTCTTGCACACCTTGCTCTAGGTTCTACACATTTCTTCCTTTAATCTTTTTCTGTTTATTTCCTTTCACAAGCTATTTTGTTTCCCCCCCCCCCCCCCGCCCCCCCCTTTTTCCCTATGAGTGAACAGAAGTATTGGGGTAAGATCAAATACCATCCCTGTGCCCGTGCCCACCCCAACACCTACTTAGTGTTGGGGAATAGTCCCCTAACCTAACCCTAACCCTAACCCTAACCCTAACCCTAACCCTAACCCTAACCCTAACCCTAACCCTAACCCTAACCCTATCCTAACCCTAACCCTAACCCTAACCCTAACCCTAACCCTAACCCTAACCCTAAGGAACGTTCCACACTGGAACCCACAGTGAGCTTAGCCACAGAGAACCTCCCACATCTGACCCAGACCTCTCCAGTAAACAATCTGGCCCCTGGCGAGCAGACACGCCACCCTGACCCTAACCCTAACCTTTATCCCAACCCCTTTATCCCTGACCCTAACCCTAACCTCTCTCCCAACCCCACTCCTCACCTCAACCGATCCCAGCACAACCTAGATCCTAACCCGATCCCTTACCCCAACTCTAACCTTAACCTCTCTCCCAACCCCACTCCTCACCTCCCCTACCCTAACCCTAACCTTAACTTCTTTCCCAACCCCACTCCTCACCTGAACCGATCCCAGCACAACCCTGACCCGATCCCTTACCCTAATCCTAACCTTAACATCTATCCCAACCCCACCCCTACCCTCACATCACACCCTAACCCTACCCTAGGGGAGGACTGCTGGCCTATGAAAATGACAGTGGAGGTCCAGTTGGAGCCTAGACCATCCTCGTGGAACCACATTTCTTTTAACTTACATGAGAGCTCCTCAGAGGAGGAAAGTCTCCCAGTCACTACCCCTCAGGTAAAGCAGGCCTTAACTGAAGTGAGTGAGAGGTTGGAGTCAGAAAAGGAACAAGAGAACCCCACTAATTATGGGTTTGCAAAACAGAGAAGAGAGAAACGTTCTGCCTCAAGGAGAGGGGAGAGGAGAACGGGCGATTCCAACACAGCATTACATAACAGTAACATGATCTCTTCTCTGTCTCCCCTAGCGGCACCGACACAGAGACTCCGGGCGGGCAAAGAACAAGCTCCAGAACAAAACAAAATAGGTAGCGACACTGACATGATGATGGAAAAAGCTCAAAAGGACACAATAAAAGTCCAGAGCAATCCCCATTCTGAGTCCTGCCCTAAAAGCTTACAACATCTGGAGCCCCTGTCCCAACCCCGCCTGGAGCCCACCACACACCCTAACACTTGGTACAAAATTAGGGACTGGACTGTGTCGGCGGCTAAACCCACTCTGGTCCTGGGAGACTCCAGCCTCTCACTTATCCCCAGTTTTGTAAATCCCCTAGTACAGTTAGACAACTACCCAGGTGCTGCATTTAATCACATCAGGGAAATCCTAAAAAAAGTGGAGACTCCCTTTAAGGAAGTAGACATATTAATACTCGCCCTAGGCATAAACAATGGTCTACTAAAACAATCTACTGCCACAACATGGAAACAGCTCCAACAGCTACTCAAAACATGTAGTAAAGTCTTCCCCGCAGCAGAGGTTTATATCCCTATGATTTATGTCTCAGATAGGTTGGACCAAGCCCTTCAGATCCGACTACGACAACTCAACGATAGGATAATCGACCTTAAGGGTTGTTTAATTACTGCACTGGATTTAGACAAATTCTCAACGGATCCGAGTGACCCCATGCTGTGGACCCCAGCAGCAGCACAGGCCATTTTAGATAGCTGGTTGGACGACATTAACACCCCATTCTCTCCATAAGCCAGGAGAGGAGAGCACGTAAGCCATGGAGCCCGTAGGAGAATTTGGTGGACGGCAGAGGGCCAGTGAAAGGTTTAGAGAGCACTGTTTTTATCCTTTTATTTATTTATTTATTTAATGAATTACCTTATTGAGTTTCATGTCTGATATATATTGCTTTATTTTATCTTATTTAATTTACACTATATTCTTGCATGAACCCTTGTTTCTAAAAATATCTAATAATGTGCATGGCTTTTTACCTTGTGTGAATATTTATATAGCACTCTTGATGACCCCTTTCACTGACCACTGCACCTAAATGAAAGAATTAGTAACCCATGGCAATCTACTTATATATCATTCAATTACATGCCCTGGTCTTGGTTGACAATGGAAACAGGACCTGCTTCATTATTTATTTGAATCACCTGATTTTAAACATCTAATAATATGTATGCTTTTCTCAAGAGCACTATCATTGGCTCTATATATATAGCACTCTCAGGCTCTCTTAATTTTAACAAAAAGGGACCAAATTGCACTCTTGCTTAATATAACACATTGCTCTGGTTTCTAATGGAAGTATGACCTGTTTCATTATTTATTTTATTTTTATTGGTCCTCATTAGTATAGCGGTCAGTATCCCCGCCTGTCACGTGGGAGACCGGGGTTCAAGTCCCCTACGGGGAGAACTCACATTTTTAAGAATTTTTAACTCTATACATGCGCACTTTTAAGTTCACTGACTCTGAAGAATGACTGGGAGTCTGGAGAGGTCAAAGACCCAGGTCACAGGCCAACTGCACTTAGAAACACAGACCTTGTACTATACAATAGCTCCCCCTAGTGACTAATCCAGATAACAGGAATGTGGGATGGAGGCCTTGAATATGACCTTACTTGAACCCTCACTCAGAGAAGGGGCCATTATACATGTATATCCTCTCCCAATGATTTGATTTTAGTTCCTCATTAGTATAGCGGTCAGTATCCCTGTCTGTTACCTGGGACACCGGGGTTCAATTCCCCGATGGGGAGAACTCAAATCTTCAAGAATTTTTAACTCTATACATGCAGCACTTTTAAGTTCACTTATTTTAAACAATTAGGGACCAAATTGCACTTTTGTTTACTCTTGCACACCTTGCTCTAGGTTGTACACATCTCTTCCTTTAATCTTTTTCTGTTTATTTCCTTTCACAAGCTATTTTGTTCCCCCCCCCCCCCCTCGCCCCTCCTTTCTCCCTATGAGTGAACAGAAGTATTGGGGTAAGATTAAATACCATCCCTGTGCCCGTGCCCACCCCAACACCTACTTAGTGTTGGGGAATAGTCCCTTAACCTAACCATAGCCTGCGCCTGGGATGGTATTCCCCCAATACGTTTAAACTACATCACTTAGGGAATGGTACAGCAAAGAGGACACAAAACACAGCAATTGTGAATACTAACCCTCCAACCCATAGAGGGCAGTGATGCCTGTCAGGGGACCTTGACAGACACACAGGAAGGACTAACCAGAATCATTTCCTGAAAGTCAAACCCTCCACTTCCTATATCAGCCATGCTGCACCATTCCCTTCCTCACCCTGATGAAGCCTAAGTTGGCGAAACGTCGGCCCTCACTCTTTTAAACCTACTTTTACATTTTTATCTTTTTATTCTTCAAAGACCTTTTAATTGTTTTTACCTTTTTTACTAGGGGACCTTTTTTACTCCCCCCTTGTTTTACCCTACAAAGGAATGCAGCAACAACAACAAAAAAACAAATCCAGGGGTCCACAAAAACTGGCGAGTATCCAACATCAAGCCCAGGTGTGCACACCGAAGAGGACTCTCTGAATAAAGCACCAGTGGACACCCAAAACCAACTCAACTAGAGACTAATTGATTTGCAATTCCTAAAGGGAATCAAGGGACTGAAAATACATCATCAACAACCCTAACGGACCCAGTTTGGAAGCTTAACACAGCCCAAAACTGACACCCCTCTCCTTTTTAAAGTAAGTGGACCTTAGTCCTTACTTCAATTATTTCTTTGTTTTAACATTTCTCCCCAAATCCTGTTTCTTTTCTCCCACCTCTCTCATTACTTTTTTTCAAAAATAACCTAGAGCAGCACTTATTTTCATTGCACTCGGCACCCTTTTTCTTATTGGTTTTGTTCACCTTGTATTATGCTTAGCACTTTTATATTGCATTTATCATTTTAAATCCCCACTGGGCCTATTAGGTTATGAGCCCACATTAGCTGTCCTTGAGTTAAGTAGCTTTTAAACTCAGCCTCTACACAGTGACTCGGTGCTGACTGCTCTATTAACATGACAGCTCACCTCCACCATAGAGGTAGAAGAGGGACTAGGGGAACGAGGTTTGGGGAGTGGTCACACAGAACGGAGGAACAAGGTCAACAAGGTCAACGGGTCACTCTCACTAACAGAGTCCCCGTTGACTTGATAACAACCAAAAAATATTTTAAACTCCTACAGGCCCCTCACCACTCAGAAATCCTACAGGAGGCCCAGAATAAACAAGCTGCCCCCCCCGGCATGTTGAGACAGGTATTTAAACTGACAGAATTTATCAAACCCTCCTCTCCTGATATAATTACCACAGAGAGAGTGAGGGAAAACACTAAAGTGTGGTTAGAGCAGAATATGCTAATACTCAGGGAACATTATGATAGAGTCATAGCAAGGGACCTGGGAGACACAAGACAGTATGATGTGGAGGCTCTTAACAGAGCAACTAATTGGAGTAAAATGAGATATAAACACAAATTCACAACTAGCTCTGTTGAGACCCTCCACACCATGCTGAGAGATAAGGAACGTTCCACACTGGAACCCACAGTGAGCTTAGCCACAGAGAACCTCCCACATCTGACCCAGACCTCTCCAGTAAACAATCTGGCCCCTGGCGAGCAGACACCCCACCCTGACCCTAACCCTAACCTTTATCCCAACCCCTTTATCCCTGACCCTAACCCTAACCTCTCTCCCAACCCCACTCCTCACCTCAACCGATCCCAGCACAACCTAGATCCTAACCCGATCCCTTACCCCAACTCTAACCTTAACCTCTCTCCCAACCCCACTCCTCACCTCCCCTACCCTAACCCTAACCTTAACTTCTTTCCCAACCCCACTCCTCACCTGAACCGATCCCAGCACAACCCTGACCCGATCCCTTACCCTAATCCTAACCTTAACATCTATCCCAACCCCACCCCTACCCTCACATCACACCCTAACCCTACCCTAGGGGAGGACTGCTGGCCTATGAAAATGACAGTGGAGGCCCAGTTGGAGCCTAGACCATCCTCGTGGAACCACATTTCTTTTAACTTACATGAGAGCTCCTCAGAGGAGGAAAGTCTCCCAGTCACTACCCCTCAGGTAAAGCAGGCCTTAACTGAAGTGAGTGAGAGGTTGGAGTCAGAAAAGGAACAAGAGAACCCCACTAATTATGGGTTTGCGAAACAGAGAAGAGAGAAACATTCTGCCTCAAGGAGAGGGGAGAGGAGAATGGGCGATTCCAACACAGCATTACATAACAGTAACATGATCTCTTCTCTGTCTCCCCTAGCGGCACCGACACAGAGACTCCGGGCGGGCAAAGAACAAGCTCCAGAACAAAACAAAATAGGTAGCGACACTGACATGATGATGGAAAAAGCTCAAAAGGACACAATAAAAGTCCAGAGCAATCCCCATTCTGAGTCCTGCCCTAAAAGCTTACAACATCTGGAGCCCCTGTCCCAACCCCGCCTGGAGCCCACCACACACCCTAACACTTGGTACAAAATTAGGGACTGGACTGTGTCGGCGGCTAAACCCACTCTGGTCCTGGGAGACTCCAGCCTCTCACTTATCCCCAGTTTTGTAAATCCCCTAGTACAGTTAGACAACTACCCAGGTGCTGCATTTAATCACATCAGGGAAATCCTAAAAAAAGTGGAGACTCCCTTTAAGGAAGTAGACATATTAATACTCGCCCTAGGCATAAACAATGGTCTACTAAAACAATCTACTGCCACAACATGGAAACAGCTCCAACAGCTACTCAAAACATGTAGTAAAGTCTTCCCCGCAGCAGAGGTTTATATCCCTATGATTTATGTCTCAGATAGGTTGGACCAAGCCCTTCAGATCCGACTACGACAACTCAACGATAGGATAATCGACCTTAAGGGTTGTTTAATTACTGCACTGGATTTAGACAAATTCTCAACGGATCCGAGTGACCCCATGCTGTGGACCCCAGCAGCAGCACAGGCCATTTTAGATAGCTGGTTGGACGACATTAACACCCCATTCTCTCCATAAGCCAGGAGAGGAGAGCACGTAAGCCATGGAGCCCGTAGGAGAATTTGGTGGACGGCAGAGGGCCAGTGAAAGGTTTAGAGAGCACTGTTTTTATCCTTTTATTTATTTATTTATTTAATGAATTACCTTATTGAGTTTCATGTCTGATATATATTGCTTTATTTTATCTTATTTAATTTACACTATATTCTTGCATGAACCCTTGTTTCTAAAAATATCTAATAATGTGCATGGCTTTTTACCTTGTGTGAATATTTATATAGCACTCTTGATGACCCCTTTCACTGACCACTGCACCTAAATGAAAGAATTAGTAACCCATGGCAATCTACTTATATATCATTCAATTACATGCCCTGGTCTTGGTTGACAATGGAAACAGGACCTGCTTCATTATTTATTTGAATCACCTGATTTTAAACATCTAATAATATGTATGCTTTTCTCAAGAGCACTATCATTGGCTCTATATATATAGCACTCTCAGGCTCTCTTAATTTTAACAAAAAGGGACCAAATTGCACTCTTGCTTAATATAACACATTGCTCTGGTTTCTAATGGAAGTATGACCTGTTTCATTATTTATTTAATTTTTATTGGTCCTCATTAGTATAGCGGTCAGTATCCCCGCCTGTCACGTGGGAGACCGGGGTTCAAGTCCCCTACGGGGAGAACTCACATTTTTAAGAATTTTTAACTCTATACATGCGCACTTTTAAGTTCACTGACTCTGAAGAATGACTGGGAGTCTGGAGAGGTCAAAGACCCAGGTCACAGGCCAACTGCACTTAGAAACACAGACCTTGTACTATACAATAGCTCCCCCTAGTGACTATTCCAGATAACAGGAATGTGGGATTGAGGCCTTGAGTATGACCTTACTTGAACCCTCACTCAGAGAAGGGGCCATTATACATGTATATCCTCTCCCAAGGATTTGATTTTAGTTCCTCATTAGTATAGCGGTCAGTATCCCTGTCTATTACGTGGGGGACCGGGGTTCAATTCCCCGATGGGGAGAACTCAAATCTTCAAGAATTTTTAACTCTATACATGCAGCACTTTTAAGTTCACTTATTTTAAACAATTAGGGACCAAATTGCACTTTTGTTTACTCTTGCACACCTTGCTCTAGGTTCTACACATTTCTTCCTTTAATCTTTTTCTGTTTATTTCCTTTCACAAGCTATTTTGTTTCCCCCCCCCCCCCCCGCCCCCCCCTTTTTCCCTATGAGTGAACAGAAGTATTGGGGTAAGATCAAATACCATCCCTGTGCCCGTGCCCACCCCAACACCTACTTAGTGTTGGGGAATAGTCCCCTAACCTAACCCTAACCCTAACCCTAACCCTAACCCTAACCCTAACCCTAACCCTAACCCTAACCCTAACCCTAAGGAACGTTCCACACTGGAACCCACAGTGAGCTTAGCCACAGAGAACCTCCCACATCTGACCCAGACCTCTCCAGTAAACAATCTGGCCCCTGGCGAGCAGACACGCCACCCTGACCCTAACCCTAACCTTTATCCCAACCCCTTTATCCCTGACCCTAACCCTAACCTCTCTCCCAACCCCACTCCTCACCTCAACCGATCCCAGCACAACCTAGATCCTAACCCGATCCCTTACCCCAACTCTAACCTTAACCTCTCTCCCAACCCCACTCCTCACCTCCCCTACCCTAACCCTAACCTTAACTTCTTTCCCAACCCCACTCCTCACCTGAACCGATCCCAGCACAACCCTGACCCGATCCCTTACCCTAATCCTAACCTTAACATCTATCCCAACCCCACCCCTACCCTCACATCACACCCTAACCCTACCCTAGGGGAGGACTGCTGGCCTATGAAAATGACAGTGGAGGTCCAGTTGGAGCCTAGACCATCCTCGTGGAACCACATTTCTTTTAACTTACATGAGAGCTCCTCAGAGGAGGAAAGTCTCCCAGTCACTACCCCTCAGGTAAAGCAGGCCTTAACTGAAGTGAGTGAGAGGTTGGAGTCAGAAAAGGAACAAGAGAACCCCACTAATTATGGGTTTGCAAAACAGAGAAGAGAGAAACGTTCTGCCTCAAGGAGAGGGGAGAGGAGAACGGGCGATTCCAACACAGCATTACATAACAGTAACATGATCTCTTCTCTGTCTCCCCTAGCGGCACCGACACAGAGACTCCGGGCGGGCAAAGAACAAGCTCCAGAACAAAACAAAATAGGTAGCGACACTGACATGATGATGGAAAAAGCTCAAAAGGACACAATAAAAGTCCAGAGCAATCCCCATTCTGAGTCCTGCCCTAAAAGCTTACAACATCTGGAGCCCCTGTCCCAACCCCGCCTGGAGCCCACCACACACCCTAACACTTGGTACAAAATTAGGGACTGGACTGTGTCGGCGGCTAAACCCACTCTGGTCCTGGGAGACTCCAGCCTCTCACTTATCCCCAGTTTTGTAAATCCCCTAGTACAGTTAGACAACTACCCAGGTGCTGCATTTAATCACATCAGGGAAATCCTAAAAAAAGTGGAGACTCCCTTTAAGGAAGTAGACATATTAATACTCGCCCTAGGCATAAACAATGGTCTACTAAAACAATCTACTGCCACAACATGGAAACAGCTCCAACAGCTACTCAAAACATGTAGTAAAGTCTTCCCCGCAGCAGAGGTTTATATCCCTATGATTTATGTCTCAGATAGGTTGGACCAAGCCCTTCAGATCCGACTACGACAACTCAACGATAGGATAATCGACCTTAAGGGTTGTTTAATTACTGCACTGGATTTAGACAAATTCTCAACGGATCCGAGTGACCCCATGCTGTGGACCCCAGCAGCAGCACAGGCCATTTTAGATAGCTGGTTGGACGACATTAACACCCCATTCTCTCCATAAGCCAGGAGAGGAGAGCACGTAAGCCATGGAGCCCGTAGGAGAATTTGGTGGACGGCAGAGGGCCAGTGAAAGGTTTAGAGAGCACTGTTTTTATCCTTTTATTTATTTATTTATTTAATGAATTACCTTATTGAGTTTCATGTCTGATATATATTGCTTTATTTTATCTTATTTAATTTACACTATATTCTTGCATGAACCCTTGTTTCTAAAAATATCTAATAATGTGCATGGCTTTTTACCTTGTGTGAATATTTATATAGCACTCTTGATGACCCCTTTCACTGACCACTGCACCTAAATGAAAGAATTAGTAACCCATGGCAATCTACTTATATATCATTCAATTACATGCCCTGGTCTTGGTTGACAATGGAAACAGGACCTGCTTCATTATTTATTTGAATCACCTGATTTTAAACATCTAATAATATGTATGCTTTTCTCAAGAGCACTATCATTGGCTCTATATATATAGCACTCTCAGGCTCTCTTAATTTTAACAAAAAGGGACCAAATTGCACTCTTGCTTAATATAACACATTGCTCTGGTTTCTAATGGAAGTATGACCTGTTTCATTATTTATTTTATTTTTATTGGTCCTCATTAGTATAGCGGTCAGTATCCCCGCCTGTCACGTGGGAGACCGGGGTTCAAGTCCCCTACGGGGAGAACTCACATTTTTAAGAATTTTTAACTCTATACATGCGCACTTTTAAGTTCACTGACTCTGAAGAATGACTGGGAGTCTGGAGAGGTCAAAGACCCAGGTCACAGGCCAACTGCACTTAGAAACACAGACCTTGTACTATACAATAGCTCCCCCTAGTGACTAATCCAGATAACAGGAATGTGGGATGGAGGCCTTGAATATGACCTTACTTGAACCCTCACTCAGAGAAGGGGCCATTATACATGTATATCCTCTCCCAATGATTTGATTTTAGTTCCTCATTAGTATAGCGGTCAGTATCCCTGTCTGTTACCTGGGAGACCGGGGTTCAATTCCCCGATGGGGAGAACTCAAATCTTCAAGAATTTTTAACTCTATACATGCAGCACTTTTAAGTTCACTTATTTTAAACAATTAGGGACCAAATTGCACTTTTGTTTACTCTTGCACACCTTGCTCTAGGTTGTACACATCTCTTCCTTTAATCTTTTTCTGTTTATTTCCTTTCACAAGCTATTTTGTTCCCCCCCCCCCCCCTCGCCCCTCCTTTCTCCCTATGAGTGAACAGAAGTATTGGGGTAAGATTAAATACCATCCCTGTGCCCGTGCCCACCCCAACACCTACTTAGTGTTGGGGAATAGTCCCTTAACCTAACCATAGCCTGCGCCTGGGATGGTATTCCCCCAATACGTTTAAACTACATCACTTAGGGAATGGTACAGCAAAGAGGACACAAAACACAGCAATTGTGAATACTAACCCTCCAACCCATAGAGGGCAGTGATGCCTGTCAGGGGACCTTGACAGACACACAGGAAGGACTAACCAGAATCATTTCCTGAAAGTCAAACCCTCCACTTCCTATATCAGCCATGCTGCACCATTCCCTTCCTCACCCTGATGAAGCCTAAGTTGGCGAAACGTCGGCCCTCACTCTTTTAAACCTACTTTTACATTTTTATCTTTTTATTCTTCAAAGACCTTTTAATTGTTTTTACCTTTTTTACTAGGGGACCTTTTTTACTCCCCCCTTGTTTTACCCTACAAAGGAATGCAGCAACAACAACAAAAAAACAAATCCAGGGGTCCACAAAAACTGGCGAGTATCCAACATCAAGCCCAGGTGTGCACACCGAAGAGGACTCTCTGAATAAAGCACCAGTGGACACCCAAAACCAACTCAACTAGAGACTAATTGATTTGCAATTCCTAAAGGGAATCAAGGGACTGAAAATACATCATCAACAACCCTAACGGACCCAGTTTGGAAGCTTAACACAGCCCAAAACTGACACCCCTCTCCTTTTTAAAGTAAGTGGACCTTAGTCCTTACTTCAATTATTTCTTTGTTTTAACATTTCTCCCCAAATCCTGTTTCTTTTCTCCCACCTCTCTCATTACTTTTTTTCAAAAATAACCTAGAGCAGCACTTATTTTCATTGCACTCGGCACCCTTTTTCTTATTGGTTTTGTTCACCTTGTATTATGCTTAGCACTTTTATATTGCATTTATCATTTTAAATCCCCACTGGGCCTATTAGGTTATGAGCCCACATTAGCTGTCCTTGAGTTAAGTAGCTTTTAAACTCAGCCTCTACACAGTGACTCGGTGCTGACTGCTCTATTAACATGACAGCTCACCTCCACCATAGAGGTAGAAGAGGGACTAGGGGAACGAGGTTTGGGGAGTGGTCACACAGAACGGAGGAACAAGGTCAACAAGGTCAACGGGTCACTCTCACTAACAGAGTCCCCGTTGACTTGATAACAACCAAAAAATATTTTAAACTCCTACAGGCCCCTCACCACTCAGAAATCCTACAGGAGGCCCAGAATAAACAAGCTGCCCCCCCCGGCATGTTGAGACAGGTATTTAAACTGACAGAATTTATCAAACCCTCCTCTCCTGATATAATTACCACAGAGAGAGTGAGGGAAAACACTAAAGTGTGGTTAGAGCAGAATATGCTAATACTCAGGGAACATTATGATAGAGTCATAGCAAGGGACCTGGGAGACACAAGACAGTATGATGTGGAGGCTCTTAACAGAGCAACTAATTGGAGTAAAATGAGATATAAACACAAATTCACAACTAGCTCTGTTGAGACCCTCCACACCATGCTGAGAGATAAGGAACGTTCCACACTGGAACCCACAGTGAGCTTAGCCACAGAGAACCTCCCACATCTGACCCAGACCTCTCCAGTAAACAATCTGGCCCCTGGCGAGCAGACACCCCACCCTGACCCTAACCCTAACCTTTATCCCAACCCCTTTATCCCTGACCCTAACCCTAACCTCTCTCCCAACCCCACTCCTCACCTCAACCGATCCCAGCACAACCTAGATCCTAACCCGATCCCTTACCCCAACTCTAACCTTAACCTCTCTCCCAACCCCACTCCTCACCTCCCCTACCCTAACCCTAACCTTAACTTCTTTCCCAACCCCACTCCTCACCTGAACCGATCCCAGCACAACCCTGACCCGATCCCTTACCCTAATCCTAACCTTAACATCTATCCCAACCCCACCCCTACCCTCACATCACACCCTAACCCTACCCTAGGGGAGGACTGCTGGCCTATGAAAATGACAGTGGAGGCCCAGTTGGAGCCTAGACCATCCTCGTGGAACCACATTTCTTTTAACTTACATGAGAGCTCCTCAGAGGAGGAAAGTCTCCCAGTCACTACCCCTCAGGTAAAGCAGGCCTTAACTGAAGTGAGTGAGAGGTTGGAGTCAGAAAAGGAACAAGAGAACCCCACTAATTATGGGTTTGCGAAACAGAGAAGAGAGAAACATTCTGCCTCAAGGAGAGGGGAGAGGAGAATGGGCGATTCCAACACAGCATTACATAACAGTAACATGATCTCTTCTCTGTCTCCCCTAGCGGCACCGACACAGAGACTCCGGGCGGGCAAAGAACAAGCTCCAGAACAAAACAAAATAGGTAGCGACACTGACATGATGATGGAAAAAGCTCAAAAGGACACAATAAAAGTCCAGAGCAATCCCCATTCTGAGTCCTGCCCTAAAAGCTTACAACATCTGGAGCCCCTGTCCCAACCCCGCCTGGAGCCCACCACACACCCTAACACTTGGTACAAAATTAGGGACTGGACTGTGTCGGCGGCTAAACCCACTCTGGTCCTGGGAGACTCCAGCCTCTCACTTATCCCCAGTTTTGTAAATCCCCTAGTACAGTTAGACAACTACCCAGGTGCTGCATTTAATCACATCAGGGAAATCCTAAAAAAAGTGGAGACTCCCTTTAAGGAAGTAGACATATTAATACTCGCCCTAGGCATAAACAATGGTCTACTAAAACAATCTACTGCCACAACATGGAAACAGCTCCAACAGCTACTCAAAACATGTAGTAAAGTCTTCCCCGCAGCAGAGGTTTATATCCCTATGATTTATGTCTCAGATAGGTTGGACCAAGCCCTTCAGATCCGACTACGACAACTCAACGATAGGATAATCGACCTTAAGGGTTGTTTAATTACTGCACTGGATTTAGACAAATTCTCAACGGATCCGAGTGACCCCATGCTGTGGACCCCAGCAGCAGCACAGGCCATTTTAGATAGCTGGTTGGACGACATTAACACCCCATTCTCTCCATAAGCCAGGAGAGGAGAGCACGTAAGCCATGGAGCCCGTAGGAGAATTTGGTGGACGGCAGAGGGCCAGTGAAAGGTTTAGAGAGCACTGTTTTTATCCTTTTATTTATTTATTTATTTAATGAATTACCTTATTGAGTTTCATGTCTGATATATATTGCTTTATTTTATCTTATTTAATTTACACTATATTCTTGCATGAACCCTTGTTTCTAAAAATATCTAATAATGTGCATGGCTTTTTACCTTGTGTGAATATTTATATAGCACTCTTGATGACCCCTTTCACTGACCACTGCACCTAAATGAAAGAATTAGTAACCCATGGCAATCTACTTATATATCATTCAATTACATGCCCTGGTCTTGGTTGACAATGGAAACAGGACCTGCTTCATTATTTATTTGAATCACCTGATTTTAAACATCTAATAATATGTATGCTTTTCTCAAGAGCACTATCATTGGCTCTATATATATAGCACTCTCAGGCTCTCTTAATTTTAACAAAAAGGGACCAAATTGCACTCTTGCTTAATATAACACATTGCTCTGGTTTCTAATGGAAGTATGACCTGTTTCATTATTTATTTAATTTTTATTGGTCCTCATTAGTATAGCGGTCAGTATCCCCGCCTGTCACGTGGGAGACCGGGGTTCAAGTCCCCTACGGGGAGAACTCACATTTTTAAGAATTTTTAACTCTATACATGCGCACTTTTAAGTTCACTGACTCTGAAGAATGACTGGGAGTCTGGAGAGGTCAAAGACCCAGGTCACAGGCCAACTGCACTTAGAAACACAGACCTTGTACTATACAATAGCTCCCCCTAGTGACTATTCCAGATAACAGGAATGTGGGATGGAGGCCTTGAATATGACCTTACTTGAACCCTCACTCAGAGAAGGGGCCATTATACATGTATATCCTCTCCCAATGATTTGATTTTAGTTCCTCATTAGTATAGCGGTCAGTATCCCTGTCTGTTACCTGGGAGACCGGCGTTCAATTCCCCGATGGGGAGAACTCAAATCTTCAAGAATTTTTAACTCTATACATGCAGCACTTTTAAGTTCACTTATTTTAAACAATTAGGGACCAAATTGCACTTTTGTTTACTCTTGCACACCTTGCTCTAGGTTCTACACATCTCTTCCTTTAATCTTTTTCTGTTTATTTCCTTTCACAAGCTATTTTGTTCCCCCCCCTCCCCCCCGCCCCTCCTTTCTCCCTATGAGTGAACAGAAGTATTGGGGTAAGATTAAATACCATCCCTGTGCCCGTGCCCACCCCAACACCTACTTAGTGTTGGGGAATAGTCCCCTAACCTAACCATAGCCTGCGCCTGGGATGGTATTCCCCCAATACGTTTAAACTACATCACTTAGGGAATGGTACAGCAAAGAGGACACAAAACACAGCAATTGTGAATACTAACCCTCCAACCCATAGAGGGCAGTGATGCCTGTCAGGGGACCTTGACAGACACACAGGAAGGACTAACCAGAATCATTTCCTGAAAGTCAAACCCTCCACTTCCTATATCAGCCATGCTGCACCATTCCCTTCCTCACCCTGATGAAGCCTAAGTTGGCGAAACGTCGGCCCTCACTCTTTTAAACCTACTTTTACATTTTTATCTTTTTATTCTTCAAAGACCTTTTAATTGTTTTTACCTTTTTTACTAGGGGACCTTTTTTACTCCCCCCTTGTTTTACCCTACAAAGGAATGCAGCAACAACAACAAAAAAACAAATCCAGGGGTCCACAAAAACTGGCGAGTATCCAACATCAAGCCCAGGTGTGCACACCGAAGAGGACTCTCTGAATAAAGCACCAGTGGACACCCAAAACCAACTCAACTAGAGACTAATTGATTTGCAATTCCTAAAGGGAATCAAGGGACTGAAAATACATCATCAACAACCCTAACGGACCCAGTTTGGAAGCTTAACACAGCCCAAAACTGACACCCCTCTCCTTTTTAAAGTAAGTGGACCTTAGTCCTTACTTCAATTATTTCTTTGTTTTAACATTTCTCCCCAAATCCTGTTTCTTTTCTCCCACCTCTCTCATTACTTTTTTTCAAAAATAACCTAGAGCAGCACTTATTTTCATTGCACTCGGCACCCTTTTTCTTATTGGTTTTGTTCACCTTGTATTATGCTTAGCACTTTTATATTGCATTTATCATTTTAAATCCCCACTGGGCCTATTAGGTTATGAGCCCACATTAGCTGTCCTTGAGTTAAGTAGCTTTTAAACTCAGCCTCTACACAGTGACTCGGTGCTGACTGCTCTATTAACATGACAGCTCACCTCCACCATAGAGGTAGAAGAGGGACTAGGGGAACGAGGTTTGGGGAGTGGTCACACAGAACGGAGGAACAAGGTCAACAAGGTCAACGGGTCACTCTCACTAACAGAGTCCCCGTTGACTTGATAACAACCAAAAAATATTTTAAACTCCTACAGGCCCCTCACCACTCAGAAATCCTACAGGAGGCCCAGAATAAACAAGCTGCCCCCCCCGGCATGTTGAGACAGGTATTTAAACTGACAGAATTTATCAAACCCTCCTCTCCTGATATAATTACCACAGAGAGAGTGAGGGAAAACACTAAAGTGTGGTTAGAGCAGAATATGCTAATACTCAGGGAACATTATGATAGAGTCATAGCAAGGGACCTGGGAGACACAAGACAGTATGATGTGGAGGCTCTTAACAGAGCAACTAATTGGAGTAAAATGAGATATAAACACAAATTCACAACTAGCTCTGTTGAGACCCTCCACACCATGCTGAGAGATAAGGAACGTTCCACACTGGAACCCACAGTGAGCTTAGCCACAGAGAACCTCCCACATCTGACCCAGACCTCTCCAGTAAACAATCTGGCCCCTGGCGAGCAGACACCCCACCCTGACCCTAACCCTAACCTTTATCCCAACCCCTTTATCCCTGACCCTAACCCTAACCTCTCTCCCAACCCCACTCCTCACCTCAACCGATCCCAGCACAACCTAGATCCTAACCCGATCCCTTACCCCAACTCTAACCTTAACCTCTCTCCCAACCCCACTCCTCACCTCCCCTACCCTAACCCTAACCTTAACTTCTTTCCCAACCCCACTCCTCACCTGAACCGATCCCAGCACAACCCTGACCCGATCCCTTACCCTAATCCTAACCTTAACATCTATCCCAACCCCACCCCTACCCTCACATCACACCCTAACCCTACCCTAGGGGAGGACTGCTGGCCTATGAAAATGACAGTGGAGGCCCAGTTGGAGCCTAGACCATCCTCGTGGAACCACATTTCTTTTAACTTACATGAGAGCTCCTCAGAGGAGGAAAGTCTCCCAGTCACTACCCCTCAGGTAAAGCAGGCCTTAACTGAAGTGAGTGAGAGGTTGGAGTCAGAAAAGGAACAAGAGAACCCCACTAATTATGGGTTTGCGAAACAGAGAAGAGAGAAACGTTCTGCCTCAAGGAGAGGGGAGAGGAGAATGGGCGATTCCAACATAGCATTACATAACAGTAACATGATCTCTTCTCTGTCTCCCCTAGCGGCACCGACACAGAGACTCCGGGCGGGCAAAGAACAAGCTCCAGAACAAAACAAAATAGGTAGCGACACTGACATGATGATGGAAAAAGCTCAAAAGGACACAATAAAAGTCCAGAGCAATCCCCATTCTGAGTCCTGCCCTAAAAGCTTACAACATCTGGAGCCCCTGTCCCAACCCCGCCTGGAGCCCACCACACACCCTAACACTTGGTACAAAATTAGGGACTGGACTGTGTCGGCGGCTAAACCCACTCTGGTCCTGGGAGACTCCAGCCTCTCACTTATCCCCAGTTTTGTAAATCCCCTAGTACAGTTAGACAACTACCCAGGTGCTGCATTTAATCACATCAGGGAAATCCTAAAAAAAGTGGAGACTCCCTTTAAGGAAGTAGACATATTAATACTCGCCCTAGGCATAAACAATGGTCTACTAAAACAATCTACTGCCACAACATGGAAACAGCTCCAACAGCTACTCAAAACATGTAGTAAAGTCTTCCCCGCAGCAGAGGTTTATATCCCTATGATTTATGTCTCAGATAGGTTGGACCAAGCCCTTCAGATCCGACTACGACAACTCAACGATAGGATAATCGACCTTAAGGGTTGTTTAATTACTGCACTGGATTTAGACAAATTCTCAACGGATCCGAGTGACCCCATGCTGTGGACCCCAGCAGCAGCACAGGCCATTTTAGATAGCTGGTTGGACGACATTAACACCCCATTCTCTCCATAAGCCAGGAGAGGAGAGCACGTAAGCCATGGAGCCCGTAGGAGAATTTGGTGGACGGCAGAGGGCCAGTGAAAGGTTTAGAGAGCACTGTTTTTATCCTTTTATTTATTTATTTATTTAATGAATTACCTTATTGAGTTTCATGTCTGATATATATTGCTTTATTTTATCTTATTTAATTTACACTATATTCTTGCATGAACCCTTGTTTCTAAAAATATCTAATAATGTGCATGGCTTTTTACCTTGTGTGAATATTTATATAGCACTCTTGATGACCCCTTTCACTGACCACTGCACCTAAATGAAAGAATTAGTAACCCATGGCAATCTACTTATATATCATTCAATTACATGCCCTGGTCTTGGTTGACAATGGAAACAGGACCTGCTTCATTATTTATTTGAATCACCTGATTTTAAACATCTAATAATATGTATGCTTTTCTCAAGAGCACTATCATTGGCTCTATATATATAGCACTCTCAGGCTCTCTTAATTTTAACAAAAAGGGACCAAATTGCACTCTTGCTTAATATAACACATTGCTCTGGTTTCTAATGGAAGTATGACCTGTTTCATTATTTATTTTATTTTTATTGGTCCTCATTAGTATAGCGGTCAGTATCCCCGCCTGTCACGTGGGAGACCGGGGTTCAAGTCCCCTACGGGGAGAACTCACATTTTTAAGAATTTTTAACTCTATACATGCGCACTTTTAAGTTCACTGACTCTGAAGAATGACTGGGAGTCTGGAGAGGTCAAAGACCCAGGTCACAGGCCAACTGCACTTAGAAACACAGACCTTGTACTATACAATAGCTCCCCCTAGTGACTATTCCAGATAACAGGAATGTGGGATGGAGGCCTTGAATATGACCTTACTTGAACCCTCACTCAGAGAAGGGGCCATTATACATGTATATCCTCTCCCAATGATTTGATTTTAGTTCCTCATTAGTATAGCGGTCAGTATCCCTGTCTGTTACCTGGGAGACCGGGGTTCAATTCCCCGATGGGGAGAACTCAAATCTTCAAGAATTTTTAACTCTATACATGCAGCACTTTTAAGTTCACTTATTTTAAACAATTAGGGACCAAATTGCACTTTTGTTTACTCTTGCACACCTTGCTCTAGGTTCTACACATCTCTTCCTTTAATCTTTTTCTGTTTATTTCCTTTCACAAGCTATTTTGTTCCCCCCCCTCCCCCCCGCCCCTCCTTTCTCCCTATGAGTGAACAGAAGTATTGGGGTAAGATTAAATACCATCCCTGTGCCCGTGCCCACCCCAACACCTACTTAGTGTTGGGGAATAGTCCCCTAACCTAACCATAGCCTGCGCCTGGGATGGTATTCCCCCAATACGTTTAAACTACATCACTTAGGGAATGGTACAGCAAAGAGGACACAAAACACAGCAATTGTGAATACTAACCCTCCAACCCATAGAGGGCAGTGATGCCTGTCAGGGGACCTTGACAGACACACAGGAAGGACTAACCAGAATCATTTCCTGAAAGTCAAACCCTCCACTTCCTATATCAGCCATGCTGCACCATTCCCTTCCTCACCCTGATGAAGCCTAAGTTGGCGAAACGTCGGCCCTCACTCTTTTAAACCTACTTTTACATTTTTATCTTTTTATTCTTCAAAGACCTTTTAATTGTTTTTACCTTTTTTACTAGGGGACCTTTTTTACTCCCCCCTTGTTTTACCCTACAAAGGAATGCAGCAACAACAACAAAAAAACAAATCCAGGGGTCCACAAAAACTGGCGAGTATCCAACATCAAGCCCAGGTGTGCACACCGAAGAGGACTCTCTGAATAAAGCACCAGTGGACACCCAAAACCAACTCAACTAGAGGCTAATTGATTTGCAATTCCTAAAGGGAATCAAGGGACTGAAAATACATCATCAACAACCCTAACGGACCCAGTTTGGAAGCTTAACACAGCCCAAAACTGACACCCCTCTCCTTTTTAAAGTAAGTGGACCTTAGTCCTTACTTCAATTATTTCTTTGTTTTAACATTTCTCCCCAAATCCTGTTTCTTTTCTCCCACCTCTCTCATTACTTTTTTTCAAAAATAACCTAGAGCAGCACTTATTTTCATTGCACTCGGCACCCTTTTTCTTATTGGTTTTGTTCACCTTGTATTATGCTTAGCACTTTTATATTGCATTTATCATTTTAAATCCCCACTGGGCCTATTAGGTTATGAGCCCACATTAGCTGTCCTTGAGTTAAGTAGCTTTTAAACTCAGCCTCTACACAGTGACTCGGTGCTGACTGCTCTATTAACATGACAGCTCACCTCCACCATAGAGGTAGAAGAGGGACTAGGGGAACGAGGTTTGGGGAGTGGTCACACAGAACGGAGGAACAAGGTCAACAAGGTCAACGGGTCACTCTCACTAACAGAGTCCCCGTTGACTTGATAACAACCAAAAAATATTTTTAACTCCTACAGGCCCTCCACCACTCAGAAATCCTACAGGAGGCCCAGAATAAACAAGCTGCCCCCCCCCGGTATGTTGAGACAGGTATTTAAACTGACAGAATTTATCAAACCCTCCTCTCCTGATATAATTACCACAGAGAAAGTGAGGGAAAACACTAAAGTGTGGTTAGAGCAGAATATGCTAATACTCAGGGAACATTATGATAGAGTCATAGCAAGGGACCTGGGAGACACAAGACAGTATGATGTGGAGGCTCTTAACAGAGCAACTAATTGGAGTAAAATGAGATATAAACACAAATTCACAACTAGCTCTGTTGAGACCCTCCACACCATGCTGAGAGATAAGGAACGTTCCACACTGGAACCCACAGTGAGCTTAGCCACAGAGAACCTCCCACATCTGACCCAGACCTCTCCAGTAAACAATCTGGCCCCTGGCGAGCAGACACCCCACCCTGACCCTAACCCTAACCTTTATCCCAACCCCTTTATCCCTGACCCTAACCCTAACCTCTCTCCCAACCCCACTCCTCACCTCAACCGATCCCAGCACAACCTAGATCCTAACCCGATCCCTTACCCCAACTCTAACCTTAACCTCTCTCCCAACCCCACTCCTCACCTCCCCTACCCTAACCCTAACCTTAACTTCTTTCCCAACCCCACTCCTCACCTGAACCGATCCCAGTACAACCCTGACCCGATCCCTTACCCTAATCCTAACCTTAACATCTATCCCAACCCCACCCCTACCCTCACATCACACCCTAACCCTACCCTAGGGGAGGACTGCTGGCCTATGAAAATGACAGTGGAGGCCCAGTTAGAGCCTAGACCATCCTCGTGGAACCACATTTCTTTTAACTTACATGAGAGCTCCTCAGAGGAGGAAAGTCTCCCAGTCACTACCCCTCAGGTAAAGCAGGCCTTAACTGAAGTGAGTGAGAGGTTGGAGTCAGAAAAGGAACAAGAGAACCCCACTAATTATGGGTTTGCGAAACAGAGAAGAGAGAAACGTTCTGCCTCAAGGAGAGGGGAGAGGAGAACGGGCGATTCCAACACAGCATTACATAACAGTAACATGATCTCTTCTCTGTCTCCCCTAGCGGCACCGACACAGAGACTCCGGGCGGGCAAAGAACAAGCTCCAGAACAAAACAAAATAGGTAGCGACACTGACATGATGATGGAAAAAGCTCAAAAGGACACAATAAAAGTCCAGAGCAATCCCCATTCTGAGTCCTGCCCTAAAAGCTTACAACATCTGGAGCCCCTGTCCCAACCCCGCCTGGAGCCCACCACACACCCTAACACTTGGTACAAAATTAGGGACTGGACTGTGTCGGCGGCTAAACCCACTCTGGTCCTGGGAGACTCCAGCCTCTCACTTATCCCCAGTTTTGTAAATCCCCTAGTACAGTTAGACAACTACCCAGGTGCTGCATTTAATCACATCAGGGAAATCCTAAAAAAAGTGGAGACTCCCTTTAAGGAAGTAGACATATTAATACTCGCCCTAGGCATAAACAATGGTCTACTAAAACAATCTACTGCCACAACATGGAAACAGCTCCAACAGCTACTCAAAACATGTAGTAAAGTCTTCCCCGCAGCAGAGGTTTATATCCCTATGATTTATGTCTCAGATAGGTTGGACCAAGCCCTTCAGATCCGACTACGACAACTCAACGATAGGATAATCGACCTTAAGGGTTGTTTAATTACTGCACTGGATTTAGACAAATTCTCAACGGATCCGAGTGACCCCATGCTGTGGACCCCAGCAGCAGCACAGGCCATTTTAGATAGCTGGTTGGACGACATTAACACCCCATTCTCTCCATAAGCCAGGAGAGGAGAGCACGTAAGCCATGGAGCCCGTAGGAGAATTTGGTGGACGGCAGAGGGCCAGTGAAAGGTTTAGAGAGCACTGTTTTTATCCTTTTATTTATTTATTTATTTAATGAATTACCTTATTGAGTTTCATGTCTGATATATATTGCTTTATTTTATCTTATTTAATTTACACTATATTCTTGCATGAACCCTTGTTTCTAAAAATATCTAATAATGTGCATGGCTTTTTACCTTGTGTGAATATTTATATAGCACTCTTGATGACCCCTTTCACTGACCACTGCACCTAAATGAAAGAATTAGTAACCCATGGCAATCTACTTATATATCATTCAATTACATGCCCTGGTCTTGGTTGACAATGGAAACAGGACCTGCTTCATTATTTATTTGAATCACCTGATTTTAAACATCTAATAATATGTATGCTTTTCTCAAGAGCACTATCATTGGCTCTATATATATAGCACTCTCAGGCTCTCTTAATTTTAACAAAAAGGGACCAAATTGCACTCTTGCTTAATATAACACATTGCTCTGGTTTCTAATGGAAGTATGACCTGTTTCATTATTTATTTTATTTTTATTGGTCCTCATTAGTATAGCGGTCAGTATCCCCGCCTGTCACGTGGGAGACCGGGGTTCAAGTCCCCTACGGGGAGAACTCACATTTTTAAGAATTTTTAACTCTATACATGCGCACTTTTAAGTTCACTGACTCTGAAGAATGACTGGGAGTCTGGAGAGGTCAAAGACCCAGGTCACAGGCCAACTGCACTTAGAAACACAGACCTTGTACTATACAATAGCTCCCCCTAGTGACTATTCCAGATAACAGGAATGTGGGATGGAGGCCTTGAATATGACCTTACTTGAACCCTCACTCAGAGAAGGGGCCATTATACATGTATATCCTCTCCCAATGATTTGATTTTAGTTCCTCATTAGTATAGCGGTCAGTATCCCTGTCTGTTACCTGGGAGACCGGGGTTCAATTCCCCGATGGGGAGAACTCAAATCTTCAAGAATTTTTAACTCTATACATGCAGCACTTTTAAGTTCACTTATTTTAAACAATTAGGGACCAAATTGCACTTTTGTTTACTCTTGCACACCTTGCTCTAGGTTCTACACATCTCTTCCTTTAATCTTTTTCTGTTTATTTCCTTTCACAAGCTATTTTGTTCCCCCCCCTCCCCCCCGCCCCTCCTTTCTCCCTATGAGTGAACAGAAGTATTGGGGTAAGATTAAATACCATCCCTGTGCCCGTGCCCACCCCAACACCTACTTAGTGTTGGGGAATAGTCCCCTAACCTAACCATAGCCTGCGCCTGGGATGGTATTCCCCCAATACGTTTAAACTACATCACTTAGGGAATGGTACAGCAAAGAGGACACAAAACACAGCAATTGTGAATACTAACCCTCCAACCCATAGAGGGCAGTGATGCCTGTCAGGGGACCTTGACAGACACACAGGAAGGACTAACCAGAATCATTTCCTGAAAGTCAAACCCTCCACTTCCTATATCAGCCATGCTGCACCATTCCCTTCCTCACCCTGATGAAGCCTAAGTTGGCGAAACGTCGGCCCTCACTCTTTTAAACCTACTTTTACATTTTTATCTTTTTATTCTTCAAAGACCTTTTAATTGTTTTTACCTTTTTTACTAGGGGACCTTTTTTACTCCCCCCTTGTTTTACCCTACAAAGGAATGCAGCAACAACAACAAAAAAACAAATCCAGGGGTCCACAAAAACTGGCGAGTATCCAACATCAAGCCCAGGTGTGCACACCGAAGAGGACTCTCTGAATAAAGCACCAGTGGACACCCAAAACCAACTCAACTAGAGACTAATTGATTTGCAATTCCTAAAGGGAATCAAGGGACTGAAAATACATCATCAACAACCCTAACGGACCCAGTTTGGAAGCTTAACACAGCCCAAAACTGACACCCCTCTCCTTTTTAAAGTAAGTGGACCTTAGTCCTTACTTCAATTATTTCTTTGTTTTAACATTTCTCCCCAAATCCTGTTTCTTTTCTCCCACCTCTCTCATTACTTTTTTTCAAAAATAACCTAGAGCAGCACTTATTTTCATTGCACTCGGCACCCTTTTTCTTATTGGTTTTGTTCACCTTGTATTATGCTTAGCACTTTTATATTGCATTTATCATTTTAAATCCCCACTGGGCCTATTAGGTTATGAGCCCACATTAGCTGTCCTTGAGTTAAGTAGCTTTTAAACTCAGCCTCTACACAGTGACTCGGTGCTGACTGCTCTATTAACATGACAGCTCACCTCCACCATAGAGGTAGAAGAGGGACTAGGGGAAGGAGGTTTGGGGAGTGGTCACACAGAACGGAGGAACAAGGTCAACAAGGTCAACGGGTCACTCTCACTAACAGAGTCCCCGTTGACTTGATAACAACCAAAAAATATTTTAAACTCCTACAGGCCCTCCACCACTCAGAAATCCTACAGGAGGCCCAGAATAAACAAGCTGCCCCCCCCGGCATGTTGAGACAGGTATTTAAACTGACAGAATTTATCAAACCCTCCTCTCCTGATATAATTACCACAGAGAAAGTGAGGGAAAACACTAAAGTGTGGTTAGAGCAGAATATGCTAATACTCAGGGAACATTATGATAGAGTCATAGCAAGGGACCTGGGAGACACAAGACAGTATGATGTGGAGGCTCTTAACAGAGCAACTAATTGGAGTAAAATGAGATATAAACACAAATTCACAACTAGCTCTGTTGAGACCCTCCACACCATGCTGAGAGATAAGGAACGTTCCACACTGGAACCCACAGTGAGCTTAGCCACAGAGAACCTCCCACATCTGACCCAGACCTCTCCAGTAAACAATCTGGCCCCTGGCGAGCAGACACCCCACCCTGACCCTAACCCTAACCTTTATCCCAACCCCTTTATCCCTGACCCTAACCCTAACCTCTCTCCCAACCCCACTCCTCACCTCAACCGATCCCAGCACAACCTAGATCCTAACCCGATCCCTTACCCCAACTCTAACCTTAACCTCTCTCCCAACCCCACTCCTCACCTCCCCTACCCTAACCCTAACCTTAACTTCTTTCCCAACCCCACTCCTCACCTGAACCGATTCCAGTACAACCCTGACCCGATCCCTTACCCTAATCCTAACCTTAACATCTATCCCAACCCCACCCCTACCCTCACATCACACCCTAACCCTACCCTAGGGGAGGACTGCTGGCCTATGAAAATGACAGTGGAGGCCCAGTTAGAGCCTAGACCATCCTCGTGGAACCACATTTCTTTTAACTTACATGAGAGCTCCTCAGAGGAGGAAAGTCTCCCAGTCACTACCCCTCAGGTAAAGCAGGCCTTAACTGAAGTGAGTGAGAGGTTGGAGTCAGAAAAGGAACAAGAGAACCCCACTAATTATGGGTTTGCGAAACAGAGAAGAGAGAAACGTTCTGCCTCAAGGAGAGGGGAGAGGAGAACGGGCGATTCCAACACAGCATTACATAACAGTAACATGATCTCTTCTCTGTCTCCCCTAGCGGCACCGACACAGAGACTCCGGGCGGGCAAAGAACAAGCTCCAGAACAAAACAAAATAGGTAGCGACACTGACATGATGATGGAAAAAGCTCAAAAGGACACAATAAAAGTCCAGAGCAATCCCCATTCTGAGTCCTGCCCTAAAAGCTTACAACATCTGGAGCCCCTGTCCCAACCCCGCCTGGAGCCCACCACACACCCTAACACTTGGTACAAAATTAGGGACTGGACTGTGTCGGCGGCTAAACCCACTCTGGTCCTGGGAGACTCCAGCCTCTCACTTATCCCCAGTTTTGTAAATCCCCTAGTACAGTTAGACAACTACCCAGGTGCTGCATTTAATCACATCAGGGAAATCCTAAAAAAAGTGGAGACTCCCTTTAAGGAAGTAGACATATTAATACTCGCCCTAGGCATAAACAATGGTCTACTAAAACAATCTACTGCCACAACATGGAAACAGCTCCAACAGCTACTCAAAACATGTAGTAAAGTCTTCCCCACAGCAGAGGTTTATATCCCTATGATTTATGTCTCAGATAGGTTGGACCAAGCCCTTCAGATCCGACTACGACAACTCAACGATAGGATAATCGACCTTAAGGGTTGTTTAATTACTGCACTGGATTTAGACAAATTCTCAACGGATCCGAGTGACCCCATGCTGTGGACCCCAGCAGCAGCACAGGCCATTTTAGATAGCTGGTTGGACGACATTAACACCCCATTCTCTCCATAAGCCAGGAGAGGAGAGCACGTAAGCCATGGAGCCCGTAGGAGAATTTGGTGGACGGCAGAGGGCCAGTGAAAGGTTTAGAGAGCACTGTTTTTATCCTTTTATTTATTTATTTATTTAATGAATTACCTTATTGAGTTTCATGTCTGATATATATTGCTTTATTTTATCTTATTTAATTTACACTATATTCTTGCATGAACCCTTGTTTCTAAAAATATCTAATAATGTGCATGGCTTTTTACCTTGTGTGAATATTTATATAGCACTCTTGATGACCCCTTTCACTGACCACTGCACCTAAATGAAAGAATTAGTAACCCATGGCAATCTACTTATATATCATTCAATTACATGCCCTGGTCTTGGTTGACAATGGAAACAGGACCTGCTTCATTATTTATTTGAATCACCTGATTTTAAACATCTAATAATATGTATGCTTTTCTCAAGAGCACTATCATTGGCTCTATATATATAGCACTCTCAGGCTCTCTTAATTTTAACAAAAAGGGACCAAATTGCACTCTTGCTTAATATAACACATTGCTCTGGTTTCTAATGGAAGTATGACCTGTTTCATTATTTATTTTATTTTTATTGGTCCTCATTAGTATAGCGGTCAGTATCCCCGCCTGTCACGTGGGAGACCGGGGTTCAAGTCCCCTACGGGGAGAACTCACATTTTTAAGAATTTTTAACTCTATACATGCGCACTTTTAAGTTCACTGACTCTGAAGAATGACTGGGAGTCTGGAGAGGTCAAAGACCCAGGTCACAGGCCAACTGCACTTAGAAACACAGACCTTGTACTATACAATAGCTCCCCCTAGTGACTATTCCAGATAACAGGAATGTGGGATGGAGGCCTTGAATATGACCTTACTTGAACCCTCACTCAGAGAAGGGGCCATTATACATGTATATCCTCTCCCAATGATTTGATTTTAGTTCCTCATTAGTATAGCGGTCAGTATCCCTGTCTGTTACCTGGGAGACCGGCGTTCAATTCCCCGATGGGGAGAACTCAAATCTTCAAGAATTTTTAACTCTATACATGCAGCACTTTTAAGTTCACTTATTTTAAACAATTAGGGACCAAATTGCACTTTTGTTTACTCTTGCACACCTTGCTCTAGGTTCTACACATCTCTTCCTTTAATCTTTTTCTGTTTATTTCCTTTCACAAGCTATTTTGTTCCCCCCCCTCCCCCCCGCCCCTCCTTTCTCCCTATGAGTGAACAGAAGTATTGGGGTAAGATTAAATACCATCCCTGTGCCCGTGCCCACCCCAACACCTACTTAGTGTTGGGGAATAGTCCCCTAACCTAACCATAGCCTGCGCCTGGGATGGTATTCCCCCAATACGTTTAAACTACATCACTTAGGGAATGGTACAGCAAAGAGGACACAAAACACAGCAATTGTGAATACTAACCCTCCAACCCATAGAGGGCAGTGATGCCTGTCAGGGGACCTTGACAGACACACAGGAAGGACTAACCAGAATCATTTCCTGAAAGTCAAACCCTCCACTTCCTATATCAGCCATGCTGCACCATTCCCTTCCTCACCCTGATGAAGCCTAAGTTGGCGAAACGTCGGCCCTCACTCTTTTAAACCTACTTTTACATTTTTATCTTTTTATTCTTCAAAGACCTTTTAATTGTTTTTACCTTTTTTACTAGGGGACCTTTTTTACTCCCCCCTTGTTTTACCCTACAAAGGAATGCAGCAACAACAACAAAAAAACAAATCCAGGGGTCCACAAAAACTGGCGAGTATCCAACATCAAGCCCAGGTGTGCACACCGAAGAGGACTCTCTGAATAAAGCACCAGTGGACACCCAAAACCAACTCAACTAGAGACTAATTGATTTGCAATTCCTAAAGGGAATCAAGGGACTGAAAATACATCATCAACAACCCTAACGGACCCAGTTTGGAAGCTTAACCCAGCCCAAAACTGACACCCCTCTCCTTTTTAAAGTAAGTGGACCTTAGTCCTTACTTCAATTATTTCTTTGTTTTAACATTTCTCCCCACATCCTGTTTCTTTTCTCCCACCTCTCTCATTACTTTTTTTCAAAAATAACCTAGAGCAGCACTTATTTTCATTGCACTCGGCACCCTTTTTCTTATTGGTTTTGTTCACCTTGTATTATGCTTAGCACTTTTATATTGCATTTATCATTTTAAATCCCCACTGGGCCTATTAGGTTATGAGCCCACATTAGCTGTCCTTGAGTTAAGTAGCTTTTAAACTCAGCCTCTACACAGTGACTCGGTGCTGACTGCTCTATTAACATGACAGCTCACCTCCACCATAGAGGTAGAAGAGGGACTAGGGGAACGAGGTTTGGGGAGTGGTCACACAGAACGGAGGAACAAGGTCAACAAGGTCAACGGGTCACTCTCACTAACAGAGTCCCCGTTGACTTGATAACAACCAAAAAATATTTTAAACTCCTACAGGCCCTCCACCACTCAAAAATCCTACAGGAGGCCCAGAATAAACAAGCTGCCCCCCCCCGGCATGTTGAGACAGGTATTTAAACTGACAATTTATCAAACCCTCCTCTCCTGATATAATTACCACAGAGAGAGTGAGGGAAAACACTAAAGTGTGGTTAGAGCAGAATATGCTAATACTCAGGGAACATTATGATAGAGTCATAGCAAGGGACCTGGGAGACACAAGACAGTATGATGTGGAGGCTCTTAACAGAGCAACTAATTGGAGTAAAATGAGATATAAACACAAATTCACAACTAGCTCTGTTGAGACCCTCCACACCATGCTGAGAGATAAGGAATGTTCCACACTGGAACCCACAGTGAGCTTAGCCACAGAGAACCTCCCACATCTGACCCAGACCTCTCCAGTAAACAATCTGGCCCCTGGCGAGCAGACACCCCACCCTGACCCTAACCCTAACCTTTATCCCAAACCCTTTATCCCTGACCCTAACCCTAACCTCTCTCCCAACCCCACTCCTCACCTCAACCGATCCCAGCACAACCTAGATCCTAACCCGATCCCTTACCCCAACTCTAACTTTAACCTCTCTCCCAACCCCACTCCTCACCTCCCCTACCCTAACCCTAACCTTAACTTCTTTCCCAACCCCACTCCTCACCTGAACCGATCCCAGCACAACCCTGACCCGATCCCTTACCCTAATCCTAACCTTAACATCTATCCCAACCCCACCCCTACCCTCACATTACACCCTAACCCTACCCTAGGGGAGGACTGCTGGCCTATGAAAATGACAGTGGAGGCCCAGTTGGAGCCTAGACCATCCTCGTGGAACCACATTTCTTTTAACTTACATGAGAGCTCCTCAGAGGAGGAAAGTCTCCCAGTCACTACCCCTCAGGTAAAGCAGGCCTTAACTGAAGTGAGTGAGAGGTTGGAGTCGGAAAAGGAACAAGAGAACCCCACTAATTATGGGTTTGCGAAACAGAGAAGAGAGAAACGTTCTGCCTCAAGGAGAGGGGAGAGGAGAACGGGCGATTCCAACACAGCATTACATAACAGTAACATGATCTCTTCTCTGTCTCCCCTAGCGGCACCGACACAGAGACTCCGGGCGGGCAAAGAACAAGCTCCAGAACAAAACAAAATAGGTAGCGACACTGACATGATGATGGAAAAAGCTCAAAAGGACACAATAAAAGTCCAGAGCAATCCCCATTCTGAGTCCTGCCCTAAAAGCTTACAACATCTGGAGCCCCTGTCCCAACCCCGCCTGGAGCCCACCACACACCCTAACACTTGGTACAAAATTAGGGACTGGACTGTGTCGGCGGCTAAACCCACTCTGGTCCTGGGAGACTCCAGCCTCTCACTTATCCCCAGTTTTGTAAATCCCCTAGTACAGTTAGACAACTACCCAGGTGCTGCATTTAATCACATCAGGGAAATCCTAAAAAAAGTGGAGACTCCCTTTAAGGAAGTAGACATATTAATACTCGCCCTAGGCATAAACAATGGTCTACTAAAACAATCTACTGCCACAACATGGAAACAGCTCCAACAGCTACTCAAAACATGTAGTAAAGTCTTCCCCACAGCAGAGGTTTATATCCCTATGATTTATGTCTCAGATAGGTTGGACCAAGCCCTTCAGATCCGACTACGACAACTCAACGATAGGATAATCGACCTTAAGGGTTGTTTAATTACTGCACTGGATTTAGACAAATTCTCAACGGATCCGAGTGACCCCATGCTGTGGACCCCAGCAGCAGCACAGGCCATTTTAGATAGCTGGTTGGACGACATTAACACCCCATTCTCTCCATAAGCCAGGAGAGGAGAGCACGTAAGCCATGGAGCCCGTAGGAGAATTTGGTGGACGGCAGAGGGCCAGTGAAAGGTTTAGAGAGCACTGTTTTTATCCTTTTATTTATTTATTTATTTAATGAATTACCTTATTGAGTTTCATGTCTGATATATATTGCTTTATTTTATCTTATTTAATTTACACTATATTCTTGCATGAACCCTTGTTTCTAAAAATATCTAATAATGTGCATGGCTTTTTACCTTGTGTGAATATTTATATAGCACTCTTGATGACCCCTTTCACTGACCACTGCACCTAAATGAAAGAATTAGTAACCCATGGCAATCTACTTATATATCATTCAATTACATGCCCTGGTCTTGGTTGACAATGGAATCAGGACCTGCTTCATTATTTATTTGAATCACCTGATTTTAAACATCTAATAATATGTATGCTTTTCTCAAGAGCACTATCATTGGCTCTATATATATATAGCACTCTCAGGCTCTCTTAATTTTAACAAAAAGGGACCAAATTGCACTCTTGCTTAATATAACACATTGCTCTGGTTTCTAATGGAAGTATGACCTGTTTCATTATTTATTTTATTTTTATTGGTCCTCATTAGTATAGCGGTCAGTATCCCCGCCTGTCACGTGGGAGACCGGGGTTCAAGTCCCCTACGGGGAGAACTCACATTTTTAAGAATTTTTAACTCTATACATGCGCACTTTTAAGTTCACTGACTCTGAAGAATGACTGGGAGTCTGGAGAGGTCAAAGACCCAGGTCACAGGCCAACTGCACTTAGAAACACAGACCTTGTACTATACAATAGCTCCCCCTAGTGACTATTCCAGATAACAGGAATGTGGGATGGAGGCCTTGAATATGACCTTACTTGAACCCTCACTCAGAGAAGGGGCCATTATACATGTATATCCTCTCCCAATGATTTGATTTTAGTTCCTCATTAGTATAGCGGTCAGTATCCCTGTCTGTTACCTGGGAGACCGGGGTTCAATTCCCCGATGGGGAGAACTCAAATCTTCAAGAATGTTTAACTCTATACATGCAGCACTTTTAAGTTCACTTATTTTAAACAATTAGGGACCAAATTGCACTTTTGTTTACTCTTGCACACCTTGCTCTAGGTTCTACACATCTCTTCCTTTAATCTTTTTCTGTTTATTTCCTTTCACAAGCTATTTTGTTCCCCCCCCCCCCCCCCGCCCCTCCTTTCTCCCTATGAGTGAACAGAAGTATTGGGGTAAGATTAAATACCATCCCTGTGCCCGTGCCAAACCCAACACCTACTTAGTGTTGGGGAATAGTCCCCTAACCTAACCATAGCCTGCGCCTGGGATGGTATTCCCCCAATACGTTTAAACTACATCACTTAGGGAATGGTACAGCAAAGAGGACACAAAACACAGCAATTGTGAATACTAACCCTCCAACCCATAGAGGGCAGTGATGCCTGTCAGGGGACCTTGACAGACACACAGGAAGGACTAACCAGAATCATTTCCTGAAAGTCAAACCCTCCACTTCCTATATCAGCCATGCTGCACCATTCCCTTCCTCACCCTGATGAAGCCTAAGTTGGCGAAACGTCGGCCCTCACTCTTTTAAACCTACTTTTACATTTTTATCTTTTTATTCTTCAAAGACCTTTTAATTGTTTTTACCTTTTTTACTAGGGGACCTTTTTTACTCCCCCCTTGTTTTACCCTACAAAGGAATGCAGCAACAACAACAAAAAAACAAATCCAGGGGTCCACAAAAACTGGCGAGTATCCAACATCAAGCCCAGGTGTGCACACCGAAGAGGACTCTCTGAATAAAGCACCAGTGGACACCCAAAACCAACTCAACTAGAGACTAATTGATTTGCAATTCCTAAAGGGAATCAAGGGACTGAAAATACATCATCAACAACCCTAACGGACCCAGTTTGGAAGCTTAACCCAGCCCAAAACTGACACCCCTCTCCTTTTTAAAGTAAGTGGACCTTAGTCCTTACTTCAATTATTTCTTTGTTTTAACATTTCTCCCCAAATCCTGTTTCTTTTCTCCCACCTCTCTCATTACTTTTTTTCAAAAATAACCTAGAGCAGCACTTATTTTCATTGCACTCGGCACCCTTTTTCTTATTGGTTTTGTTCACCTTGTATTATGCTAAGCACTTTTATATTGCATTTATCATTTTAAATCCCCACTGGGCCTATTAGGTTATGAGCCCACATTAGCTGTCCTTGAGTTAAGTAGCTTTTAAACTCAGCCTCTACACAGTGACTCGGTGCTGACTGCTCTATTAACATGACAGCTCACCTCCACCATAGAGGTAGAAGAGGGACTAGGGGAACGAGGTTTGGGGAGTGGTCACACAGAACGGAGGAACAAGGTCAACAAGGTCAACGGGTCACTCTCACTAACAGAGTCCCCGTTGACTTGATAACAACCAAAAAATATTTTAAACTCCTACAGGCCCTCCACCACTCAGAAATCCTACAGGAGGCCCAGAATAAACAAGCTGCCCCCCCCCGGCATGTTGAGACAGGTATTTAAACTGACAATTTATCAAACCCTCCTCTCCTGATATAATTACCACAGAGAGAGTGAGGGAAAACACTAAAGTGTGGTTAGAGCAGAATATGCTAATACTCAGGGAACATTATGATAGAGTCATAGCAAGGGACCTGGGAGACACAAGACAGTATGATGTGGAGGCTCTTAACAGAGCAACTAATTGGAGTAAAATGAGATATAAACACAAATTCACAACTAGCTCTGTTGAGACCCTCCACACCATGCTGAGAGATAAGGAATGTTCCACACTGGAACCCACAGTGAGCTTAGCTACAGAGAACCTCCCACATCTGACCCAGACCTCTCCAGTAAACAATCTGGCCCCTGGCGAGCAGACACCCCACCCTGACCCTAACCCTAACCTTTATCCCAAACCCTTTATCCCTGACCCTAACCCTAACCTCTCTCCCAACCCCACTCCTCACCTCAACCGATCCCAGCACAACCTAGATCCTAACCCGATCCCTTACCCCAACTCTAACTTTAACCTCTCTCCCAACCCCACTCCTCACCTCCCCTACCCTAACCCTAACCTTAACTTCTTTCCCAACCCCACTCCTCACCTGAACCGATCCCAGCACAACCCTGACCCGATCCCTTACCCTAATCCTAACCTTAACATCTATCCCAACCCCACCCCTACCCTCACATTACACCCTAACCCTACCCTAGGGGAGGACTGCTGGCCTATGAAAATGACAGTGGAGGCCCAGTTGGAGCCTAGACCATCCTCGTGGAACCACATTTCTTTTAACTTACATGAGAGCTCCTCAGAGGAGGAAAGTCTCCCAGTCACTACCCCTCAGGTAAAGCAGGCCTTAACTGAAGTGAGTGAGAGGTTGGAGTCAGAAAAAGAACAAGAGAACCCCACTAATTATGGGTTTGCGAAACAGAGAAGAGAGAAACGTTCTGCCTCAAGGAGAGGGGAGAGGAGAACGGGCGATTCCAACACAGCATTACATAACAGTAACATGATCTCTTCTCTGTCTCCCCTAGCGGCACCGACACAGAGACTCCGGGCGGGCAAAGAACAAGCTCCAGAACAAAACAAAATAGGTAGCGACACTGACATGATGATGGAAAAAGCTCAAAAGGACACAATAAAAGTCCAGAGCAATCCCCATTCTGAGTCCTGCCCTAAAAGCTTACAACATCTGGAGCCCCTGTCCCAACCCCGCCTGGAGCCCACCACACACCCTAACACTTGGTACAAAATTAGGGACTGGACTGTGTCGGCGGCTAAACCCACTCTGGTCCTGGGAGACTCCAGCCTCTCACTTATCCCCAGTTTTGTAAATCCCCTAGTACAGTTAGACAACTACCCAGGTGCTGCATTTAATCACATCAGGGAAATCCTAAAAAAAGTGGAGACTCCCTTTAAGGAAGTAGACATATTAATACTCGCCCTAGGCATAAACAATGGTCTACTAAAACAATCTACTGCCACAACATGGAAACAGCTCCAACAGCTACTCAAAACATGTAGTAAAGTCTTCCCCGCAGCAGAGGTTTATATCCCTATGATTTATGTCTCAGATAGGTTGGACCAAGCCCTTCAGATCCGACTACGACAACTCAATGATAGGATAATCGACCTTAAGGGTTGTTTAATTACTGCACTGGATTTAGACAAATTCTCAATGGATCCGAGTGACCCCATGCTGTGGACCCCAGCAGCAGCACAGGCCATTTTAGATAGCTGGTTGGACGACATTAACACCCCATTCTCTCCATAAGCCAGGAGAGGAGAGCACGTAAGCCATGGAGCCCGTAGGAGAATTTGGTGGACGGCAGAGGGCCAGTGAAAGGTTTAGAGAGCACTGTTTTTATCCTTTTATTTATTTATTTATTTATTTAATGAATTACCTTATTGAGTTTCATGTCTGATATATATTGCTTTATTTTATCTTATTTAATTTACACTATATTCTTGCATGAACCCTTGTTTCTAAAAATATCTAATAATGTGCATGGCTTTTTACCTTGTGTGAATATTTATATAGCACTCTTGATGACCCCTTTCACTGACCACTGCACCTAAATGAAAGAATTAGTAACCCATGGCAATCTACTTATATATCATTCAATTACATGCCCTGGTCTTGGTTGACAATGGAAACAGGACCTGCTTCATTATTTATTTGAATCACCTGATTTTAAACATCTAATAATATGTATGCTTTTCTCAAGAGCACTATCATTGGCTCTATATATATAGCACTCTCAGGCTCTCTTAATTTTAACAAAAAGGGACCAAATTGCACTCTTGCTTAATATAACACATTGCTCTGGTTTCTAATGGAAGTATGACCTGTTTCATTATTTATTTTATTTTTATTGGTCCTCATTAGTATAGCGGTCAGTATCCCCGCCTGTCACGTGGGAGACCGGGGTTCAAGTCCCCTACGGGGAGAACTCACATTTTTAAGAATTTTTAACTCTATACATGCACACTTTTAAGTTCACTGACTCTGAAGAATGACTGGGAGTCTGGAGAGGTCAAAGACCCAGGTCACAGGCCAACTGCACTTAGAAACACAGACCTTGTACTATACAATAGCTCCCCCTAGTGACTATTCCAGATAACAGGAATGTGGGATGGAGGCCTTGAATATGACCTTACTTGAACCCTCACTCAGAGAAGGGGCCATTATACATGTATATCCTCTCCCAATGATTTGATTTTAGTTCCTCATTAGTATAGCGGTCAGTATCCCTGTCTGTTACCTGGGAGACCGGGGTTCAATTCCCAGATGGGGAGAACTCAAATCTTCAAGAATTTTTAACTCTATACATGCAGCACTTTTAAGTTCACTTATTTTAAACAATTAGGGACCAAATTGCACTTTTGTTTACTCTTGCACACCTTGCTCTAGGTTCTACACATCTCTTCCTTTAATCTTTTTCTGTTTATTTCCTTTCACAAGCTATTTTGTCCCCCCCCCCCCCCCCCGCCCCTCCTTTCTCCCTATGAGTGAACAGAAGTATTGGGGTAAGATTAAATACCATCCCTGTGCCCGTGCCCACCCCAACACCTACTTAGTGTTGGGGGATAGGCCCCTAACCCTAACCCTAACCCTAACCCTAACCCTTAAAAAAGGGTTAGGGAAAAGGTGGGAAAAGGTGGGAAAACGTGGAAGAAATTGGAAAAAGTGGAAAAAGTGGGAAAATGTGGGAAAATATGCGAAAAAGGTGAGAAAAGTGGAAAAAGGAGTGGAAAAAAGTGGAAAAAACTGGATAAAACTGGATATAACTCAACTCAACTCATCAACTCATCAACTCAACTCATCAACTCATCAACTCAACTCATCAACTCAACTCCTCAACTCACGGCCCTCTGCCGTCCACCGAATTCTGCTCCATGGCTTCTAAACCTTTCCAGTTTTTTCCACTTTTTTCCACTTTTATCCAGTTTTATGGTGGAAAAAGGTGGGAAAAGGTGGAAAAACGTGGAAGAAATTGGAAAAAGTGGAAAAAATGGAAAAATTTGGGAAAATGTGGGAAAAAGGTGGGAAAAAAAGTGGAAAAAGGAGTGGATAAAGTGGATAAAACTGGATATAACTCAACTCAACTCATCAACTCATCAACTCAACTCATCAACTCATCAACTCAACTCATCAACTCAACTCCTCAACTCACGGCCCTCTGCCGTCCACCGAATTCTGCTCCATGGCTTCTAAACCTTTCACCGGCCCTCTGCCGTCCACCGAATTCTGCTCCATGGCTTCTAAACCTTTCACCGGCCCTCTGCCGTCCACCGAATTCTGCTCCATGGCTTCTAAACCTTTCACCGGCCCTCTGCCGTCCACCGAATTCTGCTCCATGGCTTCTAAACCTTTCACCGGCCCTCTGCCGTCCACCGAATACTGCTCCATGGCTTCTAAACCTTTCACCGGCCCTCTGCCGTCCACCGAATTCTGCTCCATGGCTTCTAAACCTTTCACCGGCCCTCTGCCGTTCACCGAATTCTGCTCCATGGCTTCTAAACCTTTCACCGGCCCTCTGCCGTCCACCGAATTCTGCTCCATGGCTTCTAAACCTTTCACCGGCCCTCTGCCGTCCACCGAATTCTGCTCCATGGCTTCTAAACCTTTCACCGGCCCTCTGCCGTCCACCGAATTCTGCTCCATGGCTTCTAAACCTTTCACCGGCCCTCTGCCGTCCACCGAATTCTGCTCCATGGCTTCTAAACCTTTCACCGGCCCTCTGCCGTCCACCGAATTCTGCTCCATGGCTTCTAAACCTTTCACCGGCCCTCTGCCGTCCACCGAATTCTGCTCCATGGCTTCTAAACCTTTCACCGGCCCTCTGCCGTCACCGAATTCTGCCTCATGGCTTCTAAACCTTTCACCGGCCCTCTGCCGTCCACCGAATACTGCTCCATGGCTTCTAAACCTTTCACCGGCCCTCTGCCGTCCACCGAATTCTGCTCCATGGCTTCTAAACCTTTCACCGGCCCTCTGCCGTCCACCGAATTCTGCTCCATGGCTTCTAAACCTTTCACCGGCCCTCTGCCGTCCACCGAATTCTGCTCCATGGCTTCTAAACCTTTCACCGGCCCTCTGCCGTCCACCGAATTCTGCTCCATGGCTTCTAAACCTTTCACCGGCCCTCTGCCGTCCACCGAATACTGCTCCATGGCTTCTAAACCTTTCACCGGCCCTCTGCCGTCCACCGAATTCTGCTCCATGGCTTCTAAACCTTTCACCGGCCCTCTGCCGTCCACCGAATTCTGCTCCATGGCTTCTAAACCTTTCACCGGCCCTCTGCCGTCCACCGAATTCTGCTCCATGGCTTCTAAACCTTTCACCGGCCCTCTGCCGTCCACCGAATTCTGCTCCATGGCTTCTAAACCTTTAACCGGCCCTCTGCCGTCCACCGAATTCTGCTCCATGGCTTCTAAACCTTTCACCGGCCCTCTGCCGTCCACCGAATTCTGCTCCATGGCTTCTAAACCTTTCACCGGCCCTCTGCCGTCCACCGAATTCTGCTCCATGGCTTCTAAACCTTTCACCGGCCCTCTGCCGTCCACCGAATTCTGCTCCATGGGTTCTAAACCTTTCACCGGCCCTCTACCGCCACCGAATTCTGCTCCATGGCTTCTAAACCTTTCACCGGCCCTCTGCCGTCCACCGAATTCTGCTCCATGGCTTCTAAACCTTTCACCGGCCCTCTGCCGTCCACCGAATTCTGCTCCATGGCTTCTAAACCTTTCACCGGCCCTCTGCCGTCCACCGAATTCTGCTCCATGGCTTCTAAACCTTTCCATTTTTTTCCACTTTTTTCCACTTTTATCCAGTTTTATGGTGGAAAAAGGTGGGAAAAGGTGGATAAACGTGGAAGAAATTGGAAAAAGTGGAAAAATGTGGGAAAATGTGGGAAAAAGGTGGGAAAAAAAGTGGAAAAAGGAGTGGATAAAGTGGATAAAACTGGATATAACTCAACTCAACTCATCAACTCATCAACTCATCAACTCAACTCATCAACTCAACTCCTCAACTCACGGCCCTCTGCTGTCCACCGAATTCTGCTCCATGGCTTCTAAACCTTTCACCGGCCCTCTGCCATCCACCGAATTCTGCTCCATGGCTTCTAAACCTTTCACCGGCCCTCTGCCGTCCACCGAATTCTGCTCCATGGCTTCTAAACCTTTCACCGGCCCTCTGCCGTCCACCGAATTCAGCTCCATGGCTTCTAAACCTTTCACCGGCCCTCTGCCGTCCACCGAATTCTGCTCCATGGCTTCTAAACCTTTAACCGGCCCTCTGCCGTCCACCGAATTCTGCTCCATGGCTTCTAAACCTTTAACCGGCCCTCTGCCGTCCACCGAATTCTGCTCCATGGCTTCTAAACCTTTCACCGGCCCTCTGCCGTCCACCGAATTCTGCTCCATGGCTTCTAAACCTTTCACCGGCCCTCTGCCGTCCACCGAATTCTGCTCCATGGCTTCTAAACCTTTCACCGGCCCTCTGCCGTCCACCGAATTCTGCTCCATGGCTTCTAAACCTTTCACCGGCCCTCTGCCGTCCACCGAATTCTGCTCCATGGCTTCTAAACCTTTCACCGGCCCTCTGCCGTCCACCGAATTCTGCTCCATGGCTTCTAAACCTTTCACCGGCCCTCTGCCGTCCACCGAATTCTGCTCCATGGCTTCTAAACCTTTCACCGGCCCTCTGCCGTCCACCGAATTCTGCTCCATGGCTTCTAAACCTTTCACCGGCCCTCTGCCGTCCACCGAATTCTGCTCCATGGCTTCTAAACCTTTCACCGGCCCTCTGCCGTCCACCGAATTCTGCTCCATGGCTTCTAAACCTTTCCAGTTTTTTCCACTTTTTTCCACTTTTATCCAGTTTTATGGTGGAAAAAGGTGGGAAAAGGTGGATAAACGTGGAAGAAATTGGAAAAAGTGGAAAAATGTGGGAAAATGTGGGAAAAAGGTGGGAAAAAAAGTGGAAAAAGGAGTGGATAAAGTGGATAAAACTGGATATAACTCAACTCAACTCATCAACTCATCAACTCAACTCATCAACTCATCAACTCAACTCATCAACTCAACTCCTCAACTCACGGCCCTCTGCCGTCCACCGAATTCTGCTCCATGGGTTCTAAACCTTTCACCGGCCCTCTGCCATCCACCGAATTCTGCTCCATGGCTTCTAAACCTTTCACCGGCCCTCTGCCGTCCACCGAATTCTGCTCCATGGCTTCTAAACCTTTCACCGGCCCTCTGCCGTCCACCGAATTCTGCTCCATGGCTTCTAAACCTTTCACCGGCCCTCTGCCGTCCACCGAATTCTGCTCCATGGCTTCTAAACCTTTCACCGGCCCTCTGCCGTCCACCGAATTCTGCTCCATGGCTTCTAAACCTTTCACCGGCCCTCTGCCGTCCACCGAATTCTGCTCCATGGCTTCTAAACCTTTCACCGGCCCTCTGCCGTCCACCGAATTCTGCTCCATGGCTTCTAAACCTTTCACCGGCCGTCCACCGAATTCTGCTCCATGGCTTCTAAACCTTTAACCGGCCCTCTGCCGTCCACCGAATTCTGCTCCATGGCTTCTAAACCTTTCAACGGCCCTCTGCCGTCCACCGAATTCTGCTCCATGGCTTCTAAACCTTTCACCGGCCCTCTGCCGTCCACCGAATTCTGCTCCATGGCTTCTAAACCTTTCACCGGCCCTCTGCCGTCCACCGAATTCTGCTCCATGGCTTCTAAACCTTTCACCGGCCCTCTGCCGTCCACCGAATTCTGCTCCATGGCTTCTAAACCTTTAACCGGCCCTCTGCCGTCCACCGAATTCTGCTCCATGGCTTCTAAACCTTTCACCGGCCCTCTGCCGTCCACCGAATTCTGCTCCATGGCTTCTAAACCTTTCACCGGCCCTCTGCCGTCCACCGAATTCTGCTCCATGGGTTCTAAACCTTTCACCGGCCCTCTACCGTCCACCGAATTCTGCTCCATGGCTTCTAAACCTTTCACCGGCCCTCTGCCGTCCACCGAATTCTGCTCCATGGCTTCTAAACCTTTCACCGGCCCTCTGCCGTCCACCGAATTCTGCTCCATGGCTTCTAAACCTTTCACCGGCCCTCTACCGTCCACCGAATTCTGCTCCATGGCTTCTAAACCTTTCACCGGCCCTCTGCCGTCCACCGAATTCTGCTCCATGGCTTCTAAACCTTTCACCGGCCCTCTGCCGTCCACCGAATTCTGCTCCATGGCTTCTAAACCTTTCACCGGCCCTCTGCCGTCCACCGAATTCTGCTCCATGGCTTCTAAACCTTTCCATTTTTTTCCACTTTTTTCCACTTTTATCCAGTTTTATGGTGGAAAAAGGTGGGAAAAGGTGGATAAACGTGGAAGAAATTGGAAAAAGTGGGAAAATGTGGGAAAAAGGTGGGAAAAAAAGTGGAAAAAGGAGTGGATAAAGTGGATAAAACTGGATATAACTCAACTCAACTCATCAACTCATCAACTCATCAACTCAACTCATCAACTCAACTCCTCAACTCACGGCCCTCTGCTGTCCACCGAATTCTGCTCCATGGCTTCTAAACCTTTCACCGGCCCTCTGCCATCCACCGAATTCTGCTCCATGGCTTCTAAACCTTTCACCGGCCCTCTGCCGTCCACCGAATTCTGCTCCATGGCTTCTAAACCTTTCACCGGCCCTCTGCCGTCCACCGAATTCAGCTCCATGGCTTCTAAACCTTTCACCGGCCGTCTGCCGTCCACCGAATTCTGCTCCATGGCTTCTAAACCTTTAACCGGCCCTCTGCCGTCCACCGAATTCTGCTCCATGGCTTCTAAACCTTTAACCGGCCCTCTGCCGTCCACCGAATTCTGCTCCATGGCTTCTAAACCTTTCACCGGCCCTCTGCCGTCCACCGAATTCTGCTCCATGGCTTCTAAACCTTTCACCGGCCCTCTGCCGTCCACCGAATTCTGCTCCATGGCTTCTAAACCTTTCACCGGCCCTCTGCCGTCCACCGAATTCTGCTCCATGGCTTCTAAACCTTTCACCGGCCCTCTGCCGTCCACCGAATTCTGCTCCATGGCTTCTAAACCTTTCACCGGCCCTCTGCCGTCCACCGAATTCTGCTCCATGGCTTCTAAACCTTTCACCGGCCCTCTGCCGTCCACCGAATTCTGCTCCATGGCTTCTAAACCTTTCACCGGCCCTCTGCCGTCCACCGAATTCTGCTCCATGGCTTCTAAACCTTTCACCGGCCCTCTGCCGTCCACCGAATTCTGCTCCATGGCTTCTAAACCTTTCACCGGCCCTCTGCCGTCCACCGAATTCTGCTCCATGGCTTCTAAACCTTTCCAGTTTTTTCCACTTTTTTCCACTTTTATCCAGTTTTATGGTGGAAAAAGGTGGGAAAAGGTGGATAAACGTGGAAGAAATTGGAAAAAGTGGAAAAATGTGGGAAAATGTGGGAAAAAGGTGGGAAAAAAAGTGGAAAAAGGAGTGGATAAAGTGGATAAAACTGGATATAACTCAACTCAACTCATCAACTCATCAACTCAACTCATCAACTCATCAACTCAACTCATCAACTCAACTCCTCAACTCACGGCCCTCTGCCGTCCACCGAATTCTGCTCCATGGGTTCTAAACCTTTCACCGGCCCTCTGCCATCCACCGAATTCTGCTCCATGGCTTCTAAACCTTTCACCGGCCCTCTGCCGTCCACCGAATTCTGCTCCATGGCTTCTAAACCTTTCACCGGCCCTCTGCCGTCCACCGAATTCTGCTCCATGGCTTCTAAACCTTTCACCGGCCCTCTGCCGTCCACCGAATTCTGCTCCATGGCTTCTAAACCTTTCACCGGCCCTCTGCCGTCCACCGAATTCTGCTCCATGGCTTCTAAACCTTTAACCGGCCCTCTGCCGTCCACCGAATTCTGCTCCATGGCTTCTAAACCTTTCACCGGCCCTCTGCCGTCCACCGAATTCTGCTCCATGGCTTCTAAACCTTTCACCGGCCCTCTGCCGTCCACCGAATTCTGCTCCATGGCTTCTAAACCTTTCACCGGCCCTCTGCCGTCCACCGAATTCTGCTCCATGGCTTCTAAACCTTTCCAGTTTTTTCCACTTTTTTCCACTTTTATCCAGTTTTATGGTGGAAAAAGGTGGGAAAAGGTGGATAAACATGGAAGAAATTGGAAAAAGTGGAAACATTTGGGAAAATGTGGGAAAAAGGTGGGAAAAAAGTGGAAAAAGGAGTGGATAAAGTGGATAAAACTGGATATAACTCAACTCAACTCATCAACTCAACTCCTCAACTCACGTCCCTCTGCCGTCCACCGAATTCTGCTCCATGGCTTCTAAACCTTTCACCGGCCCTCTGCCGTCCACCGAATTCTGCTCCATGGCTTCTAAACCTTTCACCGGCCCTCTGCCGTCCACCGAATTCTGCTCCATGGCTTCTAAACCTTTCCAGTTTTTTCCACTTTTTTCCACTTTTATCCAGTTTTATGGTGGAAAAAGGTGGGAAAAGGTGGATAAACGTGGAAGAAATTGGAAAAAGTGGAAAAATGTGGGAAAATGTGGGAAAAAGGTGGGAAAAAAAGTGGAAAAAGGAGTGGATAAAGTGGATAAAACTGGATATAACTCAACTCAACTCATCAACTCATCAACTCAACTCATCAACTCATCAACTCAACTCATCAACTCAACTCCTCAACTCACGGCCCTCTGCCGTCCACCGAATTCTGCTCCATGGGTTCTAAACCTTTCACCGGCCCTCTGCCATCCACCGAATTCTGCTCCATGGCTTCTAAACCTTTCACCGGCCCTCTGCCGTCCACCGAATTCTGCTCCATGGCTTCTAAACCTTTCACCGGCCCTCTGCCGTCCACCGAATTCTGCTCCATGGCTTCTAAACCTTTCACCGGCCCTCTGCCGTCCACCGAATTCTGCTCCATGGCTTCTAAACCTTTCACCGGCCCTCTGCCGTCCACCGAATTCTGCTCCATGGCTTCTAAACCTTTCACCGGCCCTCTGCCGTCCACCGAATTCTGCTCCATGGCTTCTAAACCTTTCACCGGCCCTCTGCCGTCCACCGAATTCTGCTCCATGGCTTCTAAACCTTTCACCGGCCGTCCACCGAATTCTGCTCCATGGCTTCTAAACCTTTAACCGGCCCTCTGCCGTCCACCGAATTCTGCTCCATGGCTTCTAAACCTTTCAACGGCCCTCTGCCGTCCACCGAATTCTGCTCCATGGCTTCTAAACCTTTCACCGGCCCTCTGCCGTCCACCGAATTCTGCTCCATGGCTTCTAAACCTTTCACCGGCCCTCTGCCGTCCACCGAATTCTGCTCCATGGCTTCTAAACCTTTCACCGGCCCTCTGCCGTCCACCGAATTCTGCTCCATGGCTTCTAAACCTTTAACCGGCCCTCTGCCGTCCACCGAATTCTGCTCCATGGCTTCTAAACCTTTCACCGGCCCTCTGCCGTCCACCGAATTCTGCTCCATGGCTTCTAAACCTTTCACCGGCCCTCTGCCGTCCACCGAATTCTGCTCCATGGGTTCTAAACCTTTCACCGGCCCTCTACCGTCCACCGAATTCTGCTCCATGGCTTCTAAACCTTTCACCGGCCCTCTGCCGTCCACCGAATTCTGCTCCATGGCTTCTAAACCTTTCACCGGCCCTCTGCCGTCCACCGAATTCTGCTCCATGGCTTCTAAACCTTTCACCGGCCCTCTGCCGTCCACCGAATTCTGCTCCATGGGTTCTAAACCTTTCACCGGCCCTCTACCGTCCACCGAATTCTGCTCCATGGCTTCTAAACCTTTCACCGGCCCTCTGCCGTCCACCGAATTCTGCTCCATGGCTTCTAAACCTTTCACCGGCCCTCTGCCGTCCACCGAATTCTGCTCCATGGCTTCTAAACCTTTCACCGGCCCTCTGCCGTCCACCGAATTCTGCTCCATGGCTTCTAAACCTTTCCATTTTTTTCCACTTTTTTCCACTTTTATCCAGTTTTATGGTGGAAAAAGGTGGGAAAAGGTGGATAAACGTGGAAGAAATTGGAAAAAGTGGGAAAATGTGGGAAAAAGGTGGGAAAAAAAGTGGAAAAAGGAGTGGATAAAGTGGATAAAACTGGATATAACTCAACTCAACTCATCAACTCATCAACTCATCAACTCAACTCATCAACTCAACTCCTCAACTCACGGCCCTCTGCTGTCCACCGAATTCTGCTCCATGGCTTCTAAACCTTTCACCGGCCCTCTGCCATCCACCGAATTCTGCTCCATGGCTTCTAAACCTTTCACCGGCCCTCTGCCGTCCACCGAATTCTGCTCCATGGCTTCTAAACCTTTCACCGGCCCTCTGCCGTCCACCGAATTCAGCTCCATGGCTTCTAAACCTTTCACCGGCCGTCTGCCGTCCACCGAATTCTGCTCCATGGCTTCTAAACCTTTAACCGGCCCTCTGCCGTCCACCGAATTCTGCTCCATGGCTTCTAAACCTTTAACCGGCCCTCTGCCGTCCACCGAATTCTGCTCCATGGCTTCTAAACCTTTCACCGGCCCTCTGCCGTCCACCGAATTCTGCTCCATGGCTTCTAAACCTTTCACCGGCCCTCTGCCGTCCACCGAATTCTGCTCCATGGCTTCTAAACCTTTCACCGGCCCTCTGCCGTCCACCGAATTCTGCTCCATGGCTTCTAAACCTTTCACCGGCCCTCTGCCGTCCACCGAATTCTGCTCCATGGCTTCTAAACCTTTCACCGGCCCTCTGCCGTCCACCGAATTCTGCTCCATGGCTTCTAAACCTTTCACCGGCCCTCTGCCGTCCACCGAATTCTGCTCCATGGCTTCTAAACCTTTCACCGGCCCTCTGCCGTCCACCGAATTCTGCTCCATGGCTTCTAAACCTTTCACCGGCCCTCTGCCGTCCACCGAATTCTGCTCCATGGCTTCTAAACCTTTCACCGGCCCTCTGCCGTCCACCGAATTCTGCTCCATGGCTTCTAAACCTTTCCAGTTTTTTCCACTTTTTTCCACTTTTATCCAGTTTTATGGTGGAAAAAGGTGGGAAAAGGTGGATAAACGTGGAAGAAATTGGAAAAAGTGGAAAAATGTGGGAAAATGTGGGAAAAAGGTGGGAAAAAAAGTGGAAAAAGGAGTGGATAAAGTGGATAAAACTGGATATAACTCAACTCAACTCATCAACTCATCAACTCAACTCATCAACTCATCAACTCAACTCATCAACTCAACTCCTCAACTCACGGCCCTCTGCCGTCCACCGAATTCTGCTCCATGGGTTCTAAACCTTTCACCGGCCCTCTGCCATCCACCGAATTCTGCTCCATGGCTTCTAAACCTTTCACCGGCCCTCTGCCGTCCACCGAATTCTGCTCCATGGCTTCTAAACCTTTCACCGGCCCTCTGCCGTCCACCGAATTCTGCTCCATGGCTTCTAAACCTTTCACCGGCCCTCTGCCGTCCACCGAATTCTGCTCCATGGCTTCTAAACCTTTCACCGGCCCTCTGCCGTCCACCGAATTCTGCTCCATGGCTTCTAAACCTTTAACCGGCCCTCTGCCGTCCACCGAATTCTGCTCCATGGCTTCTAAACCTTTCACCGGCCCTCTGCCGTCCACCGAATTCTGCTCCATGGCTTCTAAACCTTTCACCGGCCCTCTGCCGTCCACCGAATTCTGCTCCATGGCTTCTAAACCTTTCACCGGCCCTCTGCCGTCCACCGAATTCTGCTCCATGGCTTCTAAACCTTTCCAGTTTTTTCCACTTTTTTCCACTTTTATCCAGTTTTATGGTGGAAAAAGGTGGGAAAAGGTGGATAAACGTGGAAGAAATTGGAAAAAGTGGAAACATTTGGGAAAATGTGGGAAAAAGGTGGGAAAAAAGTGGAAAAAGGAGTGGATAAAGTGGATAAAACTGGATATAACTCAACTCAACTCATCAACTCAACTCCTCAACTCACGTCCCTCTGCCGTCCACCGAATTCTGCTCCATGGCTTCTAAACCTTTCACCGGCCCTCTGCCGTCCACCGAATTCTGCTCCATGGCTTCTAAACCTTTCACCGGCCCTCTGCCGTCCACCGAATTCTGCTCCATGGCTTCTAAACCTTTCCAGTTTTTTCCACTTTTTTCCACTTTTATCCAGTTTTATCGTGGAAAAAGGTGGGAAAAGGTGGAAAAACGTGGAAGAAATTGGAAAAAGTGGAAAAAGTGGAAAAATGTGGGAAAATGTGGGAAAAAGGTGGGAAAAAAAGTGGAAAAAAGTGGATAAAACTGGATAAAACTCAACTCAACTCATCAACTCAACTCATCAACTCATCAACTCAACTCATCAACTCAACTCCTCAACTCACGGCCCTCTGCCGTCCACCGAATTCTGCTCCATGGCTTCTAAACCTTTCACCGGCCCTCTGCCGTCCACCGAATTCTGCTCCATGGCTTCTAAACCTTTCACCGGCCCTCTGCCGTCCACCGAATTCTGCTCCATGGCTTCTAAACCTTTCACCGGCCCTCTGCCGTCCACCGAATTCTGCTCCATGGCTTCTAAACCTTTCACCGGCCCTCTGCCGTCCACCGAATTCTGCTCCATGGCTTCTAAACCTTTCACCGGCCGTCCACCGAATTCTGCTCCATGGCTTCTAAACCTTTAACCGGCCCTCTGCCGTCCACCGAATTCTGCTCCATGGCTTCTAAACCTTTCAACGGCCCTCTGCCGTCCACCGAATTCTGCTCCATGGCTTCTAAACCTTTCACCGGCCCTCTGCCGTCCACCGAATTCTGCTCCATGGCTTCTAAACCTTTCACCGGCCCTCTGCCGTCCACCGAATTCTGCTCCATGGCTTCTAAACCTTTAACCGGCCCTCTGCCGTCCACCGAATTCTGCTCCATGGCTTCTAAACCTTTCACCGGCCCTCTGCCGTCCACCGAATTCTGCTCCATGGCTTCTAAACCTTTCACCGGCCCTCTGCCGTCCACCGAATTCTGCTCCATGGCTTCTAAACCTTTCACCGGCCCTCTGCCGTCCACCGAATTCTGCTCCATGGCTTCTAAACCTTTCCAGTTTTTTCCAGTTTTTTCCACTTTTATCCAGTTTTATCGTGGAAAAAGGTGGGAAAAGGTGGAAAAACGTGGAAGAAATTGGAAAAAGTGGAAAAATGTGGGAAAATGTGGGAAAAAGGTGGGAAAAAAAGTGGAAAAAAGTGGATAAAACTGGATAAAACTCAACTCAACTCATCAACTCAACTCATCAACTCATCAACTCAACTCATCAACTCAACTCCTCAACTCACGGCCCTCTGCCGTCCACCGAATTCTGCTCCATGGCTTCTAAACCTTTCACCGGCCCTCTGCCGTCCACCGAATTCTGCTCCATGGCTTCTAAACCTTTCACCGGCCCTCTGCCGTCCACCGAATTCTGCTCCATGGCTTCTAAACCTTTCACCGGCCCTCTGCCGTCCACCGAATTCTGCTCCATGGCTTCTAAACCTTTAACCGGCCCTCTGCCGTCCACCGAATTCTGCTCCATGGCTTCTAAACCTTTCACCGGCCCTCTGCCGTCCACCGAATTCTGCTCCATGGCTTCTAAACCTTTCACCGGCCCTCTGCCGTCCACCGAATTCTGCTCCATGGCTTCTAAACCTTTCACCGGCCCTCTGCCGTCCACCGAATTCTGCTCCATGGCTTCTAAACCTTTAACCGGCCCTCTGCCGTCCACCGAATTCTGCTCCATGGCTTCTAAACCTTTCACCGGCCCTCTGCCGTCCACCGAATTCTGCTCCATGGCTTCTAAACCTTTCACCGGCCCTCTGCCGTCCACCGAATTCTGCTCCATGGCTTCTAAACCTTTCACCGGCCCTCTGCCGTCCACCGAATTCTGCTCCATGGCTTCTAAACCTTTCACCGGCCCTCTGCCGTCCACCGAATTCTGCTCCATGGCTTCTAAACCTTTCACCGGCCCTCTGCCGTCCACCGAATTCTGCTCCATGGCTTCTAAACCTTTCCAGTTTTTTCCACTTTTTTCCACTTTTATCCAGTTTTATGGTGGAAAAAGGTGGGAAAAGGTGGAAAAACGTGGAAGAAATTGGAAAAAGTGGAAAAAGTGGAAATATGTGGGAAAATGTGGGAAAAAGGTGGGAAAAAAAGTGGAAAAAGGAGTGGAAAAAAGTGGAAAAAAGTGGATAAAACTGGATAAAACTCAACTCAACTCATCAACTCATCAACTCATCAACTCATCAACTCAACTCATCAACTCAACTCCTCAACTCACGGCCCTCTGCCGTCCACCGAATTCTGCTCCATGGCTTCTAAACCTTTCACCGGCCCTCTGCCGTCCACCGAATTCTGCTCCATGTCTTCTAAACCTTTCACCGGCCCTCTGCCGTCCACCGAATTCTGCTCCATGGCTTCTAAACCTTTCACCGGCCCTCTGCCGTCCACCGAATTCTGCTCCATGGCTTCTAAACCTTTCACCGGCCCTCTGCCGTCCACCGAATTCTGCTCCATGGCTTCTAAACCTTTAACCGGCCCTCTGCCGACCACCGAATTCTGCTCCATGGCTTCTAAACCTTTCACCGGCCCTCTGCCGTCCACCGAATTCTGCTCCATGGCTTCTAAACCTTTCACCGGCCCTCTGCCGTCCACCGAATTCTGCTCCATGGCTTCTAAACCTTTCACCGGCCCTCTGCCGTCCACCGAATTCTGCTCCATGGCTTCTAAACCTTTCACCGGCCCTCTGCCGTCCACCGAATTTTGCTCCATGGCTTCTAAACCTTTCACCGGCCCTCTGCCGTCCACCGAATTCTGCTCCATGGCTTCTAAACCTTTCACCGGCCCTCTGCCGTCCACCGAATTCTGCTCCATGGCTTCTAAACCTTTCACCGGCCCTCTGCCGTCCACCGAATTCTGCTCCATGGCTTCTAAACCTTTCACCGGCCCTCTGCCGTCCACCGAATTCTGCTCCATGGCTTCTAAACCTTTCACCGGTCCTCTGCCGTCCACCGAATTCTGCTCCATGGCTTCTAAACCTTTCACCGGCCCTCTGCCGTCCACCGAATTCTGCTCCATGGCTTCTAAACCTTTCACCGGCCCTCTGCCGTCCACCGAATTCTGCTCCATGGCTTCTAAACCTTTCACCGGCCGTCCACCGAATTCTGCTCCATGGCTTCTAAACCTTTAACCGGCCCTCTGCCGTCCACCGAATTCTGCTCCATGGCTTCTAAACCTTTCAACGGCCCTCTGCCGTCCACCGAATTCTGCTCCATGGCTTCTAAACCTTTCACCGGCCCTCTGCCGTCCACCGAATTCTGCTCCATGGCTTCTAAACCTTTCACCGGCCCTCTGCCGTCCACCGAATTCTGCTCCATGGCTTCTAAACCTTTCACCGGCCCTCTGCCGTCCACCGAATTCTGCTCCATGGCTTCTAAACCTTTAACCGGCCCTCTGCCGTCCACCGAATTCTGCTCCATGGCTTCTAAACCTTTCACCGGCCCTCTGCCGTCCACCGAATTCTGCTCCATGGCTTCTAAACCTTTCACCGGCCCTCTGCCGTCCACCGAATTCTGCTCCATGGCTTCTAAACCTTTCACCGGCCCTCTGCCGTCCACCGAATTCTGCTCCATGGCTTCTAAACCTTTAACCGGCCCTCTGCCGTCCACCGAATTCTGCTCCATGGCTTCTAAACCTTTCACCGGCCCTCTGCCGTCCACCGAATTCTGCTCCATGGCTTCTAAACCTTTCACCGGCCCTCTGCCGTCCACCGAATTCTGCTCCATGGCTTCTAAACCTTTCACCGGCCCTCTGCCGTCTACCGAATTCTGCTCCATGGCTTCTAAACCTTTCCAGTTTTTTCCAGTTTTTTCCACTTTTATCCAGTTTTATGGTGGAAAAAGGTGGGAAAAGGTGGATAAACGTGGAAGAAATTGGAAAAAGTGGAAAAAGTGGAAAAATGTGGGAAAATGTGGGAAAAAGGTGGGAAAAAAAGTGGAAAAAGGAGTGGATAAGGTGGATAAAACTGGATATAACTCAACTCAACTCATCAACTCATCAACTCAACTCATCAACTCATCAACTCAACTCATCAACTCAACTCCTCAACTCACGGCCCTCTGCCGTCCACCGAATTCTGCTCCATGGCTTCTAAACCTTTCACCGGCCCTCTGCCGTCCACCGAATTCTGCTCCATGGCTTCTAAACCTTTCACCGGCCCTCTGCCGTCCACCGAATTCTGCTCCATGGCTTCTAAACCTTTCCAGTTTTTTCCACTTTTTTCCACTTTTATCCAGTTTTATGGTGGAAAAAGGTGGGAAAAGGTGGAAAAACATGGAAGAAATTGGAAAAAGTGGAAAAAGTGGAAATATGTGGGAAAATGTGGGAAAAAGGTGGGAAAAAAAGTGGAAAAAGGAGTGGAAAAAAGTGGAAAAAAGTGGATAAAACTGGATAAAACTCAACTCAACTCATCAACTCATCAACTCAACTCATCAACTCATCAACTCAACTCATCAACTCAACTCCTCAACTCACGGCCCTCTGCCGTCCACCGAATTCTGCTCCATGGCTTCTAAACCTTTCACCGGCCCTCTGCCGTCCACCGAATTCTGCTCCATGGCTTCTAAACCTTTCACCGGCCCTCTGCCGTCCACCGAATTCTGCTCCATGGCTTCTAAACCTTTCACCGGCCCTCTGCCGTCCACCGAATTCTGCTCCATGGCTTCTAAACCTTTCACCGGCCCTCTGCCGTCCACCGAATTCTGCTCCATGGCTTCTAAACCTTTCACCGGCCCTCTGCCGTCCACCGAATTCTGCTCCATGGCTTCTAAACCTTTCACCGGCCCTCTGCCGTCCACCGAATTCTGCTCCATGGCTTCTAAACCTTTAACCGGCCCTCTGCCGTCCACCGAATTCTGCTCCATGGCTTCTAAACCTTTCACCGGCCCTCTGCCGTCCACCGAATTCTGCTCCATGGCTTCTAAACCTTTCACCGGCCCTCTGCCGTCCACCGAATTCTGCTCATGGCTTCTAAACCTTTCACCGGCCCTCTGCCGTCCACCGAATTCTGCTCCATGGCTTCTAAACCTTTCACCGGCCCTCTGCCGTCCACCGAATTTTGCTCCATGGCTTCTAAACCTTTCACCGGCCCTCTGCCGTCCACCGAATTCTGCTCCATGGCTTCTAAACCTTTCCAGTTTTTTCCACTTTTTTCCACTTTTATCCAGTTTTATGGTGGAAAAAGGTGGGAAAAGGTGGAAAAACGTGGAAGAAATTGGAAAAAGTGGAAAAAGTGGAAAAATGTGGGAAAAAGGTGGGAAAAAAAGTGGAAAAAGGAGTGGATAAAGTGGATAAAACTGGATATAACTCAACTCAACTCATCAACTCATCAACTCAACTCATCAACTCATCAACTCAACTCATCAACTCAACTCCTCAACTCACGGCCCTCTGCCGTCCACCGAATTCTGCTCCATGGCTTCTAAACCTTTCACCGGCCCTCTGCCGTCCACCGAATTCTGCTCCATGGCTTCTAAACCTTTCACCGGCCCTCTGCCGTCCACCGAATTCTGCTCCATGGCTTCTAAACCTTTCCAGTTTTTTCCACTTTTTTCCACTTTTATCCAGTTTTATGGTGGAAAAAGGTGGGAAAAGGTGGAAAAACGTGGAAGAAATTGGAAAAAGTGGAAAAAGTGGAAATATGTGGGAAAATGTGGGAAAAAGGTGGGAAAAAAAGTGGAAAAAGGAGTGGAAAAAAGTGGAAAAAAGTGGATAAAACTGGATAAAACTCAACTCAACTCATCAACTCATCAACTCAACTCATCAACTCATCAACTCAACTCAACTCCTCAACTCACGGCCCTCTGCCGTCCACCGAATTCTGCTCCATGGCTTCTAAACCTTTCACCGGCCCTCTGCCGTCCACCGAATTCTGCTCCATGGCTTCTAAACCTTTCACCGGCCCTCTGCCGTCCACCGAATTCTGCTCCATGGCTTCTAAACCTTTCACCGGCCCTCTGCCGTCCACCGAATTCTGCTCCATGGCTTCTAAACCTTTCACCGGCCCTCTGCCGTCCACCGAATTTTGCTCCATGGCTTCTAAACCTTTCACCGGCCCTCTGCCGTCCACCGAATTCTGCTCCATGGCTTCTAAACCTTTCACCGGCCCTCTGCCGTCCACCGAATTCTGCTCCATGGCTTCTAAACCTTTAACCGGCCCTCTGCCGTCCACCGAATTCTGCTCCATGGCTTCTAAACCTTTCACCGGCCCTCTGCCGTCCACCGAATTCTGCTCCATGGCTTCTAAACCTTTCACCGGCCCTCTGCCGTCCACCGAATTCTGCTCCATGGCTTCTAAACCTTTCACCGGCCCTCTGCCGTCCACCGAATTCTGCTCCATGGCTTCTAAACCTTTCACCGGCCCTCTGCCGTCCACCGAATTTTGCTCCATGGCTTCTAAACCTTTCACCGGCCCTCTGCCGTCCACCGAATTCTGCTCCATGGCTTCTAAACCTTTCCAGTTTTTTCCACTTTTTTCCACTTTTATCCAGTTTTATGGTGGAAAAAGGTGGGAAAAGGTGGAAAAACGTGGAAGAAATTGGAAAAAGTGGAAAAAGTGGAAAAAGTGGAAAAATTTGGGAAAATGTGGGAAAAAGGTGGGAAAAAAAGTGGAAAAAGGAGTGGATAAAGTGGATAAAACTGGATATAACTCAACTCAACTCATCAACTCATCAACTCAACTCATCAACTCATCAACTCAACTCATCAACTCAACTCCTCAACTCACGGCCCTCTGCCGTCCACCGAATTCTGCTCCATGGCTTCTAAACCTTTCACCGGCCCTCTGCCGTCCACCGAATTCTGCTCCATGGCTTCTAAACCTTTCACCGGCCCTCTGCCGTCCACCGAATTCTGCTCCATGGCTTCTAAACCTTTCACCGGCCCTCTGCCGTCCACCGAATTCTGCTCCATGGCTTCTAAACCTTTCACCGGCCCTCTGCCGTCCACCGAATTCTGCTCCATGGCTTCTAAACCTTTCACCGGCCGTCCACCGAATTCTGCTCCATGGCTTCTAAACCTTTAACCGGCCCTCTGCCGTCCACCGAATTCTGCTCCATGGCTTCTAAACCTTTCAACGGCCCTCTGCCGTCCACCGAATTCTGCTCCATGGCTTCTAAACCTTTCACCGGCCCTCTGCCGTCCACCGAATTCTGCTCCATGTCTTCTAAACCTTTCACCGGCCCTCTGCCGTCCACCGAATTCTGCTCCATGGCTTCTAAACCTTTCACCGGCCCTCTGCCGTCCACCGAATTCTGCTCCATGTCTTCTAAACCTTTCACCGGCCCTCTGCCGTCCACCGAATTCTGCTCCATGGCTTCTAAACCTTTCACCGGCCCTCTGCCGTCCACCGAATTCTGCTCCATGGCTTCTAAACCTTTCACCGGCCCTCTGCCGTCCACCGAATTCTGCTCCATGGCTTCTAAACCTTTAACCGGCCCTCTGCCGACCACCGAATTCTGCTCCATGGCTTCTAAACCTTTCACCGGCCCTCTGCCGTCCACCGAATTCTGCTCCATGGCTTCTAAACCTTTCACCGGCCCTCTGCCGTCCACCGAATTCTGCTCCATGGCTTCTAAACCTTTCACCGGCCCTCTGCCGTCCACCGAATTCTGCTCCATGGCTTCTAAACCTTTCACCGGCCCTCTGCCGTCCACCGAATTTTGCTCCATGGCTTCTAAACCTTTCACCGGCCCTCTGCCGTCCACCGAATTCTGCTCCATGGCTTCTAAACCTTTCACCGGCCCTCTGCCGTCCACCGAATTCTGCTCCATGGCTTCTAAACCTTTCACCGGCCCTCTGCCGTCCACCGAATTCTGCTCCATGGCTTCTAAACCTTTCACCGGCCCTCTGCCGTCCACCGAATTCTGCTCCATGGCTTCTAAACCTTTCACCGGTCCTCTGCCGTCCACCGAATTCTGCTCCATGGCTTCTAAACCTTTCACCGGCCCTCTGCCGTCCACCGAATTCTGCTCCATGGCTTCTAAACCTTTCACCGGCCCTCTGCCGTCCACCGAATTCTGCTCCATGGCTTCTAAACCTTTCACCGGCCGTCCACCGAATTCTGCTCCATGGCTTCTAAACCTTTAACCGGCCCTCTGCCGTCCACCGAATTCTGCTCCATGGCTTCTAAACCTTTCAACGGCCCTCTGCCGTCCACCGAATTCTGCTCCATGGCTTCTAAACCTTTCACCGGCCCTCTGCCGTCCACCGAATTCTGCTCCATGGCTTCTAAACCTTTCACCGGCCCTCTGCCGTCCACCGAATTCTGCTCCATGGCTTCTAAACCTTTCACCGGCCCTCTGCCGTCCACCGAATTCTGCTCCATGGCTTCTAAACCTTTAACCGGCCCTCTGCCGTCCACCGAATTCTGCTCCATGGCTTCTAAACCTTTCACCGGCCCTCTGCCGTCCACCGAATTCTGCTCCATGGCTTCTAAACCTTTCACCGGCCCTCTGCCGTCCACCGAATTCTGCTCCATGGCTTCTAAACCTTTCACCGGCCCTCTGCCGTCCACCGAATTCTGCTCCATGGCTTCTAAACCTTTAACCGGCCCTCTGCCGTCCACCGAATTCTGCTCCATGGCTTCTAAACCTTTCACCGGCCCTCTGCCGTCCACCGAATTCTGCTCCATGGCTTCTAAACCTTTCACCGGCCCTCTGCCGTCCACCGAATTCTGCTCCATGGCTTCTAAACCTTTCACCGGCCCTCTGCCGTCTACCGAATTCTGCTCCATGGCTTCTAAACCTTTCCAGTTTTTTCCAGTTTTTTCCACTTTTATCCAGTTTTATGGTGGAAAAAGGTGGGAAAAGGTGGATAAACGTGGAAGAAATTGGAAAAAGTGGAAAAAGTGGAAAAATGTGGGAAAATGTGGGAAAAAGGTGGGAAAAAAAGTGGATAAAGGAGTGGATAAGGTGGATAAAACTGGATATAACTCAACTCAACTCATCAACTCATCAACTCAACTCATCAACTCATCAACTCAACTCATCAACTCAACTCCTCAACTCACGGCCCTCTGCCGTCCACCGAATTCTGCTCCATGGCTTCTAAACCTTTCACCGGCCCTCTGCCGTCCACCGAATTCTGCTCCATGGCTTCTAAACCTTTCACCGGCCCTCTGCCGTCCACCGAATTCTGCTCCATGGCTTCTAAACCTTTCCAGTTTTTTCCACTTTTTTCCACTTTTATCCAGTTTTATGGTGGAAAAAGGTGGGAAAAGGTGGAAAAACATGGAAGAAATTGGAAAAAGTGGAAAAAGTGGAAATATGTGGGAAAATGTGGGAAAAAGGTGGGAAAAAAAGTGGAAAAAGGAGTGGAAAAAAGTGGAAAAAAGTGGATAAAACTGGATAAAACTCAACTCAACTCATCAACTCATCAACTCAACTCATCAACTCATCAACTCAACTCATCAACTCAACTCCTCAACTCACGGCCCTCTGCCGTCCACCGAATTCTGCTCCATGGCTTCTAAACCTTTCACCGGCCCTCTGCCGTCCACCGAATTCTGCTCCATGGCTTCTAAACCTTTCACCGGCCCTCTGCCGTCCACCGAATTCTGCTCCATGGCTTCTAAACCTTTCACCGGCCCTCTGCCGTCCACCGAATTCTGCTCCATGGCTTCTAAACCTTTCACCGGCCCTCTGCCGTCCACCGAATTCTGCTCCATGGCTTCTAAACCTTTCACCGGTCCTCTGCCGTCCACCGAATTCTGCTCCATGGCTTCTAAACCTTTCACCGGCCCTCTGCCGTCCACCGAATTCTGCTCCATGGCTTCTAAACCTTTCACCGGCCCTCTGCCGTCCACCGAATTCTGCTCCATGGCTTCTAAACCTTTCACCGGCCGTCCACCGAATTCTGCTCCATGGCTTCTAAACCTTTAACCGGCCCTCTGCCGTCCACCGAATTCTGCTCCATGGCTTCTAAACCTTTCAACGGCCCTCTGCCGTCCACCGAATTCTGCTCCATGGCTTCTAAACCTTTCACCGGCCCTCTGCCGTCCACCGAATTCTGCTCCATGGCTTCTAAACCTTTCACCGGCCCTCTGCCGTCCACCGAATTCTGCTCCATGGCTTCTAAACCTTTCACCGGCCCTCTGCCGTCCACCGAATTCTGCTCCATGGCTTCTAAACCTTTAACCGGCCCTCTGCCGTCCACCGAATTCTGCTCCATGGCTTCTAAACCTTTCACCGGCCCTCTGCCGTCCACCGAATTCTGCTCCATGGCTTCTAAACCTTTCACCGGCCCTCTGCCGTCCACCGAATTCTGCTCCATGGCTTCTAAACCTTTCACCGGCCCTCTGCCGTCCACCGAATTCTGCTCCATGGCTTCTAAACCTTTAACCGGCCCTCTGCCGTCCACCGAATTCTGCTCCATGGCTTCTAAACCTTTCACCGGCCCTCTGCCGTCCACCGAATTCTGCTCCATGGCTTCTAAACCTTTCACCGGCCCTCTGCCGTCCACCGAATTCTGCTCCATGGCTTCTAAACCTTTCACCGGCCCTCTGCCGTCTACCGAATTCTGCTCCATGGCTTCTAAACCTTTCCAGTTTTTTCCAGTTTTTTCCACTTTTATCCAGTTTTATGGTGGAAAAAGGTGGGAAAAGGTGGATAAACGTGGAAGAAATTGGAAAAAGTGGAAAAAGTGGAAAAATGTGGGAAAATGTGGGAAAAAGGTGGGAAAAAAAGTGGATAAAGGAGTGGATAAGGTGGATAAAACTGGATATAACTCAACTCAACTCATCAACTCATCAACTCAACTCATCAACTCATCAACTCAACTCATCAACTCAACTCCTCAACTCACGGCCCTCTGCCGTCCACCGAATTCTGCTCCATGGCTTCTAAACCTTTCACCGGCCCTCTGCCGTCCACCGAATTCTGCTCCATGGCTTCTAAACCTTTCACCGGCCCTCTGCCGTCCACCGAATTCTGCTCCATGGCTTCTAAACCTTTCCAGTTTTTTCCACTTTTTTCCACTTTTATCCAGTTTTATGGTGGAAAAAGGTGGGAAAAGGTGGAAAAACATGGAAGAAATTGGAAAAAGTGGAAAAAGTGGAAATATGTGGGAAAATGTGGGAAAAAGGTGGGAAAAAAAGTGGAAAAAGGAGTGGAAAAAAGTGGAAAAAAGTGGATAAAACTGGATAAAACTCAACTCAACTCATCAACTCATCAACTCAACTCATCAACTCATCAACTCAACTCATCAACTCAACTCCTCAACTCACGGCCCTCTGCCGTCCACCGAATTCTGCTCCATGGCTTCTAAACCTTTCACCGGCCCTCTGCCGTCCACCGAATTCTGCTCCATGGCTTCTAAACCTTTCACCGGCCCTCTGCCGTCCACCGAATTCTGCTCCATGGCTTCTAAACCTTTCACCGGCCCTCTGCCGTCCACCGAATTCTGCTCCATGGCTTCTAAACCTTTCACCGGCCCTCTGCCGTCCACCGAATTCTGCTCCATGGCTTCTAAACCTTTCACCGGCCCTCTGCCGTCCACCGAATTCTGCTCCATGGCTTCTAAACCTTTCACCGGCCCTCTGCCGTCCACCGAATTCTGCTCCATGGCTTCTAAACCTTTAACCGGCCCTCTGCCGTCCACCGAATTCTGCTCCATGGCTTCTAAACCTTTCACCGGCCCTCTGCCGTCCACCGAATTCTGCTCCATGGCTTCTAAACCTTTCACCGGCCCTCTGCCGTCCACCGAATTCTGCTCATGGCTTCTAAACCTTTCACCGGCCCTCTGCCGTCCACCGAATTCTGCTCCATGGCTTCTAAACCTTTCACCGGCCCTCTGCCGTCCACCGAATTTTGCTCCATGGCTTCTAAACCTTTCACCGGCCCTCTGCCGTCCACCGAATTCTGCTCCATGGCTTCTAAACCTTTCCAGTTTTTTCCACTTTTTTCCACTTTTATCCAGTTTTATGGTGGAAAAAGGTGGGAAAAGGTGGAAAAACGTGGAAGAAATTGGAAAAAGTGGAAAAAGTGGAAAAATGTGGGAAAAAGGTGGGAAAAAAAGTGGAAAAAGGAGTGGATAAAGTGGATAAAACTGGATATAACTCAACTCAACTCATCAACTCATCAACTCAACTCATCAACTCAACTCCTCAACTCACGGCCCTCTGCCGTCCACCGAATTCTGCTCCATGGCTTCTAAACCTTTCACCGGCCCTCTGCCGTCCACCGAATTCTGCTCCATGGCTTCTAAACCTTTCACCGGCCCTCTGCCGTCCACCGAATTCTGCTCCATGGCTTCTAAACCTTTCCAGTTTTTTCCACTTTTTTCCACTTTTATCCAGTTTTATGGTGGAAAAAGGTGGGAAAAGGTGGATAAACGTGGAAGAAATTGGAAAAAGTGGAAAAAGTGGAAAAATGTGGGAAAATGTGGGAAAAAGGTGGGAAAAAAAGTGGAAAAAGGAGTGGATAAAGTGGATAAAACTGGATATAACTCAACTCAACTCATCAACTCATCAACTCAACTCATCAACTCATCAACTCAACTCATCAACTCAACTCCTCAACTCACGGCCCTCTGCCGTCCACCGAATTCTGCTCCATGGCTTCTAAACCTTTCACCGGCCCTCTGCCGTCCACCGAATTCTGCTCCATGGCTTCTAAACCTTTCACCGGCCCTCTGCCGTCCACCGAATTCTGCTCCATGGCTTCTAAACCTTTCCAGTTTTTTCCACTTTTTTCCACTTTTATCCAGTTTTATGGTGGAAAAAGGTGGGAAAAGGTGGAAAAACGTGGAAGAAATTGGAAAAAGTGGAAAAAGTGGAAATATGTGGGAAAATGTGGGAAAAAGGTGGGAAAAAAAGTGGAAAAAGGAGTGGAAAAAAGTGGAAAAAAGTGGATAAAACTGGATAAAACTCAACTCAACTCATCAACTCATCAACTCAACTCATCAACTCATCAACTCAACTCAACTCCTCAACTCACGGCCCTCTGCCGTCCACCGAATTCTGCTCCATGGCTTCTAAACCTTTCACCGGCCCTCTGCCGTCCACCGAATTCTGCTCCATGGCTTCTAAACCTTTCACCGGCCCTCTGCCGTCCACCGAATTCTGCTCCATGGCTTCTAAACCTTTCACCGGCCCTCTGCCGTCCACCGAATTCTGCTCCATGGCTTCTAAACCTTTCACCGGCCCTCTGCCGTCCACCGAATTCTGCTCCATGGCTTCTAAACCTTTCACCGGCCCTCTGCCGTCCACCGAATTCTGCTCCATGGCTTCTAAACCTTTCACCGGCCCTCTGCCGTCCACCGAATTCTGCTCCATGGCTTCTAAACCTTTAACCGGCCCTCTGCCGTCCACCGAATTCTGCTCCATGGCTTCTAAACCTTTCACCGGCCCTCTGCCGTCCACCGAATTCTGCTCCATGGCTTCTAAACCTTTCACCGGCCCTCTGCCGTCCACCGAATTCTGCTCCATGGCTTCTAAACCTTTCACCGGCCCTCTGCCGTCCACCGAATTCTGCTCCATGGCTTCTAAACCTTTCACCGGCCCTCTGCCGTCCACCGAATTTTGCTCCATGGCTTCTAAACCTTTCACCGGCCCTCTGCCGTCCACCGAATTCTGCTCCATGGCTTCTAAACCTTTCCAGTTTTTTCCACTTTTTTCCACTTTTATCCAGTTTTATGGTGGAAAAAGGTGGGAAAAGGTGGAAAAACGTGGAAGAAATTGGAAAAAGTGGAAAAAGTGGAAAAAGTGGAAAAATTTGGGAAAATGTGGGAAAAAGGTGGGAAAAAAAGTGGAAAAAGGAGTGGATAAAGTGGATAAAACTGGATATAACTCAACTCAACTCATCAACTCATCAACTCAACTCATCAACTCATCAACTCAACTCATCAACTCAACTCCTCAACTCACGGCCCTCTGCCGTCCACCGAATTCTGCTCCATGGCTTCTAAACCTTTCACCGGCCCTCTGCCGTCCACCGAATTCTGCTCCATGGCTTCTAAACCTTTCACCGGCCCTCTGCCGTCCACCGAATTCTGCTCCATGGCTTCTAAACCTTTCACCGGCCCTCTGCCGTCCACCGAATTCTGCTCCATGGCTTCTAAACCTTTCACCGGCCCTCTGCCGTCCACCGAATTCTGCTCCATGGCTTCTAAACCTTTCACCGGCCGTCCACCGAATTCTGCTCCATGGCTTCTAAACCTTTAACCGGCCCTCTGCCGTCCACCGAATTCTGCTCCATGGCTTCTAAACCTTTCAACGGCCCTCTGCCGTCCACCGAATTCTGCTCCATGGCTTCTAAACCTTTCACCGGCCCTCTGCCGTCCACCGAATTCTGCTCCATGGCTTCTAAACCTTTCACCGGCCCTCTGCCGTCCACCGAATTCTGCTCCATGGCTTCTAAACCTTTCACCGGCCCTCTGCCGTCCACCGAATTCTGCTCCATGGCTTCTAAACCTTTAACCGGCCCTCTGCCGTCCACCGAATTCTGCTCCATGGCTTCTAAACCTTTCACCGGCCCTCTGCCGTCCACCGAATTCTGCTCCATGGCTTCTAAACCTTTCACCGGCCCTCTGCCGTCCACCGAATTCTGCTCCATGGCTTCTAAACCTTTCACCGGCCCTCTGCCGTCCACCGAATTCTGCTCCATGGCTTCTAAACCTTTAACCGGCCCTCTGCCGTCCACCGAATTCTGCTCCATGGCTTCTAAACCTTTCACCGGCCCTCTGCCGTCCACCGAATTCTGCTCCATGGCTTCTAAACCTTTCACCGGCCCTCTGCCGTCCACCGAATTCTGCTCCATGGCTTCTAAACCTTTCACCGGCCCTCTGCCGTCTACCGAATTCTGCTCCATGGCTTCTAAACCTTTCCAGTTTTTTCCAGTTTTTTCCACTTTTATCCAGTTTTATGGTGGAAAAAGGTGGGAAAAGGTGGATAAACGTGGAAGAAATTGGAAAAAGTGGAAAAAGTGGAAAAATGTGGGAAAATGTGGGAAAAAGGTGGGAAAAAAAGTGGATAAAGGAGTGGATAAGGTGGATAAAACTGGATATAACTCAACTCAACTCATCAACTCATCAACTCAACTCATCAACTCATCAACTCAACTCATCAACTCAACTCCTCAACTCACGGCCCTCTGCCGTCCACCGAATTCTGCTCCATGGCTTCTAAACCTTTCACCGGCCCTCTGCCGTCCACCGAATTCTGCTCCATGGCTTCTAAACCTTTCACCGGCCCTCTGCCGTCCACCGAATTCTGCTCCATGGCTTCTAAACCTTTCCAGTTTTTTCCACTTTTTTCCACTTTTATCCAGTTTTATGGTGGAAAAAGGTGGGAAAAGGTGGAAAAACATGGAAGAAATTGGAAAAAGTGGAAAAAGTGGAAATATGTGGGAAAATGTGGGAAAAAGGTGGGAAAAAAAGTGGAAAAAGGAGTGGAAAAAAGTGGAAAAAAGTGGATAAAACTGGATAAAACTCAACTCAACTCATCAACTCATCAACTCAACTCATCAACTCATCAACTCAACTCATCAACTCAACTCCTCAACTCACGGCCCTCTGCCGTCCACCGAATTCTGCTCCATGGCTTCTAAACCTTTCACCGGCCCTCTGCCGTCCACCGAATTCTGCTCCATGGCTTCTAAACCTTTCACCGGCCCTCTGCCGTCCACCGAATTCTGCTCCATGGCTTCTAAACCTTTCACCGGCCCTCTGCCGTCCACCGAATTCTGCTCCATGGCTTCTAAACCTTTCACCGGCCCTCTGCCGTCCACCGAATTCTGCTCCATGGCTTCTAAACCTTTCACCGGTCCTCTGCCGTCCACCGAATTCTGCTCCATGGCTTCTAAACCTTTCACCGGCCCTCTGCCGTCCACCGAATTCTGCTCCATGGCTTCTAAACCTTTCACCGGCCCTCTGCCGTCCACCGAATTCTGCTCCATGGCTTCTAAACCTTTCACCGGCCGTCCACCGAATTCTGCTCCATGGCTTCTAAACCTTTAACCGGCCCTCTGCCGTCCACCGAATTCTGCTCCATGGCTTCTAAACCTTTCAACGGCCCTCTGCCGTCCACCGAATTCTGCTCCATGGCTTCTAAACCTTTCACCGGCCCTCTGCCGTCCACCGAATTCTGCTCCATGGCTTCTAAACCTTTCACCGGCCCTCTGCCGTCCACCGAATTCTGCTCCATGGCTTCTAAACCTTTCACCGGCCCTCTGCCGTCCACCGAATTCTGCTCCATGGCTTCTAAACCTTTAACCGGCCCTCTGCCGTCCACCGAATTCTGCTCCATGGCTTCTAAACCTTTCACCGGCCCTCTGCCGTCCACCGAATTCTGCTCCATGGCTTCTAAACCTTTCACCGGCCCTCTGCCGTCCACCGAATTCTGCTCCATGGCTTCTAAACCTTTCACCGGCCCTCTGCCGTCCACCGAATTCTGCTCCATGGCTTCTAAACCTTTAACCGGCCCTCTGCCGTCCACCGAATTCTGCTCCATGGCTTCTAAACCTTTCACCGGCCCTCTGCCGTCCACCGAATTCTGCTCCATGGCTTCTAAACCTTTCACCGGCCCTCTGCCGTCCACCGAATTCTGCTCCATGGCTTCTAAACCTTTCACCGGCCCTCTGCCGTCTACCGAATTCTGCTCCATGGCTTCTAAACCTTTCCAGTTTTTTCCAGTTTTTTCCACTTTTATCCAGTTTTATGGTGGAAAAAGGTGGGAAAAGGTGGATAAACGTGGAAGAAATTGGAAAAAGTGGAAAAAGTGGAAAAATGTGGGAAAATGTGGGAAAAAGGTGGGAAAAAAAGTGGATAAAGGAGTGGATAAGGTGGATAAAACTGGATATAACTCAACTCAACTCATCAACTCATCAACTCAACTCATCAACTCATCAACTCAACTCATCAACTCAACTCCTCAACTCACGGCCCTCTGCCGTCCACCGAATTCTGCTCCATGGCTTCTAAACCTTTCACCGGCCCTCTGCCGTCCACCGAATTCTGCTCCATGGCTTCTAAACCTTTCACCGGCCCTCTGCCGTCCACCGAATTCTGCTCCATGGCTTCTAAACCTTTCCAGTTTTTTCCACTTTTTTCCACTTTTATCCAGTTTTATGGTGGAAAAAGGTGGGAAAAGGTGGAAAAACATGGAAGAAATTGGAAAAAGTGGAAAAAGTGGAAATATGTGGGAAAATGTGGGAAAAAGGTGGGAAAAAAAGTGGAAAAAGGAGTGGAAAAAAGTGGAAAAAAGTGGATAAAACTGGATAAAACTCAACTCAACTCATCAACTCATCAACTCAACTCATCAACTCATCAACTCAACTCATCAACTCAACTCCTCAACTCACGGCCCTCTGCCGTCCACCGAATTCTGCTCCATGGCTTCTAAACCTTTCACCGGCCCTCTGCCGTCCACCGAATTCTGCTCCATGGCTTCTAAACCTTTCACCGGCCCTCTGCCGTCCACCGAATTCTGCTCCATGGCTTCTAAACCTTTCACCGGCCCTCTGCCGTCCACCGAATTCTGCTCCATGGCTTCTAAACCTTTCACCGGCCCTCTGCCGTCCACCGAATTCTGCTCCATGGCTTCTAAACCTTTCACCGGCCCTCTGCCGTCCACCGAATTCTGCTCCATGGCTTCTAAACCTTTCACCGGCCCTCTGCCGTCCACCGAATTCTGCTCCATGGCTTCTAAACCTTTAACCGGCCCTCTGCCGTCCACCGAATTCTGCTCCATGGCTTCTAAACCTTTCACCGGCCCTCTGCCGTCCACCGAATTCTGCTCCATGGCTTCTAAACCTTTCACCGGCCCTCTGCCGTCCACCGAATTCTGCTCATGGCTTCTAAACCTTTCACCGGCCCTCTGCCGTCCACCGAATTCTGCTCCATGGCTTCTAAACCTTTCACCGGCCCTCTGCCGTCCACCGAATTTTGCTCCATGGCTTCTAAACCTTTCACCGGCCCTCTGCCGTCCACCGAATTCTGCTCCATGGCTTCTAAACCTTTCCAGTTTTTTCCACTTTTTTCCACTTTTATCCAGTTTTATGGTGGAAAAAGGTGGGAAAAGGTGGAAAAACGTGGAAGAAATTGGAAAAAGTGGAAAAAGTGGAAAAATGTGGGAAAAAGGTGGGAAAAAAAGTGGAAAAAGGAGTGGATAAAGTGGATAAAACTGGATATAACTCAACTCAACTCATCAACTCATCAACTCAACTCATCAACTCAACTCCTCAACTCACGGCCCTCTGCCGTCCACCGAATTCTGCTCCATGGCTTCTAAACCTTTCACCGGCCCTCTGCCGTCCACCGAATTCTGCTCCATGGCTTCTAAACCTTTCACCGGCCCTCTGCCGTCCACCGAATTCTGCTCCATGGCTTCTAAACCTTTCCAGTTTTTTCCACTTTTTTCCACTTTTATCCAGTTTTATGGTGGAAAAAGGTGGGAAAAGGTGGATAAACGTGGAAGAAATTGGAAAAAGTGGAAAAAGTGGAAAAATGTGGGAAAATGTGGGAAAAAGGTGGGAAAAAAAGTGGAAAAAGGAGTGGATAAAGTGGATAAAACTGGATATAACTCAACTCAACTCATCAACTCATCAACTCAACTCATCAACTCATCAACTCAACTCATCAACTCAACTCCTCAACTCACGGCCCTCTGCCGTCCACCGAATTCTGCTCCATGGCTTCTAAACCTTTCACCGGCCCTCTGCCGTCCACCGAATTCTGCTCCATGGCTTCTAAACCTTTCACCGGCCCTCTGCCGTCCACCGAATTCTGCTCCATGGCTTCTAAACCTTTCCAGTTTTTTCCACTTTTTTCCACTTTTATCCAGTTTTATGGTGGAAAAAGGTGGGAAAAGGTGGAAAAACGTGGAAGAAATTGGAAAAAGTGGAAAAAGTGGAAATATGTGGGAAAATGTGGGAAAAAGGTGGGAAAAAAAGTGGAAAAAGGAGTGGAAAAAAGTGGAAAAAAGTGGATAAAACTGGATAAAACTCAACTCAACTCATCAACTCATCAACTCAACTCATCAACTCATCAACTCAACTCAACTCCTCAACTCACGGCCCTCTGCCGTCCACCGAATTCTGCTCCATGGCTTCTAAACCTTTCACCGGCCCTCTGCCGTCCACCGAATTCTGCTCCATGGCTTCTAAACCTTTCACCGGCCCTCTGCCGTCCACCGAATTCTGCTCCATGGCTTCTAAACCTTTCACCGGCCCTCTGCCGTCCACCGAATTCTGCTCCATGGCTTCTAAACCTTTCACCGGCCCTCTGCCGTCCACCGAATTCTGCTCCATGGCTTCTAAACCTTTCACCGGCCCTCTGCCGTCCACCGAATTCTGCTCCATGGCTTCTAAACCTTTCACCGGCCCTCTGCCGTCCACCGAATTCTGCTCCATGGCTTCTAAACCTTTAACCGGCCCTCTGCCGTCCACCGAATTCTGCTCCATGGCTTCTAAACCTTTCACCGGCCCTCTGCCGTCCACCGAATTCTGCTCCATGGCTTCTAAACCTTTCACCGGCCCTCTGCCGTCCACCGAATTCTGCTCCATGGCTTCTAAACCTTTCACCGGCCCTCTGCCGTCCACCGAATTCTGCTCCATGGCTTCTAAACCTTTCACCGGCCCTCTGCCGTCCACCGAATTTTGCTCCATGGCTTCTAAACCTTTCACCGGCCCTCTGCCGTCCACCGAATTCTGCTCCATGGCTTCTAAACCTTTCCAGTTTTTTCCACTTTTTTCCACTTTTATCCAGTTTTATGGTGGAAAAAGGTGGGAAAAGGTGGAAAAACGTGGAAGAAATTGGAAAAAGTGGAAAAAGTGGAAAAAGTGGAAAAATTTGGGAAAATGTGGGAAAAAGGTGGGAAAAAAAGTGGAAAAAGGAGTGGATAAAGTGGATAAAACTGGATATAACTCAACTCAACTCATCAACTCATCAACTCAACTCATCAACTCATCAACTCAACTCATCAACTCAACTCCTCAACTCACGGCCCTCTGCCGTCCACCGAATTCTGCTCCATGGCTTCTAAACCTTTCACCGGCCCTCTGCCGTCCACCGAATTCTGCTCCATGGCTTCTAAACCTTTCACCGGCCCTCTGCCGTCCACCGAATTCTGCTCCATGGCTTCTAAACCTTTCACCGGCCCTCTGCCGTCCACCGAATTCTGCTCCATGGCTTCTAAACCTTTCACCGGCCCTCTGCCGTCCACCGAATTCTGCTCCATGGCTTCTAAACCTTTCACCGGCCGTCCACCGAATTCTGCTCCATGGCTTCTAAACCTTTAACCGGCCCTCTGCCGTCCACCGAATTCTGCTCCATGGCTTCTAAACCTTTCAACGGCCCTCTGCCGTCCACCGAATTCTGCTCCATGGCTTCTAAACCTTTCACCGGCCCTCTGCCGTCCACCGAATTCTGCTCCATGGCTTCTAAACCTTTCACCGGCCCTCTGCCGTCCACCGAATTCTGCTCCATGGCTTCTAAACCTTTCACCGGCCCTCTGCCGTCCACCGAATTCTGCTCCATGGCTTCTAAACCTTTAACCGGCCCTCTGCCGTCCACCGAATTCTGCTCCATGGCTTCTAAACCTTTCACCGGCCCTCTGCCGTCCACCGAATTCTGCTCCATGGCTTCTAAACCTTTCACCGGCCCTCTGCCGTCCACCGAATTCTGCTCCATGGCTTCTAAACCTTTCACCGGCCCTCTGCCGTCCACCGAATTCTGCTCCATGGCTTCTAAACCTTTAACCGGCCCTCTGCCGTCCACCGAATTCTGCTCCATGGCTTCTAAACCTTTCACCGGCCCTCTGCCGTCCACCGAATTCTGCTCCATGGCTTCTAAACCTTTCACCGGCCCTCTGCCGTCCACCGAATTCTGCTCCATGGCTTCTAAACCTTTCACCGGCCCTCTGCCGTCTACCGAATTCTGCTCCATGGCTTCTAAACCTTTCCAGTTTTTTCCACTTTTTTCCACTTTTATCCAGTTTTATGGTGGAAAAAGGTGGGAAAAGGTGGATAAACGTGGAAGAAATTGGAAAAAGTGGAAAAAGTGGAAAAATGTGGGAAAATGTGGGAAAAAGGTGGGAAAAAAAGTGGAAAAAGGAGTGGATAAAGTGGATAAAACTGGATATAACTCAACTCAACTCATCAACTCATCAACTCAACTCATCAACTCATCAACTCATCAACTCATCAACTCAACTCATCAACTCAACTCCTCAACTCACGGCCCTCTGCCGTCCACCGAATTCTGCTCCATGGCTTCTAAACCTTTCACCGGCCCTCTGCCGTCCACCGAATTCTGCTCCATGGCTTCTAAACCTTTCACCGGCCCTCTGCCGTCCACCGAATTCTGCTCCATGGCTTCTAAACCTTTCCAGTTTTTTCCACTTTTTTCCACTTTTATCCAGTTTTATGGTGGAAAAAGGTGGGAAAAGGTGGAAAAACATGGAAGAAATTGGAAAAAGTGGAAATATGTGGGAAAATGTGGGAAAAAGGTGGGAAAAAAAGTGGAAAAAGGAGTGGAAAAAAGTGGAAAAAAGTGGATAAAACTGGATAAAACTCAACTCAACTCATCAACTCATCAACTCAACTCATCAACTCAACTCCTCAACTCACGGCCCTCTGCCGTCCACCGAATTCTGCTCCATGGCTTCTAAACCTTTCACCGGCCCTCTGCCGTCCACCGAATTCTGCTCCATGGCTTCTAAACCTTTCACCGGCCCTCTGCCGTCCACCGAATTCTGCTCCATGGCTTCTAAACCTTTCACCGGCCCTCTGCCGTCCACCGAATTCTGCTCCATGGCTTCTAAACCTTTCACCGGCCCTCTGCCGTCCACCGAATTCTGCTCCATGGCTTCTAAACCTTTCACCGGCCCTCTGCCGTCCACCGAATTCTGCTCCATGGCTTCTAAACCTTTCACCGGCCCTCTGCCGTCCACCGAATTCTGCTCCATGGCTTCTAAACCTTTAACCGGCCCTCTGCCGTCCACCGAATTCTGCTCCATGGATTCTAAACCTTTCACCGGCCCTCTGCCGTCCACCGAATTCTGCTCCATGGCTTCTAAACCTTTCACCGGCCCTCTGCCGTCCACCGAATTCTGCTCATGGCTTCTAAACCTTTCACCGGCCCTCTGCCGTCCACCGAATTCTGCTCCATGGCTTCTAAACCTTTCACCGGCCCTCTGCCGTCCACCGAATTTTGCTCCATGGCTTCTAAACCTTTCACCGGCCCTCTGCCGTCCACCGAATTCTGCTCCATGGCTTCTAAACCTTTCCAGTTTTTTCCACTTTTTTCCAGTTTTATGGTGGAAAAAGGTGGGAAAAGGTGGAAAAACGTGGAAGAAATTGGAAAAAGTGGAAAAAGTGGAAAAAAGGTGGGAAAAAAAGTGGAAAAAGGAGTGGATAAAGTGGATAAAACTGGATATAACTCAACTCAACTCATCAACTCATCAACTCAACTCATCAACTCATCAACTCAACTCATCAACTCAACTCCTCAACTCACGGCCCTCTGCCGTCCACCGAATTCTGCTCCATGGCTTCTAAACCTTTCACCGGCCCTCTGCCGTCCACCGAATTCTGCTCCATGGCTTCTAAACCTTTCACCGGCCCTCTGCCGTCCACCGAATTCTGCTCCATGGCTTCTAAACCTTTCCAGTTTTTTCCACTTTTTTCCACTTTTATCCAGTTTTATGGTGGAAAAAGGTGGGAAAAGGTGGAAAAACGTGGAAGAAATTGGAAAAAGTGGAAATATGTGGGAAAATGTGGGAAAAAGGTGGGAAAAAAAGTGGAAAAAGGAGTGGAAAAAAGTGGAAAAAAGTGGATAAAACTGGATAAAACTCAACTCAACTCATCAACTCATCAACTCAACTCATCAACTCATCAACTCAACTCATCAACTCAACTCCTCAACTCACGGCCCTCTGCCGTCCACCGAATTCTGCTCCATGGCTTCTAAACCTTTCACCGGCCCTCTGCCGTCCACCGAATTCTGCTCCATGGCTTCTAAACCTTTCACCGGCCCTCTGCCGTCCACCGAATTCTGCTCCATGGCTTCTAAACCTTTCACCGGCCCTCTGCCGTCCACCGAATTCTGCTCCATGGCTTCTAAACCTTTCACCGGCCCTCTGCCGTCCACCGAATTCTGCTCCATGGCTTCTAAACCTTTCACCGGCCCTCTGCCGTCCACCGAATTCTGCTCCATGGCTTCTAAACCTTTCACCGGCCCTCTGCCGTCCACCGAATTCTGCTCCATGGCTTCTAAACCTTTAACCGGCCCTCTGCCGTCCACCGAATTCTGCTCCATGGCTTCTAAACCTTTCACCGGCCCTCTGCCGTCCACCGAATTCTGCTCATGGCTTCTAAACCTTTCACCGGCCCTCTGCCGTCCACCGAATTCTGCTCCATGGCTTCTAAACCTTTCACCGGCCCTCTGCCGTCCACCGAATTTTGCTCCATGGCTTCTAAACCTTTCACCGGCCCTCTGCCGTCCACCGAATTCTGCTCCATGGCTTCTAAACCTTTCCAGTTTTTTCCACTTTTTTCCACTTTTATCCAGTTTTATGGTGGAAAAAGGTGGGAAAAGGTGGAAAAACGTGGAAGAAATTGGAAAAAGTGGAAAAAGTGGAAAAATGTGGGAAAATGTGGGAAAAAGGTGGGAAAAAAAGTGGAAAAAGGAGTGGATAAAGTGGATAAAACTGGATATAACTCAACTCAACTCATCAACTCATCAACTCAACTCATCAACTCATCAACTCAACTCATCAACTCAACTCCTCAACTCACGGCCCTCTGCCGTCCACCGAATTCTGCTCCATGGCTTCTAAACCTTTCACCGGCCCTCTGCCGTCCACCGAATTCTGCTCCATGGCTTCTAAACCTTTCACCGGCCCTCTGCCGTCCACCGAATTCTGCTCCATGGCTTCTAAACCTTTCCAGTTTTTTCCACTTTTTTCCACTTTTATCCAGTTTTATGGTGGAAAAAGGTGGGAAAAGGTGGATAAACGTGGAAGAAATTGGAAAAAGTGGAAAAAGTGGAAAAATGTGGGAAAATGTGGGAAAAAGGTGGGAAAAAAAGTGGAAAAAGGAGTGGATAAAGTGGATAAAACTGGATATAACTCAACTCAACTCATCAACTCATCAACTCAACTCATCAACTCATCAACTCAACTCATCAACTCAACTCCTCAACTCACGGCCCTCTGCCGTCCACCGAATTCTGCTCCATGGCTTCTAAACCTTTCACCGGCCCTCTGCCGTCCACCGAATTCTGCTCCATGGCTTCTAAACCTTTCACCGGCCCTCTGCCGTCCACCGAATTCTGCTCCATGGCTTCTAAACCTTTCCAGTTTTTTCCACTTTTTTCCACTTTTATCCAGTTTTATGGTGGAAAAAGGTGGGAAAAGGTGGAAAAACGTGGAAGAAATTGGAAAAAGTGGAAAAAGTGGAAATATGTGGGAAAATGTGGGAAAAAGGTGGGAAAAAAAGTGGAAAAAGGAGTGGAAAAAAGTGGAAAAAAGTGGATAAAACTGGATAAAACTCAACTCAACTCATCAACTCATCAACTCAACTCATCAACTCATCAACTCAACTCATCAACTCAACTCCTCAACTCACGGCCCTCTGCCGTCCACCGAATTCTGCTCCATGGCTTCTAAACCTTTCACCGGCCCTCTGCCGTCCACCGAATTCTGCTCCATGGCTTCTAAACCTTTCACCGGCCCTCTGCCGTCCACCGAATTCTGCTCCATGGCTTCTAAACCTTTCACCGGCCCTCTGCCGTCCACCGAATTCTGCTCCATGGCTTCTAAACCTTTCACCGGCCCTCTGCCGTCCACCGAATTCTGCTCCATGGCTTCTAAACCTTTCACCGGCCCTCTGCCGTCCACCGAATTCTGCTCCATGGCTTCTAAACCTTTCACCGGCCCTCTGCCGTCCACCGAATTCTGCTCCATGGCTTCTAAACCTTTAACCGGCCCTCTGCCGTCCACCGAATTCTGCTCCATGGCTTCTAAACCTTTCACCGGCCCTCTGCCGTCCACCGAATTCTGCTCCATGGCTTCTAAACCTTTCACCGGCCCTCTGCCGTCCACCGAATTCTGCTCCATGGCTTCTAAACCTTTCACCGGCCCTCTGCCGTCCACCGAATTCTGCTCCATGGCTTCTAAACCTTTCACCGGCCCTCTGCCGTCCACCGAATTTTGCTCCATGGCTTCTAAACCTTTCACCGGCCCTCTGCCGTCCACCGAATTCTGCTCCATGGCTTCTAAACCTTTCCAGTTTTTTCCACTTTTTTCCACTTTTATCCAGTTTTATGGTGGAAAAAGGTGGGAAAAGGTGGAAAAACGTGGAAGAAATTGGAAAAAGTGGAAAAAGTGGAAAAATTTGGGAAAATGTGGGAAAAAGGTGGGAAAAAAAGTGGAAAAAGGAGTGGATAAAGTGGATAAAACTGGATATAACTCAACTCAACTCATCAACTCATCAACTCAACTCATCAACTCATCAACTCAACTCATCAACTCAACTCCTCAACTCACGGCCCTCTGCCGTCCACCGAATTCTGCTCCATGGCTTCTAAACCTTTCACCGGCCCTCTGCCGTCCACCGAATTCTGCTCCATGGCTTCTAAACCTTTCACCGGCCCTCTGCCGTCCACCGAATTCTGCTCCATGGCTTCTAAACCTTTCCAGTTTTTTCCACTTTTTTCCACTTTTATCCAGTTTTATGGTGGAAAAAGGTGGGAAAAGGTGGAAAAACGTGGAAGAAATTGGAAAAAGTGGAAAAAGTGGAAAAATGTGGGAAAATGTGGGAAAAAGGTGGGAAAAAAAGTGGAAAAAGGAGTGGAAAAAAGTGGAAAAAAGTGGATAAAACTGGATAAAACTCAACTCAACTCATCAACTCAACTCATCAACTCATCAACTCAACTCATCAACTCAACTCCTCAACTCACGGCCCTCTGCCGTCCACCGAATTCTGCTCCATGGCTTCTAAACCTTTCACCGGCCCTCTGCCGTCCACCGAATTCTGCTCCATGGCTTCTAAACCTTTCACCGGCCCTCTGCCGTCCACCGAATTCTGCTCCATGGCTTCTAAACCTTTCACCGGCCCTCTGCCGTCCACCGAATTCTGCTCCATGGCTTCTAAACCTTTAACCGGCCCTCTGCCATCCACCGAATTCTGCTCCATGGCTTCTAAACCTTTCACCGGCCCTCTGCCGTCCACCGAATTCTGCTCCATGGCTTCTAAACCTTTCACCGGCCCTCTGCCGTCCACCGAATTCTGCTCCATGGCTTCTAAACCTTTCCACTTTTTTCCACTTTTTTCCACTTTTATCCAGTTTTATGGTGGAAAAAGGTGGGAAAAGGTGGAAAAACGTGGAAGAAATTGGAAAAAGTGGAAAAATGTGGGAAAATGTGGGAAAAAGGTGGGAAAAAAGTGGAAAAAGGAGTGGAAAAAAGTGGATAAAACTGGATAAAACTCAACTCAACTCATCAACTCATCAACTCAACTCATCAACTCAACTCATCAACTCAACTCCTCAACTCACGGCCCTCTGCCGTCCACCGAATTCTGCTCCATGGCTTCTAAACCTTTCACCGGCCCTCTGCCGTCCACCGAATTCTGCTCCATGGCTTCTAAACCTTTCACCGGCCCTCTGCCGTCCACCGAATTCTGCTCCATGGCTTCTAAACCTTTCACCGGCCCTCTGCCGTCCACCGAATTCTGCTCCATGGCTTCTAAACCTTTCACCGGCCCTCTGCCGTCCACCGAATTCTGCTCCATGGCTTCTAAACCTTTAACCGGCCCTCTGCCGTCCACCGAATTCTGCTCCATGGCTTCTAAACCTTTCACCGGCCCTCTGCCGTCGACCGAATTCTGCTCCATGGCTTCTAAACCTTTCACCGGCCCTCTGCCGTCCACCGAATTCTGCTCCATGGCTTCTAAACCTTTCACCGGCCCTCTGCCGTCCACCGAATTCTGCTCCATGGCTTCTAAACCTTTCACCGGCCCTCTGCCGTCCACCGAATTCTGCTCCATGGCTTCTAAACCTTTCACCGGCCCTCTGCCGTCCACCGAATTCTGCTCCATGGCTTCTAAACCTTTCACCGGCCCTCTGCCGTCCACCGAATTCTGCTCCATGGCTTCTAAACCTTTCACCGGCCCTCTGCCGTCCACCGAATTCTGCTCCATGGCTTCTAAACCTTTCACCGGCCCTCTGCCGTCCACCGAATTCTGCTCCATGGCTTCTAAACCTTTCACCGGCCGTCCACCGAATTCTGCTCCATGGCTTCTAAACCTTTAACCGGCCCTCTGCCGTCCACCGAATTCTGCTCCATGGCTTCTAAACCTTTCAACGGCCCTCTGCCGTCCACCGAATTCTGCTCCATGGCTTCTAAACCTTTCACCGGCCCTCTGCCGTCCACCGAATTCTGCTCCATGGCTTCTAAACCTTTCACCGGCCCTCTGCCGTCCACCGAATTCTGCTCCATGGCTTCTAAACCTTTCCAGTTTTTTCCACTTTTTTCCACTTTTATCCAGTTTTATGGTGGAAAAAGGTGGGAAAAGGTGGAAAAACGTGGAAGAAATTGGAAAAAGTGGAAAAAGTGGAAATATGTGGGAAAATGTGGGAAAAAGGTGGGAAAAAAAGTGGAAAAAGGAGTGGAAAAAAGTGGAAAAAAGTGGATAAAACTGGATAAAACTCAACTCAACTCATCAACTCAACTCATCAACTCAACTCATCAACTCAACTCCTCAACTCACGGCCCTCTGCCGTCCACCGAATTCTGCTCCATGGCTTCTAAACCTTTCACCGGCCCTCTGCCGTCCACCGAATTCTGCTCCATGGCTTCTAAACCTTTAACCGGCCCTCTGCCGTCCACCGAATTCTGCTCCATGGCTTCTAAACCTTTCACCGGCCCTCTGCCGTCCACCGAATTCTGCTCCATGGCTTCTAAACCTTTCACCGGCCCTCTGCCGTCCACCGAATTCTGCTCCATGGCTTCTAAACCTTTCACCGGCCCTCTGCCGTCCACCGAATTCTGCTCCATGGCTTCTAAACCTTTAACCGGCCCTCTGCCATCCACCGAATTCTGCTCCATGGCTTCTAAACCTTTCACCGGCCCTCTGCCGTCCACCGAATTCTGCTCCATGGCTTCTAAACCTTTCACCGGCCCTCTGCCGTCCACCGAATTCTGCTCCATGGCTTCTAAACCTTTCACCGGCCCTCTGCCGTCTACCGAATTCTGCTCCATGGCTTCTAAACCTTTCCACTTTTTTCCACTTTTTTCCACTTTTATCCAGTTTTATGGTGGAAAAAGGTGGGAAAAGGTGGATAAACGTGGAAGAAATTGGAAAAAGTGGAAAAAGTGGAAAAATGTGGGAAAATGTGGGAAAAAGGTGGGAAAAAAAGTGGAAAAAGGAGTGGATAAAGTGGATAAAACTGGATATAACTCAACTCAACTCATCAACTCATCAACTCAACTCATCAACTCATCAACTCAACTCCTCAACTCACGGCCCTCTGCCGTCCACCGAATTCTGCTCCATGGCTTCTAAACCTTTCACCGGCCCTCTGCCGTCCACCGAATTCTGCTCCATGGCTTCTAAACCTTTCACCGGCCCTCTGCCGTCCACCGAATTCTGCTCCATGGCTTCTAAACCTTTCCAGTTTTTTCCACTTTTTTCCACTTTTATCCAGTTTTATGGTGGAAAAAGGTGGGAAAAGGTGGAAAAACGTGGAAGAAATTGGAAAAAGTGGAAAAAGTGGAAATATGTGGGAAAATGTGGGAAAAAGGTGGGAAGAAAAGTGGAAAAAGGAGTGGAAAAAAGTGGAAAAAAGTGGATAAAACTGGATAAAACTCAACTCAACTCATCAACTCAACTCATCAACTCAACTCATCAACTCAACTCCTCAACTCACGGCCCTCTGCCGTCCACCGAATTCTGCTCCATGGCTTCTAAACCTTTCACCGGCCCTCTGCCGTCCACCGAATTCTGCTCCATGGCTTCTAAACCTTTCACCGGCCCTCTGCCGTCCACCGAATTCTGCTCCATGGCTTCTAAACCTTTCACCGGCCCTCTGCCGTCCACCGAATTCTGCTCCATGGCTTCTAAACCTTTCACCGGCCCTCTGCCGTCCACCGAATTCTGCTCCATGGCTTCTAAACCTTTCACCGGCCCTCTGCCGTCCACCGAATTCTGCTCCATGGCTTCTAAACCTTTAACCGGCCCTCTGCCGTCCACCGAATTCTGCTCCATGGCTTCTAAACCTTTCACCGGCCCTCTGCCGTCCACCGAATTCTGCTCCATGGCTTCTAAACCTTTCACCGGCCCTCTGCCGTCCACCGAATTCTGCTCCATGGCTTCTAAACCTTTCACCGGCCCTCTGCCGTCCACCGAATTCTGCTCCATGGCTTCTAAACCTTTCACCGGCCCTCTGCCGTCCACCGAATTTTGCTCCATGGCTTCTAAACCTTTCACCGGCCCTCTGCCGTCCACCGAATTCTGCTCCATGGCTTCTAAACCTTTCCAGTTTTTTCCACTTTTTTCCACTTTTATCCAGTTTTATGGTGGAAAAAGGTGGGAAAAGGTGGAAAAACGTGGAAGAAATTGGAAAAAGTGGAAAAAGTGGAAAAAGTGGAAAAATGTGGGAAAATGTGGGAAAAAGGTGGGAAAAAAAGTGGAAAAAGGAGTGGATAAAGTGGATAAAACTGGATATAACTCAACTCAACTCATCAACTCATCAACTCAACTCATCAACTCATCAACTCAACTCATCAACTCAACTCCTCAACTCACGGCCCTCTGCCGTCCACCGAATTCTGCTCCATGGCTTCTAAACCTTTCACCGGCCCTCTGCCGTCCACCGAATTCTGCTCCATGGCTTCTAAACCTTTCACCGGCCCTCTGCCGTCCACCGAATTCTGCTCCATGGCTTCTAAACCTTTCCAGTTTTTTCCACTTTTTTCCACTTTTATCCAGTTTTATGGTGGAAAAAGGTGGGAAAAGGTGGAAAAACGTGGAAGAAATTGGAAAAAGTGGAAAAAGTGGAAAAATGTGGGAAAATGTGGGAAAAAGGTGGGAAAAAAAGTGGAAAAAGGAGTGGAAAAAAGTGGAAAAAAGTGGATAAAACTGGATAAAACTCAACTCAACTCATCAACTCATCAACTCAACTCATCAACTCATCAACTCAACTCATCAACTCAACTCAACTCACGGCCCTCTGCCGTCCACCGAATTCTGCTCCATGGCTTCTAAACCTTTCACCGGCCCTCTGCCGTCCACCGAATTCTGCTCCATGGCTTCTAAACCTTTCACCGGCCCTCTGCCGTCCACCGAATTCTGCTCCATGGCTTCTAAACCTTTCACCGGCCCTCTGCCGTCCACCGAATTCTGCTCCATGGCTTCTAAACCTTTCACCGGCCCTCTGCCGTCCACCGAATTCTGCTCCATGGCTTCTAAACCTTTCCAGTTTTTTCCACTTTTTTCCACTTTTATCCAGTTTTATGGTGGAAAAAGGTGGGAAAAGGTGGAAAAACGTGGAAGAAATTGGAAAAAGTGGAAAAAGTGGAAATATGTGGGAAAAAGGTGGGAAAAAAAGTGGAAAAAGGAGTGGAAAAAAGTGGAAAAAAGTGGATAAAACTGGATAAAACTCAACTCAACTCATCAACTCATCAACTCATCAACTCAACTCATCAACTCAACTCCTCAACTCACGGCCCTCTGCCGTCCACCGAATTCTGCTCCATGGCTTCTAAACCTTTCACCGGCCCTCTGCCGTCCACCGAATTCTGCTCCATGGCTTCTAAACCTTTCACCGGCCCTCTGCCGTCCACCGAATTCTGCTCCATGGCTTCTAAACCTTTCACCGGCCCTCTGCCGTCCACCGAATTCTGCTCCATGGCTTCTAAACCTTTCACCGGCCCTCTGCCGTCCACCGAATTCTGCTCCATGGCTTCTAAACCTTTCACCGGCCCTCTGCCGTCCACCGAATTCTGCTCCATGGCTTCTAAACCTTTCACCGGCCGTCCACCGAATTCTGCTCCATGGCTTCTAAACCTTTAACCGGCCCTCTGCCGTCCACCGAATTCTGCTCCATGGCTTCTAAACCTTTCAACGGCCCTCTGCCGTCCACCGAATTCTGCTCCATGGCTTCTAAACCTTTCACCGGCCCTCTGCCGTCCACCGAATTCTGCTCCATGGCTTCTAAACCTTTCACCGGCCCTCTGCCGTCCACCGAATTCTGCTCCATGGCTTCTAAACCTTTCACCGGCCCTCTGCCGTCCACCGAATTCTGCTCCATGGCTTCTAAACCTTTAACCGGCCCTCTGCCGTCCACCGAATTCTGCTCCATGGCTTCTAAACCTTTCACCGGCCCTCTGCCGTCCACCGAATTCTGCTCCATGGCTTCTAAACCTTTCACCGGCCCTCTGCGTCCACCGAATTCTGCTCCATGGCTTCTAAACCTTTCACCGGCCCTCTGCCGTCCACCGAATTCTGCTCCATGGCTTCTAAACCTTTAACCGGCCCTCTGCCATCCACCGAATTCTGCTCCATGGCTTCTAAACCTTTCACCGGCCCTCTGCCGTCCACCGAATTCTGCTCCATGGCTTCTAAACCTTTCACCGGCCCTCTGCCGTCCACCGAATTCTGCTCCATGGCTTCTAAACCTTTCACCGGCCCTCTGCCGTCCACCGAATTCTGCTCCATGGCTTCTAAACCTTTCACCGGCCCTCTGCCGTCTACCGAATTCTGCTCCATGGCTTCTAAACCTTTCCAGTTTTTTCCACTTTTTTCCACTTTTATCCAGTTTTATGGTGGAAAAAGGTGGGAAAAGGTGGATAAACGTGGAAGAAATTGGAAAAAGTGGAAAAAGTGGAAAAATGTGGGAAAATGTGGGAAAAAGGTGGGAAAAAAAGTGGAAAAAGGAGTGGATAAAGTGGATAAAACTGGATATAACTCAACTCAACTCATCAACTCATCAACTCAACTCATCAACTCATCAACTCAACTCATCAACTCAACTCCTCAACTCACGGCCCTCTGCCGTCCACCGAATTCTGCTCCATGGCTTCTAAACCTTTCACCGGCCCTCTGCCGTCCACCGAATTCTGCTCCATGGCTTCTAAACCTTTCACCGGCCCTCTGCCGTCCACCGAATTCTGCTCCATGGCTTCTAAACCTTTCCAGTTTTTTCCACTTTTTTCCACTTTTATCCAGTTTTATGGTGGAAAAAGGTGGGAAAAGGTGGAAAAACGTGGAAGAAATTGGAAAAAGTGGAAAAAGTGGAAATATGTGGGAAAATGTGGGAAAAAGGTGGGAAAAAAAGTGGAAAAAGGAGTGGAAAAAAGTGGAAAAAAGTGGATAAAACTGGATAAAACTCAACTCAACTCATCAACTCATCAACTCAACTCATCAACTCATCAACTCAACTCATCAACTCAACTCCTCAACTCACGGCCCTCTGCCGTCCACCGAATTCTGCTCCATGGCTTCTAAACCTTTCACCGGCCCTCTGCCGTCCACCGAATTCTGCTCCATGGCTTCTAAACCTTTCACCGGCCCTCTGCCGTCCACCGAATTCTGCTCCATGGCTTCTAAACCTTTCACCGGCCCTCTGCCGTCCACCGAATTCTGCTCCATGGCTTCTAAACCTTTCACCGGCCCTCTGCCGTCCACCGAATTCTGCTCCATGGCTTCTAAACCTTTCACCGGCCCTCTGCCGTCCACCGAATTCTGCTCCATGGCTTCTAAACCTTTCACCGGCCCTCTGCCGTCCACCGAATTCTGCTCCATGGCTTCTAAACCTTTAACCGGCCCTCTGCCGTCCACCGAATTCTGCTCCATGGCTTCTAAACCTTTCACCGGCCCTCTGCCGTCCACCGAATTCTGCTCCATGGCTTCTAAACCTTTCACCGGCCCTCTGCCGTCTACCGAATTCTGCTCCATGGCTTCTAAACCTTTCACCGGCCCTCTGCCGTCCACCGAATTTTGCTCCATGGCTTCTAAACCTTTCACCGGCCCTCTGCCGTCCACCGAATTCTGCTCCATGGCTTCTAAACCTTTCCAGTTTTTTCCACTTTTTTCCACTTTTATCCAGTTTTATGGTGGAAAAAGGTGGGAAAAGGTGGAAAAACGTGGAAGAAATTGGAAAAAGTGGAAAAAGTGGAAAAAGTGGAAAAATGTGGGAAAATGTGGGAAAAAGGTGGGAAAAAAAGTGGAAAAAGGAGTGGATAAAGTGGATAAAACTGGATATAACTCAACTCAACTCATCAACTCATCAACTCAACTCATCAACTCATCAACTCAACTCATCAACTCAACTCCTCAACTCACGGCCCTCTGCCGTCCACCGAATTCTGCTCCATGGCTTCTAAACCTTTCACCGGCCCTCTGCCGTCCACCGAATTCTGCTCCATGGCTTCTAAACCTTTCACCGGCCCTCTGCCGTCCACCGAATTCTGCTCCATGGCTTCTAAACCTTTCCAGTTTTTTCCACTTTTTTCCACTTTTATCCAGTTTTATGGTGGAAAAAGGTGGGAAAAGGTGGAAAAACGTGGAAGAAATTGGAAAAAGTGGAAAAAGTGGAAAAATGTGGGAAAATGTGGGAAAAAGGTGGGAAAAAAAGTGGAAAAAGGAGTGGAAAAAAGTGGAAAAAAGTGGATAAAACTGGATAAAACTCAACTCATCAACTCATCAACTCAACTCATCAACTCATCAACTCAACTCATCAACTCAACTCCTCAACTCACGGCCCTCTGCCGTCCACCGAATTCTGCTCCATGGCTTCTAAACCTTTCACCGGCCCTCTGCCGTCCACCGAATTCTGCTCCATGGCTTCTAAACCTTTCACCGGCCCTCTGCCGTCCACCGAATTCTGCTCCATGGCTTCTAAACCTTTCACCGGCCCTCTGCCGTCCACCGAATTCTGCTCCATGGCTTCTAAACCTTTCACCGGCCCTCTGCCGTCCACCGAATTCTGCTCCATGGCTTCTAAACCTTTAACCGGCCCTCTGCCGTCCACCGAATTCTGCTCCATGGCTTCTAAACCTTTCACCGGCCCTCTGCCGTCCACCGAATTCTGCTCCATGGCTTCTAAACCTTTCACCGGCCCTCTGCCGTCCACCGAATTCTGCTCCATGGCTTCTAAACCTTTCACCGGCCCTCTGCCGTCCACCGAATTCTGCTCCATGGCTTCTAAACCTTTCACCGGCCCTCTGCCGTCCACCGAATTTTGCTCCATGGCTTCTAAACCTTTCACCGGCCCTCTGCCGTCCACCGAATTCTGCTCCATGGCTTCTAAACCTTTCCAGTTTTTTCCACTTTTTTCCACTTTTATCCAGTTTTATGGTGGAAAAAGGTGGGAAAAGGTGGAAAAACGTGGAAGAAATTGGAAAAAGTGGAAAAAGTGGAAAAAGTGGAAAAATGTGGGAAAATGTGGGAAAAAAAGTGGAAAAAGGAGTGGATAAAGTGGATAAAACTGGATATAACTCAACTCAACTCATCAACTCATCAACTCAACTCATCAACTCATCAACTCAACTCATCAACTCAACTCCTCAACTCACGGCCCTCTGCCGTCCACCGAATTCTGCTCCATGGCTTCTAAACCTTTCACCGGCCCTCTGCCGTCCACCGAATTCTGCTCCATGGCTTCTAAACCTTTCACCGGCCCTCTGCCGTCCACCGAATTCTGCTCCATGGCTTCTAAACCTTTCCAGTTTTTTCCACTTTTTTCCACTTTTATCCAGTTTTATGGTGGAAAAAGGTGGGAAAAGGTGGATAAACGTGGAAGAAATTGGAAAAAGTGGAAAAAGTGGAAAAATGTGGGAAAATGTGGGAAAAAGGTGGGGAAAAAAGTGGAAAAAGGAGTGGATAAAGTGGATAAAACTGGATATAACTCAACTCAACTCATCAACTCATCAACTCAACTCATCAACTCATCAACTCAACTCATCAACTCAACTCCTCAACTCACGGCCCTCTGCCGTCCACCGAATTCTGCTCCATGGCTTCTAAACCTTTCACCGGCCCTCTGCCGTCCACCGAATTCTGCTCCATGGCTTCTAAACCTTTCACCGGCCCTCTGCCGTCCACCGAATTCTGCTCCATGGCTTCTAAACCTTTCCAGTTTTTTCCACTTTTTTCCACTTTTATCCAGTTTTATGGTGGAAAAAGGTGGGAAAAGGTGGAAAAACGTGGAAGAAATTGGAAAAAGTGGAAAAAGTGGAAATATGTGGGAAAATGTGGGAAAAAGGTGGGAAAAAAAGTGGAAAAAGGAGTGGAAAAAAGTGGAAAAAAGTGGATAAAACTGGATAAAACTCAACTCAACTCATCAACTCAACTCATCAACTCATCAACTCAACTCATCAACTCAACTCCTCAACTCACGGCCCTCTGCCGTCCACCGAATTCTGCTCCATGGCTTCTAAACCTTTCACCGGCCCTCTGCCGTCCACCGAATTCTGCTCCATGGCTTCTAAACCTTTCACCGGCCCTCTGCCGTCCACCGAATTCTGCTCCATGGCTTCTAAACCTTTCACCGGCCCTCTGCCGTCCACCGAATTCTGCTCCATGGCTTCTAAACCTTTCACCGGCCCTCTGCCGTCCACCGAATTCTGCTCCATGGCTTCTAAACCTTTCACCGGCCCTCTGCCGTCCACCGAATTCTGCTCCATGGCTTCTAAACCTTTCACCGGCCCTCTGCCGTCCACCGAATTCTGCTCCATGGCTTCTAAACCTTTCCAGTTTTTTCCACTTTTTTCCACTTTTATCCAGTTTTATGGTGGAAAAAGGTGGGAAAAGGTGGAAAAACGTGGAAGAAATTGGAAAAAGTGGAAAAAGTGGAAAAATGTGGGAAAATGTGGGAAAAAGGTGGGAAAAAAAGTGGAAAAAGGAGTGGAAAAAAGTGGAAAAAAGTGGATAAAACTGGATAAAACTCAACTCATCAACTCATCAACTCAACTCATCAACTCATCAACTCAACTCATCAACTCAACTCCTCAACTCACGGCCCTCTGCCGTCCACCGAATTCTGCTCCATGGCTTCTAAACCTTTCACCGGCCCTCTGCCGTCCACCGAATTCTGCTCCATGGCTTCTAAACCTTTCACCGGCCCTCTGCCGTCCACCGAATTCTGCTCCATGGCTTCTAAACCTTTCACCGGCCCTCTGCCGTCCACCGAATTCTGCTCCATGGCTTCTAAACCTTTCACCGGCCCTCTGCCGTCCACCGAATTCTGCTCCATGGCTTCTAAACCTTTCCAGTTTTTTCCACTTTTTTCCACTTTTATCCAGTTTTATGGTGGAAAAAGGTGGGAAAAGGTGGAAAAACGTGGAAGAAATTGGAAAAAGTGGAAAAAGTGGAAATATGTGGGAAAATGTGGGAAAAAGGTGGGAAAAAAAGTGGAAAAAGGAGTGGAAAAAAGTGGAAAAAAGTGGATAAAACTGGATAAAACTCAACTCAACTCATCAACTCATCAACTCAACTCATCAACTCATCAACTCAACTCATCAACTCAACTCCTCAACTCACGGCCCTCTGCCGTCCACCGAATTCTGCTCCATGGCTTCTAAACCTTTCACCGGCCCTCTGCCGTCCACCGAATTCTGCTCCATGGCTTCTAAACCTTTCACCGGCCCTCTGCCGTCCACCGAATTCTGCTCCATGGCTTCTAAACCTTTCACCGGCCCTCTGCCGTCCACCGAATTCTGCTCCATGGCTTCTAAACCTTTCACCGGCCCTCTGCCGTCCACCGAATTCTGCTCCATGGCTTCTAAACCTTTAACCGGCCCTCTGCCGTCCACCGAATTCTGCTCCATGGCTTCTAAACCTTTCACCGGCCCTCTGCCGTCCACCGAATTCTGCTCCATGGCTTCTAAACCTTTCACCGGCCCTCTGCCGTCCACCGAATTCTGCTCCATGGCTTCTAAACCTTTCACCGGCCCTCTGCCGTCCACCGAATTCTGCTCCATGGCTTCTAAACCTTTCACCGGCCCTCTGCCGTCCACCGAATTTTGCTCCATGGCTTCTAAACCTTTCACCGGCCCTCTGCCGTCCACCGAATTCTGCTCCATGGCTTCTAAACCTTTCCAGTTTTTTCCACTTTTTTCCACTTTTATCCAGTTTTATGGTGGAAAAAGGTGGGAAAAGGTGGAAAAACGTGGAAGAAATTGGAAAAAGTGGAAAAAGTGGAAAAAGTGGAAAAATGTGGGAAAATGTGGGAAAAAGGTGGGAAAAAAAGTGGAAAAAGGAGTGGATAAAGTGGATAAAACTGGATATAACTCAACTCAACTCATCAACTCATCAACTCAACTCATCAACTCATCAACTCAACTCATCAACTCAACTCCTCAACTCACGGCCCTCTGCCGTCCACCGAATTCTGCTCCATGGCTTCTAAACCTTTCACCGGCCCTCTGCCGTCCACCGAATTCTGCTCCATGGCTTCTAAACCTTTCACCGGCCCTCTGCCGTCCACCGAATTCTGCTCCATGGCTTCTAAACCTTTCCAGTTTTTTCCACTTTTTTCCACTTTTATCCAGTTTTATGGTGGAAAAAGGTGGGAAAAGGTGGATAAACGTGGAAGAAATTGGAAAAAGTGGAAAAAGTGGAAAAATGTGGGAAAATGTGGGAAAAAGGTGGGGAAAAAAGTGGAAAAAGGAGTGGATAAAGTGGATAAAACTGGATATAACTCAACTCAACTCATCAACTCATCAACTCAACTCATCAACTCATCAACTCAACTCATCAACTCAACTCCTCAACTCACGGCCCTCTGCCGTCCACCGAATTCTGCTCCATGGCTTCTAAACCTTTCACCGGCCCTCTGCCGTCCACCGAATTCTGCTCCATGGCTTCTAAACCTTTCACCGGCCCTCTGCCGTCCACCGAATTCTGCTCCATGGCTTCTAAACCTTTCCAGTTTTTTCCAGTTTTTTCCACTTTTATCCAGTTTTATGGTGGAAAAAGGTGGGAAAAGGTGGAAAAACGTGGAAGAAATTGGAAAAAGTGGAAAAAGTGGAAATATGTGGGAAAATGTGGGAAAAAGGTGGGAAAAAAAGTGGAAAAAGGAGTGGAAAAAAGTGGAAAAAAGTGGATAAAACTGGATAAAACTCAACTCAACTCATCAACTCAACTCATCAACTCATCAACTCAACTCATCAACTCAACTCCTCAACTCACGGCCCTCTGCCGTCCACCGAATTCTGCTCCATGGCTTCTAAACCTTTCACCGGCCCTCTGCCGTCCACCGAATTCTGCTCCATGGCTTCTAAACCTTTCACCGGCCCTCTGCCGTCCACCGAATTCTGCTCCATGGCTTCTAAACCTTTCACCGGCCCTCTGCCGTCCACCGAATTCTGCTCCATGGCTTCTAAACCTTTCACCGGCCCTCTGCCGTCCACCGAATTCTGCTCCATGGCTTCTAAACCTTTCACCGGCCCTCTGCCGTCCACCGAATTCTGCTCCATGGCTTCTAAACCTTTCACCGGCCCTCTGCCGTCCACCGAATTCTGCTCCATGGCTTCTAAACCTTTCACCGGCCCTCTGCCGTCCACCGAATTCTGCTCCATGGCTTCTAAACCTTTCACCGGCCCTCTGCCGTCCACCGAATCCTGCTCCATGGCTTCTAAACCTTTCACCGGCCCTCTGCCGTCCACCGAATTCTGCTCCATGGCTTCTAAACCTTTCACCGGCCCTCTGCCGTCCACCGAATTTTGCTCCATGGCTTCTAAACCTTTCACCGGCCCTCTGCCGTCCACCGAATTCTGCTCCATGGCTTCTAAACCTTTCCAGTTTTTTCCACTTTTTTCCACTTTTATCCAGTTTTATGGTGGAAAAAGGTGGAAAAACGTGGAAGAAATTGGAAAAAGTGGAAAAAGTGGAAAAAGTGGAAAAATGTGGGAAAATGTGGGAAAAAGGTGGGAAAAAAAGTGGAAAAAGGAGTGGATAAAGTGGATAAAACTGGATATAACTCAACTCAACTCATCAACTCATCAACTCAACTCATCAACTCATCAACTCAACTCATCAACTCAACTCCTCAACTCACGGCCCTCTGCCGTCCACCGAATTCTGCTCCATGGCTTCTAAACCTTTCACCGGCCCTCTGCCGTCCACCGAATTCTGCTCCATGGCTTCTAAACCTTTCAAGTTTTTTCCACTTTTTTCCACTTTTATCCAGTTTTATGGTGGAAAAAGGTGGGAAAAGGTGGAAAAACGTGGAAGAAATTGGAAAAAGTGGAAAAAGTGGAAAAATGTGGGGAAAATGTGGGAAAAAGGTGGGAAAAAAAGTGGAAAAAGGAGTGGAAAAAAGTGGAAAAAAGTGGATAAAACTGGATAAAACTCAACTCAACTCATCAACTCATCAACTCAACTCATCAACTCATCAACTCAACTCATCAACTCAACTCCTCAACTCACGGCCCTCTGCCGTCCACCGAATTCTGCTCCATGGCTTCTAAACCTTTCACCGGCCCTCTGCCGTCCACCGAATTCTGCTCCATGGCTTCTAAACCTTTCACCGGCCCTCTGCCGTCCACCGAATTCTGCTCCATGGCTTCTAAACCTTTCACTGGCCCTCTGCCGTCCACCGAATTCTGCTCCATGGCTTCTAAACCTTTAACCGGCCCTCTGCCATCCACCGAATTCTGCTCCATGGCTTCTAAACCTTTCACCGGCCCTCTGCCGTCCACCGAATTCTGCTCCATGGCTTCTAAACCTTTCACCGGCCCTCTGCCGTCCACCGAATTCTGCTCCATGGCTTCTAAACCTTTCCACTTTTTTCCACTTTTTTCCACTTTTATCCAGTTTTATGGTGGAAAAAGGTGGGAAAAGGTGGAAAAACGTGGAAGAAATTGGAAAAAGTGGAAAAATGTGGGAAAATGTGGGAAAAAGGTGGGAAAAAAGTGGAAAAACGAGTGGAAAAAAGTGGATAAAACTGGATAAAACTCAACTCAACTCATCAACTCATCAACTCAACTCATCAACTCAACTCATCAACTCAACTCCTCAACTCACGGCCCTCTGCCGTCCACCAAATTCTGCTCCATGGCTTCTAAACCTTTCACCGGCCCTCTGCCGTCCACCGAATTCTGCTCCATGGCTTCTAAACCTTTCACCGGCCCTCTGCCGTCCACCGAATTCTGCTCCATGGCTTCTAAACCTTTCACCGGCCCTCTGCCGTCCACCGAATTCTGCTCCATGGCTTCTAAACCTTTCCACTTTTTTCCACTTTTTTCCACTTTTATCCAGTTTTATGGTGGAAAAAGGTGGGAAAAGGTGGATAAACGTGGAAGAAATTGGAAAAAGTGGAAAAAGTGGAAAAATTTGGGAAAATGTGGGAAAAAGGTGGGAAAAAAAGTGGAAAAAGGAGTGGATAAAGTGGATAAAACTGGATATAACTCAACTCAACTCATCAACTCATCAACTCAACTCAACTCATCAACTCATCAACTCAACTCCTCAACTCACGGCCCTCTGCCGTCCACCGAATTCTGCTCCATGGCTTCTAAACCTTTCACCGGCCCTCTGCCGTCCACCGAATTCTGCTCCATGGCTTCTAAACCTTTCACCGGCCCTCTGCCGTCCACTGAATTCTGCTCCATGGCTTCTAAACCTTTCACCGGCCCTCTGCCGTCCACCGAATTCTGCTCCATGGCTTCTAAACCTTTAACCGGCCCTCTGCCGTCCACCGAATTCTGCTCCATGGCTTCTAAACCTTTCACCGGCCCTCTGCCGTCGACCGAATTCTGCTCCATGGCTTCTAAACCTTTCACCGGCCCTCTGCCGTCCACCGAATTCTGCTCCATGGCTTCTAAACCTTTCACCGGCCCTCTGCCGTCCACCGAATTCTGCTCCATGGCTTCTAAACCTTTCACCGGCCCTCTGCCGTCCACCGAATTCTGCTCCATGGCTTCTAAACCTTTCACCGGCCCTCTGCCGTCCACCGAATTCTGCTCCATGGCTTCTAAACCTTTCACCGGCCCTCTGCCGTCCACCGAATTCTGCTCCATGGCTTCTAAACCTTTCACCGGCCCTCTGCCGTCCACCGAATTCTGCTCCATGGCTTCTAAACCTTTCACCGGCCCTCTGCCGTCCACCGAATTCTGCTCCATGGCTTCTAAACCTTTCACCGGCCGTCCACCGAATTCTGCTCCATGGCTTCTAAACCTTTAACCGGCCCTCTGCCGTCCACCGAATTCTGCTCCATGGCTTCTAAACCTTTCAACGGCCCTCTGCCGTCCACCGAATTCTGCTCCATGGCTTCTAAACCTTTCACCGGCCCTCTGCCGTCCACCGAATTCTGCTCCATGGCTTCTAAACTTTTCACCGGCCCTCTGCCGTCCACCGAATTCTGCTCCATGGCTTCTAAACCTTTCACCGGCCCTCTGCCGTCCACCGAATTCTGCTCCATGGCTTCTAAACCTTTAACCGGCCCTCTGCCGTCCACCGAATTCTGCTCCATGGCTTCTAAACCTTTCACCGGCCCTCTGCCGTCCACCGAATTCTGCTCCATGGCTTCTAAACCTTTCACCGGCCCTCTGCCGTCCACCGAATTCTGCTCCATGGCTTCTAAACCTTTCACCGGCCCTCTGCCGTCCACCGAATTCTGCTCCATGGCTTCTAAACCTTTAACCGGCCCTCTGCCATCCACCGAATTCTGCTCCATGGCTTCTAAACCTTTCACCGGCCCTCTGCCGTCCACCGAATTCTGCTCCATGGCTTCTAAACCTTTCACCGGCCCTCTGCCGTCCACCGAATTCTGCTCCATGGCTTCTAAACCTTTCACCGGCCCTCTGCCGTCCACCGAATTCTGCTCCATGGCTTCTAAACCTTTCACCGGCCCTCTGCCGTCTACCGAATTCTGCTCCATGGCTTCTAAACCTTTCCACTTTTTTCCACTTTTTTCCACTTTTATCCAGTTTTATGGTGGAAAAAGGTGGGAAAAGGTGGATAAACGTGGAAGAAATTGGAAAAAGTGGAAAAAGTGGAAAAATGTGGGAAAATGTGGGAAAAAGGTGGGAAAAAAAGTGGAAAAAGGAGTGGATAAAGTGGATAAAACTGGATATAACTCAACTCAACTCATCAACTCATCAACTCAACTCATCAACTCATCAACTCAACTCATCAACTCAACTCCTCAACTCACGGCCCTCTGCCGTCCACCGAATTCTGCTCCATGGCTTCTAAACCTTTCACCGGCCCTCTGCCGTCCACCGAATTCTGCTCCATGGCTTCTAAACCTTTCACCGGCCCTCTGCCGTCCACCGAATTCTGCTCCATGGCTTCTAAACCTTTCCAGTTTTTTCCACTTTTTTCCACTTTTATCCAGTTTTATGGTGGAAAAAGGTGGGAAAAGGTGGAAAAACGTGGAAGAAATTGGAAAAAGTGGAAAAAGTGGAAAAATGTGGGAAAAAGGTGGGAAAAAAAGTGGAAAAAGGAGTGGAAAAAAGTGGAAAAAAGTGGATAAAACTGGATAAAACTCAACTCAACTCATCAACTCATCAACTCAACTCATCAACTCATCAACTCAACTCATCAACTCAACTCCTCAACTCACGGCCCTCTGCCGTCCACCGAATTCTGCTCCATGGCTTCTAAACCTTTCACCGGCCCTCTGCCGTCCACCGAATTCTGCTTCATGGCTTCTAAACCTTTCACCGGCCCTCTGCCGTCCACCGAATTCTGCTCCATGGCTTCTAAACCTTTCACCGGCCCTCTGCCGTCCACCGAATTCTGCTCCATGGCTTCTAAACCTTTCCACTTTTTTCCACTTTTTTCCACTTTTATCCAGTTTTATGGTGGAAAAAGGTGGGAAAAGTTGGATAAACGTGGAAGAAATTGGAGAAAGTGGAAAAAGTGGAAAAATTTGGGAAAATGTGGGAAAAAGGTGGGAAAAAAAGTGGAAAAAGGAGTGGATAAAGTGGATAAAACTGGATATAACTCAACTCAACTCATCAACTCAACTCATCAACTCATCAACTCAACTCATCAACTCAACTCCTCAACTCACGGCCCTCTGCCGTCCACCGAATTCTGCTCCATGGCTTCTAAACCTTTCACCGGCCCTCTGCCGTCCACCGAATTCTGCTCCATGGCTTCTAAACCTTTCACCGGCCCTCTGCCGTCCACCGAATTCTGCTCCATGGCTTCTAAACCTTTCACCGGCCCTCTGCCGTCCACCGAATTCTGCTCCATGGCTTCTAAACCTTTCACCGGCCCTCTGCCGTCCACCGAATTCTGCTCCATGGCTTCTAAACCTTTCACCGGCCCTCTGCCGTCCACCGAATTCTGCTCCATGGCTTCTAAACCTTTCACCGGCCCTCTGCCGTCCACCGAATTCTGCTCCATGGCTTCTAAACCTTTCACCGGCCCTCTGCCGTCTACCGAATTCTGCTCCATGGCTTCTAAACCTTTCCAGTTTTTTCCACTTTTTTCCACTTTTATCCAGTTTTATGGTGGAAAAAGGTGGGAAAAGGTGGATAAACGTGGAAGAAATTGGAAAAAGTGGAAAAAGTGGAAAAATGTGGGAAAATGTGGGAAAAAGGTGGGAAAAAAAGTGGAAAAAGGAGTGGATAAAGTGGATAAAACTGGATATAACTCAACTCAACTCATCAACTCATCAACTCATCAACTCAACTCATCAACTCATCAACTCAACTCATCAACTCAACTCCTCAACTCACGGCCCTCTGCCGTCCACCGAATTCTGCTCCATGGCTTCTAAACCTTTCACCGGCCCTCTGCCGTCCACCGAATTCTGCTCCATGGCTTCTAAACCTTTCACCGGCCCTCTGCCGTCCACCGAATTCTGCTCCATGGCTTCTAAACCTTTCCAGTTTTTTCCACTTTTTTCCACTTTTATCCAGTTTTATGGTGGAAAAAGGTGGGAAAAGGTGGAAAAACGTGGAAGAAATTGGAAAAAGTGGAAAAAGTGGAAATATGTGGGAAAATGTGGGAAAAAGGTGGGAAAAAAAGTGGAAAAAGGAGTGGAAAAAAGTGGAAAAAAGTGGATAAAACTGGATAAAACTCAACTCAACTCATCAACTCATCAACTCAACTCATCAACTCATCAACTCAACTCATCAACTCAACTCCTCAACTCACGGCCCTCTGCCGTCCACCGAATTCTGCTCCATGGCTTCTAAACCTTTCACCGGCCCTCTGCCGTCCACCGAATTCTGCTCCATGGCTTCTAAACCTTTCACCGGCCCTCTGCCGTCCACCGAATTCTGCTCCATGGCTTCTAAACCTTTCACCGGCCCTCTGCCGTCCACCGAATTCTGCTCCATGGCTTCTAAACCTTTCACCGGCCCTCTGCCGTCCACCGAATTCTGCTCCATGGCTTCTAAACCTTTCACCGGCCCTCTGCCGTCCACCGAATTCTGCTCCATGGCTTCTAAACCTTTCACCGGCCCTCTGCCGTCCACCGAATTCTGCTCCATGGCTTCTAAACCTTTAACCGGCCCTCTGCCGTCCACCGAATTCTGCTCCATGGCTTCTAAACCTTTCACCGGCCCTCTGCCGTCCACCGAATTCTGCTCCATGGCTTCTAAACCTTTCACCGGCCCTCTGCCGTCCACCGAATTCTGCTCCATGGCTTCTAAACCTTTCACCGGCCCTCTGCCGTCCACCGAATTCTGCTCCATGGCTTCTAAACCTTTCACCGGCCCTCTGCCGTCCACCGAATTTTGCTCCATGGCTTCTAAACCTTTCACCGGCCCTCTGCCGTCCACCGAATTCTGCTCCATGGCTTCTAAACCTTTCCAGTTTTTTCCACTTTTTTCCACTTTTATCCAGTTTTATGGTGGAAAAAGGTGGGAAAAGGTGGAAAAACGTGGAAGAAATTGGAAAAAGTGGAAAAAGTGGAAAAAGTGGAAAAATGTGGGAAAATGTGGGAAAAAGGTGGGAAAAAAAGTGGAAAAAGGAGTGGATAAAGTGGATAAAACTGGATATAACTCAACTCAACTCATCAACTCATCAACTCAACTCATCAACTCATCAACTCAACTCATCAACTCAACTCCTCAACTCACGGCCCTCTGCCGTCCACCGAATTCTGCTCCATGGCTTCTAAACCTTTCACCGGCCCTCTGCCGTCCACCGAATTCTGCTCCATGGCTTCTAAACCTTTCACCGGCCCTCTGCCGTCCACCGAATTCTGCTCCATGGCTTCTAAACCTTTCCAGTTTTTTTCCACTTTTTTTCACTTTTATCCAGTTTTATGGTGGAAAAAGGTGGGAAAAGGTGGAAAAACGTGGAAGAAATTGGAAAAAGTGGAAAAAGTGGAAATATGTGGGAAAATGTGGGAAAAAGGTGGGAAAAAAAGTGGAAAAAGGAGTGGAAAAAAGTGGAAAAAAGTGGATAAAACTGGATAAAACTCAACTCAACTCATCAACTCATCAACTCAACTCATCAACTCATCAACTCAACTCATCAACTCAACTCCTCAACTCACGGCCCTCTGCCGTCCACCGAATTCTGCTCCATGGCTTCTAAACCTTTCACCGGCCCTCTGCCGTCCACCGAATTCTGCTCCATGGCTTCTAAACCTTTCACCGGCCCTCTGCCGTCCACCGAATTCTGCTCCATGGCTTCTAAACCTTTCACCGGCCCTCTGCCGTCCACCGAATTCTGCTCCATGGCTTCTAAACCTTTCACCGGCCCTCTGCCGTCCACCGAATTCTGCTCCATGGCTTCTAAACCTTTCACCGGCCCTCTGCCGTCCACCGAATTCTGCTCCATGGCTTCTAAACCTTTCACCGGCCCTCTGCCGTCCACCGAATTCTGCTCCATGGCTTCTAAACCTTTAACCGGCCCTCTGCCGTCCACCGAATTCTGCTCCATGGCTTCTAAACCTTTCACCGGCCCTCTGCCGTCCACCGAATTCTGCTCCATGGCTTCTAAACCTTTCACCGGCCCTCTGCCGTCCACCGAATTCTGCTCCATGGCTTCTAAACCTTTCACCGGCCCTCTGCCGTCCACCGAATTCTGCTCCATGGCTTCTAAACCTTTCACCGGCCCTCTGCCGTCCACCGAATTTTGCTCCATGGCTTCTAAACCTTTCACCGGCCCTCTGCCGTCCACCGAATTCTGCTCCATGGCTTCTAAACCTTTCCAGTTTTTTCCACTTTTTTCCACTTTTATCCAGTTTTATGGTGGAAAAAGGTGGGAAAAGGTGGAAAAACGTGGAAGAAATTGGAAAAAGTGGAAAAAGTGGAAAAAGTGGAAAAATGTGGGAAAATGTGGGAAAAAGGTGGGAAAAAAAGTGGAAAAAGGAGTGGATAAAGTGGATAAAACTGGATATAACTCAACTCAACTCATCAACTCATCAACTCAACTCATCAACTCATCAACTCAACTCATCAACTCAACTCCTCAACTCACGGCCCTCTGCCGTCCACCGAATTCTGCTCCATGGCTTCTAAACCTTTCACCGGCCCTCTGCCGTCCACCGAATTCTGCTCCATGGCTTCTAAACCTTTCACCGGCCCTCTGCCGTCCACCGAATTCTGCTCCATGGCTTCTAAACCTTTCACCGGCCCTCTGCCGTCCACCGAATTCTGCTCCATGGCTTCTAAACCTTTCACCGGCCCTCTGCCGTCCACCGAATTCTGCTCCATGGCTTCTAAACCTTTCACCGGCCCTCTGCCGTCCACCGAATTCTGCTCCATGGCTTCTAAACCTTTCACCGGCCCTCTGCCGTCCACCGAATTCTGCTCCATGGCTTCTAAACCTTTCACCGGCCCTCTGCCGTCTACCGAATTCTGCTCCATGGCTTCTAAACCTTTCCAGTTTTTTCCACTTTTTTCCACTTTTATCCAGTTTTATGGTGGAAAAAGGTGGGAAAAGGTGGATAAACGTGGAAGAAATTGGAAAAAGTGGAAAAAGTGGAAAAATGTGGGAAAATGTGGGAAAAAGGTGGGAAAAAAAGTGGAAAAAGGAGTGGATAAAGTGGATAAAACTGGATATAACTCAACTCAACTCATCAACTCATCAACTCATCAACTCAACTCATCAACTCATCAACTCAACTCATCAACTCAACTCCTCAACTCACGGCCCTCTGCCGTCCACCGAATTCTGCTCCATGGCTTCTAAACCTTTCACCGGCCCTCTGCCGTCCACCGAATTCTGCTCCATGGCTTCTAAACCTTTCACCGGCCCTCTGCCGTCCACCGAATTCTGCTCCATGGCTTCTAAACCTTTCCAGTTTTTTCCACTTTTTTCCACTTTTATCCAGTTTTATGGTGGAAAAAGGTGGGAAAAGGTGGAAAAACGTGGAAGAAATTGGAAAAAGTGGAAAAAGTGGAAATATGTGGGAAAATGTGGGAAAAAGGTGGGAAAAAAGTGGAAAAAGGAGTGGAAAAAAGTGGAAAAAAGTGGATAAAACTGGATAAAACTCAACTCAACTCATCAACTCATCAACTCAACTCATCAACTCATCAACTCAACTCATCAACTCAACTCCTCAACTCACGGCCCTCTGCCGTCCACCGAATTCTGCTCCATGGCTTCTAAACCTTTCACCGGCCCTCTGCCGTCCACCGAATTCTGCTCCATGGCTTCTAAACCTTTCACCGGCCCTCTGCCGTCCACCGAATTCTGCTCCATGGCTTCTAAACCTTTCACCGGCCCTCTGCCGTCCACCGAATTCTGCTCCATGGCTTCTAAACCTTTCACCGGCCCTCTGCCGTCCACCGAATTCTGCTCCATGGCTTCTAAACCTTTCACCGGCCCTCTGCCGTCCACCGAATTCTGCTCCATGGCTTCTAAACCTTTCACCGGCCCTCTGCCGTCCACCGAATTCTGCTCCATGGCTTCTAAACCTTTAACCGGCCCTCTGCCGTCCACCGAATTCTGCTCCATGGCTTCTAAACCTTTCACCGGCCCTCTGCCGTCCACCGAATTCTGCTCCATGGCTTCTAAACCTTTCACCGGCCCTCTGCCGTCCACCGAATTCTGCTCCATGGCTTCTAAACCTTTCACCGGCCCTCTGCCGTCCACCGAATTCTGCTCCATGGCTTCTAAACCTTTCACCGGCCCTCTGCCGTCCACCGAATTTTGCTCCATGGCTTCTAAACCTTTCACCGGCCCTCTGCCGTCCACCGAATTCTGCTCCATGGCTTCTAAACCTTTCCAGTTTTTTCCACTTTTTTCCACTTTTATCCAGTTTTATGGTGGAAAAAGGTGGGAAAAGGTGGAAAAACGTGGAAGAAATTGGAAAAAGTGGAAAAAGTGGAAAAAGTGGAAAAATGTGGGAAAATGTGGGAAAAAGGTGGGAAAAAAAGTGGAAAAAGGAGTGGATAAAGTGGATAAAACTGGATATAACTCAACTCAACTCATCAACTCATCAACTCAACTCATCAACTCATCAACTCAACTCATCAACTCAACTCCTCAACTCACGGCCCTCTGCCGTCCACCGAATTCTGCTCCATGGCTTCTAAACCTTTCACCGGCCCTCTGCCGTCCACCGAATTCTGCTCCATGGCTTCTAAACCTTTCACCGGCCCTCTGCCGTCCACCGAATTCTGCTCCATGGCTTCTAAACCTTTCCAGTTTTTTTCCACTTTTTTCCACTTTTATCCAGTTTTATGGTGGAAAAAGGTGGGAAAAGGTGGAAAAACGTGGAAGAAATTGGAAAAAGTGGAAAAAGTGGAAATATGTGGGAAAATGTGGGAAAAAGGTGGGAAAAAAAGTGGAAAAAGGAGTGGAAAAAAGTGGAAAAAAGTGGATAAAACTGGATAAAACTCAACTCAACTCATCAACTCATCAACTCAACTCATCAACTCATCAACTCAACTCATCAACTCAACTCCTCAACTCACGGCCCTCTGCCGTCCACCGAATTCTGCTCCATGGCTTCTAAACCTTTCACCGGCCCTCTGCCGTCCACCGAATTCTGCTCCATGGCTTCTAAACCTTTCACCGGCCCTCTGCCGTCCACCGAATTCTGCTCCATGGCTTCTAAACCTTTCACCGGCCCTCTGCCGTCCACCGAATTCTGCTCCATGGCTTCTAAACCTTTCACCGGCCCTCTGCCGTCCACCGAATTCTGCTCCATGGCTTCTAAACCTTTCACCGGCCCTCTGCCGTCCACCGAATTCTGCTCCATGGCTTCTAAACCTTTCACCGGCCCTCTGCCGTCCACCGAATTCTGCTCCATGGCTTCTAAACCTTTAACCGGCCCTCTGCCGTCCACCGAATTCTGCTCCATGGCTTCTAAACCTTTCACCGGCCCTCTGCCGTCCACCGAATTCTGCTCCATGGCTTCTAAACCTTTCACCGGCCCTCTGCCGTCCACCGAATTCTGCTCCATGGCTTCTAAACCTTTCACCGGCCCTCTGCCGTCCACCGAATTCTGCTCCATGGCTTCTAAACCTTTCACCGGCCCTCTGCCGTCCACCGAATTTTGCTCCATGGCTTCTAAACCTTTCACCGGCCCTCTGCCGTCCACCGAATTCTGCTCCATGGCTTCTAAACCTTTCCAGTTTTTTCCACTTTTTTCCACTTTTATCCAGTTTTATGGTGGAAAAAGGTGGGAAAAGGTGGAAAAACGTGGAAGAAATTGGAAAAAGTGGAAAAAGTGGAAAAAGTGGAAAAATGTGGGAAAATGTGGGAAAAAGGTGGGAAAAAAAGTGGAAAAAGGAGTGGATAAAGTGGATAAAACTGGATATAACTCAACTCAACTCATCAACTCATCAACTCAACTCATCAACTCATCAACTCAACTCATCAACTCAACTCCTCAACTCACGGCCCTCTGCCGTCCACCGAATTCTGCTCCATGGCTTCTAAACCTTTCACCGGCCCTCTGCCGTCCACCGAATTCTGCTCCATGGCTTCTAAACCTTTCACCGGCCCTCTGCCGTCCACCGAATTCTGCTCCATGGCTTCTAAACCTTTCACCGGCCCTCTGCCGTCCACCGAATTCTGCTCCATGGCTTCTAAACCTTTCACCGGCCCTCTGCCGTCCACCGAATTCTGCTCCATGGCTTCTAAACCTTTCACCGGCCCTCTGCCGTCCACCGAATTCTGCTCCATGGCTTCTAAACCTTTCACCGGCCCTCTGCCGTCCACCGAATTCTGCTCCATGGCTTCTAAACCTTTCACCGGCCCTCTGCCGTCTACCGAATTCTGCTCCATGGCTTCTAAACCTTTCCAGTTTTTTCCACTTTTTTCCACTTTTATCCAGTTTTATGGTGGAAAAAGGTGGGAAAAGGTGGATAAACGTGGAAGAAATTGGAAAAAGTGGAAAAAGTGGAAAAATGTGGGAAAATGTGGGAAAAAGGTGGGAAAAAAAGTGGAAAAAGGAGTGGATAAAGTGGATAAAACTGGATATAACTCAACTCAACTCATCAACTCATCAACTCAACTCATCAACTCATCAACTCAACTCATCAACTCAACTCAACTCACGGCCCTCTGCCGTCCACCGAATTCTGCTCCATGGCTTCTAAACCTTTCACCGGCCCTCTGCCGTCCACCGAATTCTGCTCCATGGCTTCTAAACCTTTCACCGGCCCTCTGCCGTCCACCGAATTCTGCTCCATGGCTTCTAAACCTTTCCAGTTTTTTCCACTTTTTTCCACTTTTATCCAGTTTTATGGTGGAAAAAGGTGGGAAAAGGTGGAAAAACGTGGAAGAAATTGGAAAAAGTGGAAAAAGTGGAAATATGTGGGAAAATGTGGGAAAAAGGTGGGATAAAAAGTGGAAAAAGGAGTGGAAAAAAGTGGAAAAAAGTGGATAAAACTGGATAAAACTCAACTCAACTCATCAACTCATCAACTCAACTCATCAACTCATCAACTCAACTCATCAACTCAACTCCTCAACTCACGGCCCTCTGCCGTCCACCGAATTCTGCTCCATGGCTTCTAAACCTTTCACCGGCCCTCTGCCGTCCACCGAATTCTGCTCCATGGCTTCTAAACCTTTCACCGGCCCTCTGCCGTCCACCGAATTCTGCTCCATGGCTTCTAAACCTTTCACCGGCCCTCTGCCGTCCACCGAATTCTGCTCCATGGCTTCTAAACCTTTCACCGGCCCTCTGCCGTCCACCGAATTCTGCTCCATGGCTTCTAAACCTTTCACCGGCCCTCTGCCGTCCACCGAATTCTGCTCCATGGCTTCTAAACCTTTCACCGGCCCTCTGCCGTCCACCGAATTCTGCTCCATGGCTTCTAAACCTTTAACCGGCCCTCTGCCGTCCACCGAATTCTGCTCCATGGCTTCTAAACCTTTCACCGGCCCTCTGCCGTCCACCGAATTCTGCTCCATGGCTTCTAAACCTTTCACCGGCCCTCTGCCGTCCACCGAATTCTGCTCCATGGCTTCTAAACCTTTCACCGGCCCTCTGCCGTCCACCGAATTCTGCTCCATGGCTTCTAAACCTTTCACCGGCCCTCTGCCGTCCACCGAATTTTGCTCCATGGCTTCTAAACCTTTCACCGGCCCTCTGCCGTCCACCGAATTCTGCTCCATGGCTTCTAAACCTTTCCAGTTTTTTCCACTTTTTTCCACTTTTATCCAGTTTTATGGTGGAAAAAGGTGGGAAAAGGTGGAAAAACGTGGAAGAAATTGGAAAAAGTGGAAAAAGTGGAAAAATGTGGGAAAATGTGGGAAAAAGGTGGGAAAAAAAGTGGAAAAAGGAGTGGATAAAGTGGATAAAACTGGATATAACTCAACTCAACTCATCAACTCATCAACTCAACTCATCAACTCATCAACTCAACTCATCAACTCAACTCCTCAACTCACGGCCCTCTGCCGTCCACCGAATTCTGCTCCATGGCTTCTAAACCTTTCACCGGCCCTCTGCCGTCCACCGAATTCTGCTCCATGGCTTCTAAACCTTTCACCGGCCCTCTGCCGTCCACCGAATTCTGCTCCATGGCTTCTAAACCTTTCCAGTTTTTTCCACTTTTTTCCACTTTTATCCAGTTTTATGGTGGAAAAAGGTGGGAAAAGGTGGAAAAACGTGGAAGAAATTGGAAAAAGTGGGAAAAGTGGGAAAATGTGGGAAAATGTGGGAAAAAGGTGGGAAAAAAAGTGGAAAAAGGAGTGGAAAAAAGTGGAAAAAAGTGGATAAAACTGGATAAAACTCAACTCAACTCATCAACACATCAACTCAACTCATCAACTCATCAACTCAACTCCTCAACTCACGGCCCTCTGCCGTCCACCGAATTCTGCTCCATGGCTTCTAAACCTTTCACCGGCCCTCTGCCGTCCACCGAATTCTGCTCCATGGCTTCTAAACCTTTCACCGGCCCTCTGCCGTCCACCGAATTCTGCTCCATGGCTTCTAAACCTTTCACCGGCCCTCTGCCGTCCACCGAATTCTGCTCCATGGCTTCTAAACCTTTCACCGGCCCTCTGCCGTCCACCGAATTCTGCTCCATGGCTTCTAAACCTTTCACCGGCCCTCTGCCGTCCACCGAATTCTGCTCCATGGCTTCTAAACCTTTCACCGGCCCTCTGCCGTCCACCGAATTCTGCTCCATGGCTTCTAAACCTTTCACCGGCCCTCTGCCGTCCACCGAATTCTGCTCCATGGCTTCTAAACCTTTAACCGGCCCTCTGCCGTCCACCGAATTCTGCTCCATGGCTTCTAAACCTTTCACCGGCCCTCTGCCGTCCACCGAATTCTGCTCCATGGCTTCTAAACCTTTCACCGGCCCTCTGCCGTCCACCGAATTCTGCTCCATGGCTTCTAAACCTTTCACCGGCCCTCTGCCGTCCACCGAATTCTGCTCCATGGCTTCTAAACCTTTCACCGGCCCTCTGCCGTCCACCGAATTTTGCTCCATGGCTTCTAAACCTTTCACCGGCCCTCTGCCGTCCACCGAATTCTGCTCCATGGCTTCTAAACCTTTCCAGTTTTTTCCACTTTTTTCCACTTTTATCCAGTTTTATGGTGGAAAAAGGTGGGAAAAGGTGGAAAAACGTGGAAGAAATTGGAAAAAGTGGAAAAAGTGGAAAAAGTGGAAAAATGTGGGAAAATGTGGGAAAAAGGTGGGAAAAAAAGTGGAAAAAGGAGTGGATAAAGTGGATAAAACTGGATATAACTCAACTCAACTCATCAACTCATCAACTCAACTCATCAACTCATCAACTCAACTCATCAACTCAACTCCTCAACTCACGGCCCTCTGCCGTCCACCGAATTCTGCTCCATGGCTTCTAAACCTTTCACCGGCCCTCTGCCGTCCACCGAATTCTGCTCCATGGCTTCTAAACCTTTCACCGGCCCTCTGCCGTCCACCGAATTCTGCTCCATGGCTTCTAAACCTTTCCAGTTTTTTCCACTTTTTTCCACTTTTATCCAGTTTTATGGTGGAAAAAGGTGGGAAAAGGTGGAAAAACGTGGAAGAAATTGGAAAAAGTGGAAAAAGTGGGAAAATGTGGGAAAATGTGGGAAAAAGGTGGGAAAAAAAGTGGAAAAAGGAGTGGAAAAAAGTGGAAAAAAGTGGATAAAACTGGATAAAACTCAACTCAACTCATCAACACATCAACTCAACTCATCAACTCATCAACTCAACTCCTCAACTCACGGCCCTCTGCCGTCCACCGAATTCTGCTCCATGGCTTCTAAACCTTTCACCGGCCCTCTGCCGTCCACCGAATTCTGCTCCATGGCTTCTAAACCTTTCACCGGCCCTCTGCCGTCCACCGAATTCTGCTCCATGGCTTCTAAACCTTTCACCGGCCCTCTGCCGTCCACCGAATTCTGCTCCATGGCTTCTAAACCTTTAACCGGCCCTCTGCCATCCACCGAATTCTGCTCCATGGCTTCTAAACCTTTCACCGGCCCTCTGCCGTCCACCGAATTCTGCTCCATGGCTTCTAAACCTTTCACCGGCCCTCTGCCGTCCACCGAATTCTGCTCCATGGCTTCTAAACCTTTCACCGGCCCTCTGCCGTCCACCGAATTCTGCTCCATGGCTTCTAAACCTTTCCACTTTTTTCCACTTTTTTCCACTTTTATCCAGTTTTATGGTGGAAAAAGGTGGGAAAAGGTGGAAAAACGTGGAAGAAATTGGAAAAAGTAGAAAAATGTGGGAAAATGTGGGAAAAAGGTGGGAAAAAAGTGGAAAAAGGAGTGGAAAAAAGTGGATAAAACTGGATAAAACTCAACTCAACTCATCAACTCATCAACTCATCAACTCAACTCATCAACTCAACTCATCAACTCAACTCCTCAACTCACGGCCCTCTGCCGTCCACCAAATTCTGCTCCATGGCTTCTAAACCTTTCACCGGCCCTCTGCCGTCCACCGAATTCTGCTCCATGGCTTCTAAACCTTTCACCGGCCCTCTGCCGTCCACCGAATTCTGCTCCATGGCTTCTAAACCTTTCACCGGCCCTCTGCCGTCCACCGAATTCTGCTCCATGGCTTCTAAACCTTTCCACTTTTTTCCACTTTTTTCCACTTTTATCCAGTTTTATGGTGGAAAAAGGTGGGAAAAGGTGGATAAACGTGGAAGAAATTGGAAAAAGTGGAAAAAGTGGAAAAATTTGGGAAAATGTGGGAAAAAGGTGGGAAAAAAAGTGGAAAAAGGAGTGGATAAAGTGGATAAAACTGGATATAACTCAACTCAACTCATCAACTCATCAACTCAACTCATCAACTCATCAACTCAACTCATCAACTCAACTCCTCAACTCACGGCCCTCTGCCGTCCACCGAATTCTGCTCCATGGCTTCTAAACCTTTCACCGGCCCTCTGCCGTCCACCGAATTCTGCTCCATGGCTTCTAAACCTTTCACCGGCCCTCTGCCGTCCACCGAATTCTGCTCCATGGCTTCTAAACCTTTCACCGGCCCTCTGCCGTCCACCGAATTCTGCTCCATGGCTTCTAAACCTTTCACCGGCCCTCTGCCGTCCACCGAATTCTGCTCCATGGCTTCTAAACCTTTAACCGGCCCTCTGCCGTCCACCGAATTCTGCTCCATGGCTTCTAAACCTTTCACCGGCCCTCTGCCGTCCACCGAATTCTGCTCCATGGCTTCTAAACCTTTCACCGGCCCTCTGCCGTCCACCGAATTCTGCTCCATGGCTTCTAAACCTTTCACCGGCCCTCTGCCGTCCACCGAATTCTGCTCCATGGCTTCTAAACCTTTCACCGGCCCTCTGCCGTCCACCGAATTCTGCTCCATGGCTTCTAAACCTTTCACCGGCCCTCTGCCGTCCACCGAATTGTGCTCCATGGCTTCTAAACCTTTCACCGGCCCTCTGCCGTCTACCGAATTCTGCTCCATGGCTTCTAAACCTTTCCAGTTTTTTCCACTTTTTTCCACTTTTATCCAGTTTTATGGTGGAAAAAGGTGGGAAAAGGTGGATAAACGTGGAAGAAATTGGAAAAAGTGGAAAAAGTGGAAAAATGTGGGAAAATGTGGGAAAAAGGTGGGAAAAAAAGTGGAAAAAGGAGTGGATAAAGTGGATAAAACTGGATATAACTCAACTCAACTCATCAACTCATCAACTCAACTCATCAACTCAACTCATCAACTCAACTCCTCAACTCACGGCCCTCTGCCGTCCACCGAATTCTGCTCCATGGCTTCTAAACCTTTCACCGGCCCTCTGCCGTCCACCGAATTCTGCTCCATGGCTTCTAAACCTTTCACCGGCCCTCTGCCGTCCACCGAATTCTGCTCCATGGCTTCTAAACCTTTCACCGGCCCTCTGCCGTCCACCGAATTCTGCTCCATGGCTTCTAAACCTTTCACCGGCCCTCTGCCGTCCACCGAATTCTGCTCCATGGCTTCTAAACCTTTCACCGGCCCTCTGCCGTCCACCGAATTCTGCTCCATGGCTTCTAAACCTTTCACCGGCCCTCTGCCGTCCACCGAATTTTGCTCCATGGCTTCTAAACCTTTCACCGGCCCTCTGCCGTCCACCGAATTCTGCTCCATGGCTTCTAAACCTTTCCAGTTTTTTCCACTTTTTTCCACTTTCATCCAGTTTTATGGTGGAAAAAGGTGGGAAAAGGTGGAAAAACGTGGAAGAAATTGGAAAAAGTGGAAAAAGTGGAAAACGTGGAAAAATGTGGGAAAATGTGGGAAAAAGGTGGGAAAAAAAAGTGGAAAAAGGAGTGGATAAAGTGGATAAAACTGGATATAACTCAACTCAACTCATCAACTCATCAACTCAACTCATCAACTCATCAACTCAACTCCTCAACTCACGGCCCTCTGCCGTCCACCGAATTCTGCTCCATGGCTTCTAAACCTTTCACCGGCCCTCTGCCGTCCACCGAATTCTGCTCCATGGCTTCTAAACCTTTCACCGGCCCTCTGCCGTCCACCGAATTCTGCTCCATGGCTTCTAAACCTTTCACCGGCCCTCTGCCGTCCACCGAATTCTGCTCCATGGCTTCTAAACCTTTCACCGGCCCTCTGCCGTCCACCGAATTCTGCTCCATGGCTTCTAAACCTTTCACCGGCCCTCTGCCGTCCACCGAATTCTGCTCCATGGCTTCTAAACCTTTCACCGGCCCTCTGCCGTCCACCGAATTCTGCTCCATGGCTTCTAAACCTTTCCAGTTTTTTCCACTTTTTTCCACTTTTATCCAGTTTTATGGTGGGAAAAGGTGGGAAAAGGTGGAAAAACGTGGAAGAAATTGGAAAAAGTGGAAAAAGTGGAAATATGTGGGAAAATGTGGGAAAAAGGTGGGAAAAAAAGTGGAAAAAGGAGTGGAAAAAAGTGGAAAAAAGTGGATAAAACTGGATAAAACTCAACTCAACTCATCAACTCATCAACTCAACTCATCAACTCATCAACTCAACTCATCAACTCAACTCCTCAACTCACGGCCCTCTGCCGTCCACCGAATTCTGCTCCATGGCTTCTAAACCTTTCACCGGCCCTCTGCCGTCCACCGAATTCTGCTCCATGGCTTCTAAACCTTTCACCGGCCCTCTGCCGTCCACCGAATTCTGCTCCATGGCTTCTAAACCTTTCACCGGCCCTCTGCCGTCCACCGAATTCTGCTCCATGGCTTCTAAACCTTTCACCGGCCCTCTGCCGTCCACCGAATTCTGCTCCATGGCTTCTAAACCTTTCACCGGCCCTCTGCCGTCCACCGAATTCTGCTCCATGGCTTCTAAACCTTTCACCGGCCCTCTGCCGTCCACCGAATTCTGCTCCATGGCTTCTAAACCTTTAACCGGCCCTCTGCCGTCCACCGAATTCTGCTCCATGGCTTCTAAACCTTTCACCGGCCCTCTGCCGTCCACCGAATTCTGCTCCATGGCTTCTAAACCTTTCACCGGCCCTCTGCCGTCCACCGAATTCTGCTCCATGGCTTCTAAACCTTTCACCGGCCCTCTGCCGTCCACCGAATTCTGCTCCATGGCTTCTAAACCTTTCACCGGCCCTCTGCCGTCCACCGAATTTTGCTCCATGGCTTCTAAACCTTTCACCGGCCCTCTGCCGTCCACCGAATTCTGCTCCATGGCTTCTAAACCTTTCCAGTTTTTTCCAGTTTTTTCCACTTTTATCCAGTTTTATGGTGGAAAAAGGTGGGAAAAGGTGGAAAAACGTGGAAGAAATTGGAAAAAGTGGAAAAAGTGGAAAAAGTGGAAAAATGTGGGAAAATGTGGGAAAAAGGTGGGAAAAAAAGTGGAAAAAGGAGTGGATAAAGTGGATAAAACTGGATATAACTCAACTCAACTCATCAACTCATCAACTCAACTCATCAACTCATCAACTCAACTCATCAACTCAACTCCTCAACTCACGGCCCTCTGCCGTCCACCGAATTCTGCTCCATGGCTTCTAAACCTTTCACCGGCCCTCTGCCGTCCACCGAATTCTGCTCCATGGCTTCTAAACCTTTCACCGGCCCTCTGCCGTCCACCGAATTCTGCTCCATGGCTTCTAAACCTTTCCAGTTTTTTCCACTTTTTTCCACTTTTATCCAGTTTTATGGTGGAAAAAGGTGGGAAAAGGTGGAAAAACGTGGAAGAAATTGGAAAAAGTGGAAAAAGTGGGAAAATGTGGGAAAATGTGGGAAAAAGGTGGGAAAAAAAGTGGAAAAAGGAGTGGAAAAAAGTGGAAAAAAGTGGATAAAACTGGATAAAACTCAACTCAACTCATCAACACATCAACTCAACTCATCAACTCATCAACTCAACTCCTCAACTCACGGCCCTCTGCCGTCCACCGAATTCTGCTCCATGGCTTCTAAACCTTTCACCGGCCCTCTGCCGTCCACCGAATTCTGCTCCATGGCTTCTAAACCTTTCACCGGCCCTCTGCCGTCCACCGAATTCTGCTCCATGGCTTCTAAACCTTTCACCGGCCCTCTGCCGTCCACCGAATTCTGCTCCATGGCTTCTAAACCTTTAACCGGCCCTCTGCCATCCACCGAATTCTGCTCCATGGCTTCTAAACCTTTCACCGGCCCTCTGCCGTCCACCGAATTCTGCTCCATGGCTTCTAAACCTTTCACCGGCCCTCTGCCGTCCACCGAATTCTGCTCCATGGCTTCTAAACCTTTCACCGGCCCTCTGCCGTCCACCGAATTCTGCTCCATGGCTTCTAAACCTTTCACCGGCCCTCTGCCGTCCACCGAATTCTGCTCCATGGCTTCTAAACCTTTCCACTTTTTTCCACTTTTTTCCAGTTTTATGGTGGAAAAAGGTGGGAAAAGGTGGAAAAACGTGGAAGAAATTGGAAAAAGTGGAAAAATGTGGGAAAATGTGGGAAAAAGGTGGGAAAAAAGTGGAAAAAGGAGTGGAAAAAAGTGGATAAAACTGGATAAAACTCAACTCAACTCATCAACTCATCAACTCAACTCATCAACTCAACTCATCAACTCAACTCCTCAACTCACGGCCCTCTGCCGTCCACCAAATTCTGCTCCATGGCTTCTAAACCTTTCACCGGCCCTCTGCCGTCCACCGAATTCTGCTCCATGGCTTCTAAACCTTTCACCGGCCCTCTGCCGTCCACCGAATTCTGCTCCATGGCTTCTAAACCTTTCACCGGCCCTCTGCCGTCCACCGAATTCTGCTCCATGGCTTCTAAACCTTTCCACTTTTTTCCACTTTTTTCCACTTTTATCCAGTTTTATGGTGGAAAAAGGTGGGAAAAGGTGGATAAACGTGGAAGAAATTGGAAAAAGTGGAAAAAGTGGAAACATTTGGGAAAATGTGGGAAAAAGGTGGGAAAAAAAGTGGAAAAAGGAGTGGATAAAGTGGATAAAACTGGATATAACTCAACTCAACTCATCAACTCATCAACTCAACTCATCAACTCATCAACTCAACTCATCAACTCAACTCCTCAACTCACGGCCCTCTGCCGTCCACCGAATTCTGCTCCATGGCTTCTAAACCTTTCACCGGCCCTCTGCCGTCCACCGAATTCTGCTCCATGGCTTCTAAACCTTTCACCGGCCCTCTGCCGTCCACCGAATTCTGCTCCATGGCTTCTAAACCTTTCACCGGCCCTCTGCCGTCCACCGAATTCTGCTCCATGGCTTCTAAACCTTTCACCGGCCCTCTGCCGTCCACCGAATTCTGCTCCATGGCTTCTAAACCTTTAACCGGCCCTCTGCCGTCCACCGAATTCTGCTCCATGGCTTCTAAACCTTTCACCGGCCCTCTGCCGTCCACCGAATTCTGCTCCATGGCTTCTAAACCTTTCACCGGCCCTCTGCCGTCCACCGAATTCTGCTCCATGGCTTCTAAACCTTTCACCGGCCCTCTGCCGTCCACCGAATTCTGCTCCATGGCTTCTAAACCTTTCACCGGCCCTCTGCCGTCCACCGAATTCTGCTCCATGGCTTCTAAACCTTTCACCGGCCCTCTGCCGTCCACCGAATTGTGCTCCATGGCTTCTAAACCTTTCACCGGCCCTCTGCCGTCTACCGAATTCTGCTCCATGGCTTCTAAACCTTTCCAGTTTTTTCCACTTTTTTCCACTTTTATCCAGTTTTATGGTGGAAAAAGGTGGGAAAAGGTGGATAAACGTGGAAGAAATTGGAAAAAGTGGAAAAAGTGGAAAAATGTGGGAAAAAGGTGGGAAAAAAAGTGGAAAAAGGAGTGGATAAAGTGGATAAAACTGGATATAACTCAACTCAACTCATCAACTCAACTCCTCAACTCACGGCCCTCTGCCGTCCACCGAATTCTGCTCCATGGCTTCTAAACCTTTCACCGGCCCTCTGCCGTCCACCGAATTCTGCTCCATGGCTTCTAAACCTTTCACCGGCCCTCTGCCGTCCACCGAATTCTGCTCCATGGCTTCTAAACCTTTCACCGGCCCTCTGCCGTCCACCGAATTCTGCTCCATGGCTTCTAAACCTTTCACCGGCCCTCTGCCGTCCACCGAATTCTGCTCCATGGCTTCTAAACCTTTCACCGGCCCTCTGCCGTCCACCGAATTCTGCTCCATGGCTTCTAAACCTTTCACCGGCCCTCTGCCGTCCACCGAATTCTGCTCCATGGCTTCTAAACCTTTCACCGGCCCTCTGCCGTCCACCGAATTTTGCTCCATGGCTTCTAAACCTTTCACCGGCCCTCTGCCGTCCACCGAATTCTGCTCCATGGCTTCTAAACCTTTCCAGTTTTTTCCACTTTTTTCCACTTTCATCCAGTTTTATGGTGGAAAAAGGTGGGAAAAGGTGGAAAAACGTGGAAGAAATTGGAAAAAGTGGAAAAAGTGGAAAACGTGGAAAAATGTGGGAAAATGTGGGAAAAAGGTGGGAAAAAAAAGTGGAAAAAGGAGTGGATAAAGTGGATAAAACTGGATATAACTCAACTCAACTCATCAACTCATCAACTCAACTCATCAACTCATCAACTCATCAACTCAACTCATCAACTCAACTCCTCAACTCACGGCCCTCTGCCGTCCACCGAATTCTGCTCCATGGCTTCTAAACCTTTCACCGGCCCTCTGCCGTCCACCGAATTCTGCTCCATGGCTTCTAAACCTTTCACCGGCCCTCTGCCGTCCACCGAATTCTGCTCCATGGCTTCTAAACCTTTCACCGGCCCTCTGCCGTCCACCGAATTCTGCTCCATGGCTTCTAAACCTTTAACCGGCCCTCTGCCGTCCACCGAATTCTGCTCCATGGCTTCTAAACCTTTCACCGGCCCTCTGCCGTCCACCGAATTCTGCTCCATGGCTTCTAAACCTTTCACCGGCCCTCTGCCGTCCACCGAATTCTGCTCCATGGCTTCTAAACCTTTCACCGGCCCTCTGCCGTCCACCGAATTCTGCTCCATGGCTTCTAAACCTTTCACCGGCCCTCTGCCGTCCACCGAATTCTGCTCCATGGCTTCTAAACCTTTCCACTTTTTTCCACTTTTTTCCACTTTTATCCAGTTTTATGGTGGAAAAAGGTGGGAAAAGGTGGATAAACGTGGAAGAAATTGGAAAAAGTGGAAAAAGTGGAAAAATGTGGGAAAATGTGGGAAAAAGGTGGGAAAAAAAAGTGGAAAAAGGAGTGGAAAAAAGTGGAAAAAAGTGGATAAAACTGGATAAAACTCAACTCAACTCATCAACTCATCAACTCAACTCATCAACTCATCAACTCAACTCATCAACTCAACTCCTCAACTCACGGCCCTCTGCCGTCCACCGAATTCTGCTCCATGGCTTCTAAACCTTTCACCGGCCCTCTGCCGTCCACCGAATACTGCTCCATGGCTTCTAAACCTTTCACCGGCCCTCTGCCGTCCACCGAATTCTGCTCCATGGCTTCTAAACCTTTCACCGGCCCTCTGCCGTCCACCGAATTCTGCTCCATGGCTTCTAAACCTTTCACCGGCCCTCTGCCGTTCACCGAATTCTGCTCCATGGCTTCTAAACCTTTCCAGTTTTTTCCACTTTTTTCCACTTTTATCCAGTTTTATGGTGGAAAAAGGTGGGAAAAGGTGGAAAAACGTGGAAGAAATTGGAAAAAGTGGAAAAAGTGGAAAAATTTGGGAAAATGTGGGAAAAAGGTGGGAAAAAAAGTGGAAAAAGGAGTGGAAAAAAGTGGAAAAAAGTGGATAAAACTGGATAAAACTCAACTCAACTCATCAACTCATCAACTCAACTCATCAACTCATCAACTCAACTCATCAACTCAACTCCTCAACTCACGGCCCTCTGCCGTCCACCGAATTCTGCTCCATGGCTTCTAAACCTTTCACCGGCCCTCTGCCATCCACCGAATTCTGCTCCATGGCTTCTAAACCTTTCACCGGCCCTCTGCCGTCCACCGAATTCTGCTCCATGGCTTCTAAACCTTTCACCGGCCCTCTGCCGTCCACCGAATTCTGCTCCATGGCTTCTAAACCTTTCACCGGCCCTCTGCCGTCCACCGAATTCTGCTCCATGGCTTCTAAACCTTTCACCGGCCCTCTGCCGTCCACCGAATTCTGCTCCATGGCTTCTAAACCTTTCACCGGCCCTCTGCCGTCCACCGAATTCTGCTCCATGGCTTCTAAACCTTTCACCGGCCCTCTGCCGTCCACCGAATTCTGCTCCATGGCTTCTAAACCTTTCACCGGCCCTCTGCCGTCCACCGAATTCTGCTCCATGGCTTCTAAACCTTTCCAGTTTTTTCCAGTTTTTTCCACTTTTATCCAGTTTTATGGTGGAAAAAGGTGGGAAAAGGTGGATAAACGTGGAAGAAATTGGAAAAAGTGGAAAAAGTGGAAACATTTGGGAAAATGTGGGAAAAAGGTGGGAAAAAAAGTGGAAAAAGGAGTGGATAAAGTGGATAAAACTGGATATAACTCAACTCAACTCATCAACTCATCAACTCAACTCATCAACTCAACTCCTCAACTCACGGCCCTCTGCCGTCCACCGAATTCTGCTCCATGGCTTCTAAACCTTTCACCGGCCCTCTGCCATCCACCGAATTCTGCTCCATGGCTTCTAAACCTTTCACCGGCCCTCTGCCGTCCACCGAATTCTGCTCCATGGCTTCTAAACCTTTCACCGGCCCTCTGCCGTCCACCGAATTCTGCTCCATGGCTTCTAAACCTTTCACCGGCCCTCTGCCGTCCACCGAATTCTGCTCCATGGCTTCTAAACCTTTCACCGGCCCTCTGCCGTCCACTGAATTCTGCTCCATGGCTTCTAAACCTTTAACCGGCCCTCTGCCGTCCACCGAATTCTGCTCCATGGCTTCTAAACCTTTCACCGGCCCTCTGCCGTCCACCGAATTCTGCTCCATGGCTTCTAAACCTTTCACCGGCCCTCTGCCGTCCACCGAATTCTGCTCCATGGCTTCTAAACCTTTCACCGGCCCTCTGCCGTCCACCGAATTCTGCTCCATGGCTTCTAAACCTTTCCAGTTTTTTCCACTTTTTTCCACTTTTATCCAGTTTTATGGTGGAAAAAGGTGGGAAAAGGTGGATAAACGTGGAAGAAATTGGAAAAAGTGGAAAAAGTGGAAACATTTGGGAAAATGTGGGAAAAAGGTGGGAAAAAAAGTGGAAAAAGGAGTGGATAAAGTGGATAAAACTGGATATAACTCAACTCAACTCATCAACTCATCAACTCAACTCATCAACTCAACTCCTCAACTCACGGCCCTCTGCCGTCCACCGAATTCTGCTCCATGGCTTCTAAACCTTTCACCGGCCCTCTGCCATCCACCGAATTCTGCTCCATGGCTTCTAAACCTTTCACCGGCCCTCTGCCGTCCACCAAATTCTGCTCCATGGCTTCTAAACCTTTCACCGGCCCTCTGCCGTCCACCGAATTCTGCTCCATGGCTTCTAAACCTTTCACCGGCCCTCTGCCGTCCACCGAATTCTGCTCCATGGCTTCTAAACCTTTCACCGGCCCTCTGCCGTCCACCGAATTCTGCTCCATGGCTTCTAAACCTTTCACCGGCCCTCTGCCGTCCACCGAATTCTGCTCCATGGCTTCTAAACCTTTAACCGGCCCTCTGCCGTCCACCGAATTCTGCTCCATGGCTTCTAAACCTTTCACCGGCCCTCTGCCGTCCACCGAATTCTGTTCCATGGCTTCTAAACCTTTCACCGGCCCTCTGCCGTCCACCGAATTCTGCTCCATGGCTTCTAAACCTTTCACCGGCCCTCTGCCGTCCACCGAATTCTGCTCCATGGCTTCTAAACCTTTAACCGGCCCTCTGCCGTCCACCGAATTCTGCTCCATGGCTTCTAAACCTTTCACCGGCCATCTGCCGTCCACCGAATTCTGCTCCATGGCTTCTAAACCTTTCACCGGCCCTCTGCCGTCCACCGAATTCTGCTCCATGGCTTCTAAACCTTTCACCGGCCCTCTGCCGTCCACCGAATTCTGCTCCATGGCTTCTAAACCTTTCACCGGCCCTCTGCCGTCCACCGAATTCTGCTCCATGGCTTCTAAACCTTTCACCGGCCCTCTGCCGTCCACCGAATTCTGCTCCATGGCTTCTAAACCTTTCACCGGCCCTCTGCCGTCCACCGAATTCTGCTCCATGGCTTCTAAACCTTTCCAGTTTTTTCCACTTTTTTCCACTTTTATCCAGTTTTATGGTGGAAAAAGGTGGGAAAAGGTGGATAAACGTGGAAGAAATTGGAAAAAGTGGAAAAAGTGGAAAAATGTGGGAAAATGTGGGAAAAAGGTGGGAAAAAAAGTGAAAAAAGGAGTGGATAAAGTGGATAAAACTGGATATAACTCAACTCAACTCATCAACTCATCAACTCATCAACTCAACTCATCAACTCAACTCCTCAACTCACGGCCCTCTGCCGTCCACCGAATTCTGCTCCATGGCTTCTAAACCTTTCACCGGCCCTCTGCCATCCACCGAATTCTGCTCCATGGCTTCTAAACCTTTCACCGGCCCTCTGCCGTCCACCGAATTCTGCTCCATGGCTTCTAAACCTTTCACCGGCCCTCTGCCGTCCACCGAATTCTGCTCCATGGCTTCTAAACCTTTCACCGGCCCTCTGCCGTCCACCGAATTCTGCTCCATGGCTTCTAAACCTTTAACCGGCCCTCTGCCGTCCACCGAATTCTGCTCCATGGCTTCTAAACCTTTCACCGGCCCTCTGCCGTCCACCGAATTCTGCTCCATGGCTTCTAAACCTTTCACCGGCCCTCTGCCGTCCACCGAATTCTGCTCCATGGCTTCTAAACCTTTCACCGGCCCTCTGCCGTCCACCGAATTCTGCTCCATGGCTTCTAAACCTTTAACCCGCCCTCTGCCGTCCACCGAATTCTGCTCCATGGCTTCTAAACCTTTCACCGGCCCTCTGCCGTCCACCGAATTCTGCTCCATGGCTTCTAAACCTTTCACCGGCCCTCTGCCGTCCACCGAATTCTGCTCCATGGCTTCTAAACCTTTCACCGGCCCTCTGCCGTCCACCGAATTCTGCTCCATGGCTTCTAAACCTTTCCAGTTTTTTCCACTTTTTTCCACTTTTATCCAGTTTTATGGTGGAAAAAGGTGGGAAAAGGTGGATAAACGTGGAAGAAATTGGAAAAAGTGGGAAAATTTGGGAAAATGTGGGAAAAAGGTGGGAAAAAAAGTGGAAAAAGGAGTGGATAAAGTGGATAAAACTGGATATAACTCAACTCAACTCATCAACTCATCAACTCAACTCATCAACTCAACTCCTCAACTCACGGCCCTCTGCCGTCCACCGAATTCTGCTCCATGGCTTCTAAACCTTTCACCGGCCCTCTGCCATCCACCGAATTCTGCTCCATGGCTTCTAAACCTTTCACCGGCCCTCTGCCGTCCACCGAATTCTGCTCCATGGCTTCTAAACCTTTCACCGGCCCTCTGCCGTCCACCGAATTCTGCTCCATGGCTTCTAAACCTTTCACCGGCCCTCTGCCGTCCACCGAATTCTGCTCCATGGCTTCTAAACCTTTCACCGGCCCTCTGCCGTCCACCGAATTCTGCTCCATGGCTTCTAAACCTTTAACCGGCCCTCTGCCGTCCACCGAATTCTGCTCCATGGCTTCTAAACCTTTCACCGGCCCTCTGCCGTCCACCGAATTCTGCTCCATGGCTTCTAAACCTTTCACCGGCCCTCTGCCGTCCACCGAATTCTGCTCCATGGCTTCTAAACCTTTCACCGGCCCTCTGCCGTCCACCGAATTCTGCTCCATGGCTTCTAAACCTTTCCAGTTTTTTTCCACTTTTTTCCACTTTTATCCAGTTTTATGGTGGAAAAAGGTGGGAAAAGGTGGAAAAACGTGGAAGAAATTGGAAAAAGTGGAAAAAGTGGAAAAATGTGGGAAAATGTGGGAAAAAGGTGGGGAAAAAAAGTGGAAAAAGGAGTGGAAAAAAGTGGATAAAACTGGATAAAACTCAACTCAACTCATCAACTCATCAACTCAACTCATCAACTCATCAACTCAACTCATCAACTCAACTCCTCAACTCACGGCCCTCTGCCGTCCACCGAATTCTGCTCCATGGCTTCTAAACCTTTCACCGGCCCTCTGCCGTCCACCGAATTCTGCTCCATGGCTTCTAAACCTTTAACCCGCCCTCTGCCGTCCACCGAATTCTGCTCCATGGCTTCTAAACCTTTCACCGGCCCTCTGCCGTCCACCGAATTCTGCTCCATGGCTTCTAAACCTTTCACCGGCCCTCTGCCGTCCACCGAATTCTGCTCCATGGCTTCTAAACCTTTCACCGGCCCTCTGCCGTCCACCGAATTCTGCTCCATGGCTTCTAAACCTTTCACCGGCCCTCTGCCGTCCACCGAATTCTGCTCCATGGCTTCTAAACCTTTAACCCGCCCTCTGCCGTCCACCGAATTCTGCTCCATGGCTTCTAAACCTTTCCAGTTTTTTTCCACTTTTTTCCACTTTTATCCAGTTTTATGGTGGAAAAAGGTGGGAAAAGGTGGAAAAACGTGGAAGAAATTGGAAAAAGTGGAAAAAGTGGAAAAATGTGGGAAAATGTGGGAAAAAGGTGGGGAAAAAAAGTGGAAAAAGGAGTGGAAAAAAGTGGATAAAACTGGATAAAACTCAACTCAACTCATCAACTCATCAACTCAACTCATCAACTCATCAACTCAACTCATCAACTCAACTCCTCAACTCACGGCCCTCTGCCGTCCACCGAATTCTGCTCCATGGCTTCTAAACCTTTCACCGGCCCTCTGCCGTCCACCGAATTCTGCTCCATGGCTTCTAAACCTTTAACCCGCCCTCTGCCGTCCACCGAATTCTGCTCCATGGCTTCTAAACCTTTCACCGGCCCTCTGCCGTCCACCGAATTCTGCTCCATGGCTTCTAAACCTTTCACCGGCCCTCTGCCGTCCACCGAATTCTGCTCCATGGCTTCTAAACCTTTCACCGGCCCTCTGCCGTCCACCGAATTCTGCTCCATGGCTTCTAAACCTTTAACCCGCCCTCTGCCGTCCACCGAATTCTGCTCCATGGCTTCTAAACCTTTCACCGGCCCTCTGCCGTCCACCGAATTCTGCTCCATGGCTTCTAAACCTTTCACCGGCCCTCTGCCGTCCACCGAATTCTGCTCCATGGCTTCTAAACCTTTCACCGGCCCTCTGCCGTCCACCGAATTCTGCTCCATGGCTTCTAAACCTTTCCAGTTTTTTCCACTTTTTTCAACTTTTATCCAGTTTTATGGTGGAAAAAGGTGGGAAAAGGTGGATAAACGTGGAAGAAATTGGAAAAATTGGAAAAAGTGGAAAAATTTGGGAAAATGTGGGGAAAAGGTGGGAAAAAAAGTGGAAAAAGGAGTGGATAAAGTGGATAAAACTGGATATAACTCAACTCAACTCATCAACTCATCAACTCAACTCATCAACTCAACTCCTCAACTCACGGCCCTCTGCCGTCCACCGAATTCTGCTCCATGGCTTCTAAACCTTTCACCGGCCCTCTGCCGTCCACCGAATTCTGCTCCATGGCTTCTAAACCTTTCACCGGCCCTCTGCCGTCCACCGAATTCTGCTCCATGGCTTCTAAACCTTTCACCGGCCCTCTGCCGTCCACCGAATTCTGCTCCATGGCTTCTAAACCTTTCACCGGCCCTCTGCCGTCCACCGAATTCTGCTCCATGGCTTCTAAACCTTTCACCGGCCCTCTGCCGTCCACCGAATTCTGCTCCATGGCTTCTAAACCTTTCACCGGCCCTCTGCCGTCCACCGAATTCTGCTCCATGGCTTCTAAACCTTTAACCGGCCCTCTGCCGTCCACCGAATTCTGCTCCATGGCTTCTAAACCTTTCACCGGCCCTCTGCCGTCCACCGAATTCTGCTCCATGGCTTCTAAACCTTTCACCGGCCCTCTGCCGTCCACCGAATTCTGCTCCATGGCTTCTAAACCTTTCACCGGCCCTCTGCCGTCCACCGAATTCTGCTCCATGGCTTCTAAACCTTTCACCGGCCCTCTGCCGTCCACCGAATTCTGCTCCATGGCTTCTAAACCTTTCACCGGCCCTCTGCCGTCCACCGAATTCTGCTCCATGGCTTCTAAACCTTTCCAGTTTTTTCCACTTTTTTCCACTTTTATCCAGTTTTATGGTGGAAAAAGGTGGGAAAAGGTGGATAAACGTGGAAGAAATTGGAAAAAGTGGAAAAAGTGGAAAAATGTGGGAAAAAGGTGGGAAAAAAAGTGGAAAAAGGAGTGGATAAAGTGGATAAAACTGGATATAACTCAACTCAACTCATCAACTCATCAACTCAACTCATCAACTCATCAACTCATCAACTCAACTCCTCAACTCACGGCCCTCTGCCGTCCACCGAATTCTGCTCCATGGCTTCTAAACCTTTCACCGGCCCTCTGCCGTCCACCGAATTCTGCTCCATGGCTTCTAAACCTTTCACCGGCCCTCTGCCGTCCACCGAATTCTGCTCCATGGCTTCTAAACCTTTCCAGTTTTTTTCCACTTTTTTCCACTTTTATCCAGTTTTATGGTGGAAAAAGGTGGGAAAAGGTGGAAAAACGTGGAAGAAATTGGAAAAAGTGGAAAAAGTGGAAAAATGTGGGAAAATGTGGGAAAAAGGTGGGGAAAAAAAGTGGAAAAAGGAGTGGAAAAAAGTGGATAAAACTGGATAAAACTCAACTCAACTCATCAACTCATCAACTCAACTCATCAACTCATCAACTCAACTCATCAACTCAACTCCTCAACTCACGGCCCTCTGCCGTCCACCGAATTCTGCTCCATGGCTTCTAAACCTTTCACCGGCCCTCTGCCGTCCACCGAATTCTGCTCCATGGCTTCTAAACCTTTAACCCGCCCTCTGCCGTCCACCGAATTCTGCTCCATGGCTTCTAAACCTTTCACCGGCCCTCTGCCGTCCACCGAATTCTGCTCCATGGCTTCTAAACCTTTCACCGGCCCTCTGCCGTCCACCGAATTCTGCTCCATGGCTTCTAAACCTTTCACCGGCCCTCTGCCGTCCACCGAATTCTGCTCCATGGCTTCTAAACCTTTCACCGGCCCTCTGCCGTCCACCGAATTCTGCTCCATGGCTTCTAAACCTTTAACCCGCCCTCTGCCGTCCACCGAATTCTGCTCCATGGCTTCTAAACCTTTCACCGGCCCTCTGCCGTCCACCGAATTCTGCTCCATGGCTTCTAAACCTTTCACCGGCCCTCTGCCGTCCACCGAATTCTGCTCCATGGCTTCTAAACCTTTCACCGGCCCTCTGCCGTCCACCGAATTCTGCTCCATGGCTTCTAAACCTTTCCAGTTTTTTCCACTTTTTTCCACTTTTATCCAGTTTTATGGTGGAAAAAGGTGGGAAAAGGTGGATAAACGTGGAAGAAATTGGAAAAAGTGGAAAAAGTGGAAAAATTTGGGAAATGTGGGGAAAAGGTGGGAAAAAAAGTGGAAAAAGGAGTGGATAAAGTGGATAAAACTGGATATAACTCAACTCAACTCATCAACTCATCAACTCAACTCATCAACTCAACTCCTCAACTCACGGCCCTCTGCCGTCCACCGAATTCTGCTCCATGGCTTCTAAACCTTTCACCGGCCCTCTGCCATCCACCGAATTCTGCTCCATGGCTTCTAAACCTTTCACCGGCCCTCTGCCGTCCACCGAATTCTGCTCCATGGCTTCTAAACCTTTCACCGGCCCTCTGCCGTCCACCGAATTCTGCTCCATGGCTTCTAAACCTTTCACCGGCCCTCTGCCGTCCACCGAATTCTGCTCCATGGCTTCTAAACCTTTCACCGGCCCTCTGCCGTCCACTGAATTCTGCTCCATGGCTTCTAAACCTTTAACCGGCCCTCTGCCGTCCACCGAATTCTGCTCCATGGCTTCTAAACCTTTCACCGGCCCTCTGCCGTCCACCGAATTCTGCTCCATGGCTTCTAAACCTTTCACCGGCCCTCTGCCGTCCACCGAATTCTGCTCCATGGCTTCTAAACCTTTCACCGGCCCTCTGCCGTCCACCGAATTCTGCTCCATGGCTTCTAAACCTTTCCAGTTTTTTCCACTTTTTTCCACTTTTATCCAGTTTTATGGTGGAAAAAGGTGGGAAAAGGTGGATAAACGTGGAAGAAATTGGAAAAAGTGGAAAAAGTGGAAACATTTGGGAAAATGTGGGAAAAAGGTGGGAAAAAAAGTGGAAAAAGGAGTGGATAAAGTGGATAAAACTGGATATAACTCAACTCAACTCATCAACTCATCAACTCAACTCATCAACTCACGGCCCTCTGCCGTCCACCGAATTCTGCTCCATGGCTTCTAAACCTTTCACCGGCCCTCTGCCATCCACCGAATTCTGCTCCATGGCTTCTAAACCTTTCACCGGCCCTCTGCCGTCCACCAAATTCTGCTCCATGGCTTCTAAACCTTTCACCGGCCCTCTGCCGTCCACCGAATTCTGCTCCATGGCTTCTAAACCTTTCACCGGCCCTCTGCCGTCCACCGAATTCTGCTCCTTGGCTTCTAAACCTTTCACCGGCCCTCTGCCGTCCACCGAATTCTGCTCCATGGCTTCTAAACCTTTCACCGGCCCTCTGCCGTCCACCGAATTCTGCTCCATGGCTTCTAAACCTTTCACCGGCCCTCTGCCGTCCACCGAATTCTGTTCCATGGCTTCTAAACCTTTCACCGGCCCTCTGCCGTCCACCGAATTCTGCTCCATGGCTTCTAAACCTTTCACCGGCCCTCTGCCGTCCACCGAATTCTGCTCCATGGCTTCTAAACCTTTCACCGGCCCTCTGCCGTCCACCGAATTCTGCTCCATGGCTTCTAAACCTTTCACCGGCCCTCTGCCGTCCACCGAATTCTGCTCCATGGCTTCTAAACCTTTCACCGGCCCTCTGCCGTCCACTGAATTCTGCTCCATGGCTTCTAAACCTTTAACCGGCCCTCTGCCGTCCACCGAATTCTGCTCCATGGCTTCTAAACCTTTCACCGGCCCTCTGCCGTCCACCGAATTCTGCTCCATGGCTTCTAAACCTTTCACCGGCCCTCTGCCGTCCACCGAATTCTGCTCCATGGCTTCTAAACCTTTCACCGGCCCTCTGCCGTCCACCGAATTCTGCTCCATGGCTTCTAAACCTTTCCAGTTTTTTCCACTTTTTTCCACTTTTATCCAGTTTTATGGTGGAAAAAGGTGGGAAAAGGTGGATAAACGTGGAAGAAATTGGAAAAAGTGGAAAAAGTGGAAACATTTGGGAAAATGTGGGAAAAAGGTGGGAAAAAAAGTGGAAAAAGGAGTGGATAAAGTGGATAAAACTGGATATAACTCAACTCAACTCATCAACTCATCAACTCAACTCATCAACTCAACTCCTCAACTCACGGCCCTCTGCCGTCCACCGAATTCTGCTCCATGGCTTCTAAACCTTTCACCGGCCCTCTGCCATCCACCGAATTCTGCTCCATGGCTTCTAAACCTTTCACCGGCCCTCTGCCGTCCACCAAATTCTGCTCCATGGCTTCTAAACCTTTCACCGGCCCTCTGCCGTCCACCGAATTCTGCTCCATGGCTTCTAAACCTTTCACCGGCCCTCTGCCGTCCACCGAATTCTGCTCCATGGCTTCTAAACCTTTCACCGGCCCTCTGCCGTCCACCGAATTCTGCTCCATGGCTTCTAAACCTTTCACCGGCCCTCTGCCGTCCACCGAATTCTGCTCCATGGCTTCTAAACCTTTCACCGGCCCTCTGCCGTCCACCGAATTCTGTTCCATGGCTTCTAAACCTTTCACCGGCCCTCTGCCGTCCACCGAATTCTGCTCCATGGCTTCTAAACCTTTCACCGGCCCTCTGCCGTCCACCGAATTCTGCTCCATGGCTTCTAAACCTTTAACCGGCCCTCTGCCGTCCACCGAATTCTGCTCCATGGCTTCTAAACCTTTCACCGGCCATCTGCCGTCCACCGAATTCTGCTCCATGGCTTCTAAACCTTTCACCGGCCCTCTGCCGTCCACCGAATTCTGCTCCATGGCTTCTAAACCTTTCACCGGCCCTCTGCCGTCCACCGAATTCTGCTCCATGGCTTCTAAACCTTTCACCGGCCCTCTGCCGTCCACCGAATTCTGCTCCATGGCTTCTAAACCTTTCACCGGCCCTCTGCCGTCCACCGAATTCTGCTCCATGGCTTCTAAACCTTTCACCGGCCCTCTGCCGTCCACCGAATTCTGCTCCATGGCTTCTAAACCTTTCCAGTTTTTTCCACTTTTTTCCACTTTTATCCAGTTTTATGGTGGAAAAAGGTGGGAAAAGGTGGATAAACGTGGAAGAAATTGGAAAAAGTGGAAAAAGTGGAAAAATGTGGGAAAATGTGGGAAAAAGGTGGGAAAAAAAGTGAAAAAAGGAGTGGATAAAGTGGATAAAACTGGATATAACTCAACTCAACTCATCAACTCATCAACTCAACTCATCAACTCAACTCCTCAACTCACGGCCCTCTGCCGTCCACCGAATTCTGCTCCATGGCTTCTAAACCTTTCACCGGCCCTCTGCCATCCACCGAATTCTGCTCCATGGCTTCTAAACCTTTCACCGGCCCTCTGCCGTCCACCGAATTCTGCTCCATGGCTTCTAAACCTTTCACCGGCCCTCTGCCGTCCACCGAATTCTGCTCCATGGCTTCTAAACCTTTCACCGGCCCTCTGCCGTCCACCGAATTCTGCTCCATGGCTTCTAAACCTTTAACCGGCCCTCTGCCGTCCACCGAATTCTGCTCCATGGCTTCTAAACCTTTCACCGGCCCTCTGCCGTCCACCGAATTCTGCTCCATGGCTTCTAAACCTTTCACCGGCCCTCTGCCGTCCACCGAATTCTGCTCCATGGCTTCTAAACCTTTCACCGGCCCTCTGCCGTCCACCGAATTCTGCTCCATGGCTTCTAAACCTTTCACCGGCCCTCTGCCGTCCACCGAATTCTGCTCCATGGCTTCTAAACCTTTCACCGGCCCTCTGCCGTCCACCGAATTCTGCTCCATGGCTTCTAAACCTTTCACCGGCCCTCTGCCGTCCACCGAATTCTGCTCCATGGCTTCTAAACCTTTAACCCGCCCTCTGCCGTCCACCGAATTCTGCTCCATGGCTTCTAAACCTTTCACCGGCCCTCTGCCGTCCACCGAATTCTGCTCCATGGCTTCTAAACCTTTCACCGGCCCTCTGCCGTCCACCGAATTCTGCTCCATGGCTTCTAAACCTTTCACCGGCCCTCTGCCGTCCACCGAATTCTGCTCCATGGCTTCTAAACCTTTCCAGTTTTTTCCACTTTTTTCCACTTTTATCCAGTTTTATGGTGGAAAAAGGTGGGAAAAGGTGGATAAACGTGGAAGAAATTGGAAAAAGTGGAAAAAGTGGAAAAATTTGGGAAAATGTGGGAAAAAGGTGGGAAAAAAAGTGGAAAAAGGAGTGGATAAAGTGGATAAAACTGGATATAACTCAACTCAACTCATCAACTCATCAACTCATCAACTCAACTCATCAACTCAACTCCTCAACTCACGGCCCTCTGCCGTCCACCGAATTCTGCTCCATGGCTTCTAAACCTTTCACCGGCCCTCTGCCATCCACCGAATTCTGCTCCATGGCTTCTAAACCTTTCACCGGCCCTCTGCCGTCCACCGAATTCTGCTCCATGGCTTCTAAACCTTTCACCGGCCCTCTGCCGTCCACCGAATTCTGCTCCATGGCTTCTAAACCTTTCACCGGCCCTCTGCCGTCCACCGAATTCTGCTCCATGGCTTCTAAACCTTTCCAGTTTTTTTCCACTTTTTTCCACTTTTATCCAGTTTTATGGTGGAAAAAGGTGGGAAAAGGTGGAAAAACGTGGAAGAAATTGGAAAAAGTGGAAAAAGTGGAAAAATGTGGGAAAATGTGGGAAAAAGGTGGGGAAAAAAAGTGGAAAAAGGAGTGGAAAAAAGTGGATAAAACTGGATAAAACTCAACTCAACTCATCAACTCATCAACTCAACTCATCAACTCAACTCATCAACTCAACTCCTCAACTCACGGCCCTCTGCCGTCCACCGAATTCTGCTCCATGGCTTCTAAACCTTTCACCGGCCCTCTGCCGTCCACCGAATTCTGCTCCATGGCTTCTAAACCTTTCACCGGCCCTCTGCCGTCCACCGAATTCTGCTCCATGGCTTCTAAACCTTTCACCGGCCCTCTGCCGTCCACCGAATTCTGCTCCATGGCTTCTAAACCTTTCACCGGCCCTCTGCCGTCCACCGAATTCTGCTCCATGGCTTCTAAACCTTTAACCCGCCCTCTGCCGTCCACCGAATTCTGCTCCATGGCTTCTAAACCTTTCACCGGCCCTCTGCCGTCCACCGAATTCTGCTCCATGGCTTCTAAACCTTTCACCGGCCCTCTGCCGTCCACCGAATTCTGCTCCATGGCTTCTAAACCTTTCACCGGCCCTCTGCCGTCCACCGAATTCTGCTCCATGGCTTCTAAACCTTTCCAGTTTTTTCCACTTTTTTCCACTTTTATCCAGTTTTATGGTGGAAAAAGGTGGGAAAAGGTGGATAAACGTGGAAGAAATTGGAAAAAGTGGAAAAAGTGGAAAAATGTGGGAAAATGTGGGAAAAAGGTGGGAAAAAAAGTGAAAAAAGGAGTGGATAAAGTGGATAAAACTGGATATAACTCAACTCAACTCATCAACTCATCAACTCAACTCATCAACTCAACTCCTCAACTCACGGCCCTCTGCCGTCCACCGAATTCTGCTCCATGGCTTCTAAACCTTTCACCGGCCCTCTGCCGTCCACCGAATTCTGCTCCATGGCTTCTAAACCTTTCACCGGCCCTCTGCCGTCCACCGAATTCTGCTCCATGGCTTCTAAACCTTTAACCCGCCCTCTGCCGTCCACCGAATTCTGCTCCATGGCTTCTAAACCTTTCACCGGCCCTCTGCCGTCCACCGAATTCTGCTCCATGGCTTCTAAACCTTTCACCGGCCCTCTGCCGTCCACCGAATTCTGCTCCATGGCTTCTAAACCTTTCACCGGCCCTCTGCCGTCCACCGAATTCTGCTCCATGGCTTCTAAACCTTTCCAGTTTTTTCCACTTTTTTCCACTTTTATCCAGTTTTATGGTGGAAAAAGGTGGGAAAAGGTGGATAAACGTGGAAGAAATTGGAAAAAGTGGAAAAAGTGGAAAAATTTGGGAAAATGTGGGAAAAAGGTGGGAAAAAAAGTGGAAAAAGGAGTGGATAAAGTGGATAAAACTGGATATAACTCAACTCAACTCATCAACTCATCAACTCATCAACTCAACTCATCAACTCAACTCCTCAACTCACGGCCCTCTGCCGTCCACCGAATTCTGCTCCATGGCTTCTAAACCTTTCACCGGCCCTCTGCCATCCACCGAATTCTGCTCCATGGCTTCTAAACCTTTCACCGGCCCTCTGCCGTCCACCGAATTCTGCTCCATGGCTTCTAAACCTTTCACCGGCCCTCTGCCGTCCACCGAATTCTGCTCCATGGCTTCTAAACCTTTCACCGGCCCTCTGCCGTCCACCGAATTCTGCTCCATGGCTTCTAAACCTTTCACCGGCCCTCTGCCGTCCACCGAATTCTGCTCCATGGCTTCTAAACCTTTCACCGGCCCTCTGCCGTCCACCGAATTCTGCTCCATGGCTTCTAAACCTTTAACCGGCCCTCTGCCGTCCACCGAATTCTGCTCCATGGCTTCTAAACCTTTCACCGGCCCTCTGCCGTCCACCGAATTCTGCTCCATGGCTTCTAAACCTTTCACCGGCCCTCTGCCGTCCACCGAATTCTGCTCCATGGCTTCTAAACCTTTCACCGGCCCTCTGCCGTCCACCGAATTCTGCTCCATGGCTTCTAAACCTTTCCATTTTTTTTCCACTTTTTTCCACTTTTATCCAGTTTTATGGTGGAAAAAGGTGGGAAAAGGTGGAAAAACGTGGAAGAAATTGGAAAAAGTGGAAAAAGTGGAAAAATGTGGGAAAATGTGGGAAAAAGGTGGGGAAAAAAAGTGGAAAAAGGAGTGGAAAAAAGTGGATAAAACTGGATAAAACTCAACTCAACTCATCAACTCATCAACTCAACTCATCAACTCATCAACTCAACTCATCAACTCAACTCCTCAACTCACGGCCCTCTGCCGTCCACCGAATTCTGCTCCATGGCTTCTAAACCTTTCACCGGCCCTCTGCCGTCCACCGAATTCTGCTCCATGGCTTCTAAACCTTTAACCCGCCCTCTGCCGTCCACCGAATTCTGCTCCATGGCTTCTAAACCTTTCACCGGCCCTCTGCCGTCCACCGAATTCTGCTCCATGGCTTCTAAACCTTTCACCGGCCCTCTGCCGTCCACCGAATTCTGCTCCATGGCTTCTAAACCTTTCACCGGCCCTCTGCCGTCCACCGAATTCTGCTCCATGGCTTCTAAACCTTTCACCGGCCCTCTGCCGTCCACCGAATTCTGCTCCATGGCTTCTAAACCTTTAACCCGCCCTCTGCCGTCCACCGAATTCTGCTCCATGGCTTCTAAACCTTTCCAGTTTTTTTCCACTTTTTTCCACTTTTATCCAGTTTTATGGTGGAAAAAGGTGGGAAAAGGTGGAAAAACGTGGAAGAAATTGGAAAAAGTGGAAAAAGTGGAAAAATGTGGGAAAATGTGGGAAAAAGGTGGGGAAAAAAAGTGGAAAAAGGAGTGGAAAAAAGTGGATAAAACTGGATAAAACTCAACTCAACTCATCAACTCATCAACTCAACTCATCAACTCAACTCATCAACTCAACTCCTCAACTCACGGCCCTCTGCCGTCCACCGAATTCTGCTCCATGGCTTCTAAACCTTTCACCGGCCCTCTGCCGTCCACCGAATTCTGCTCCATGGCTTCTAAACCTTTAACCCGCCCTCTGCCGTCCACCGAATTCTGCTCCATGGCTTCTAAACCTTTCACCGGCCCTCTGCCGTCCACCGAATTCTGCTCCATGGCTTCTAAACCTTTCACCGGCCCTCTGCCGTCCACCGAATTCTGCTCCATGGCTTCTAAACCTTTCACCGGCCCTCTGCCGTCCACCGAATTCTGCTCCATGGCTTCTAAACCTTTCACCGGCCCTCTGCCGTCCACCGAATTCTGCTCCATGGCTTCTAAACCTTTAACCCGCCCTCTGCCGTCCACCGAATTCTGCTCCATGGCTTCTAAACCTTTCACCGGCCCTCTGCCGTCCACCGAATTCTGCTCCATGGCTTCTAAACCTTTCACCGGCCCTCTGCCGTCCACCGAATTCTGCTCCATGGCTTCTAAACCTTTCACCGGCCCTCTGCCGTCCACCGAATTCTGCTCCATGGCTTCTAAACCTTTCCAGTTTTTTCCACTTTTTTCCACTTTTATCCAGTTTTATGGTGGAAAAGGTGGGAAAAGGTGGATAAACGTGGAAGAAATTGGAAAAAGTGGAAAAAGTGGAAAAATTTGGGAAAATGTGGGGAAAAGGTGGGAAAAAAAGTGGAAAAAGGAGTGGATAAAGTGGATAAAACTGGATATAACTCAACTCAACTCATCAACTCATCAACTCAACTCATCAACTCAACTCCTCAACTCACGGCCCTCTGCCGTCCACCGAATTCTGCTCCATGGCTTCTAAACCTTTCACCGGCCCTCTGCCATCCACCGAATTCTGCTCCATGGCTTCTAAACCTTTCACCGGCCCTCTGCCGTCCACCGAATTCTGCTCCATGGCTTCTAAACCTTTCACCGGCCCTCTGCCGTCCACCGAATTCTGCTCCATGGCTTCTAAACCTTTCACCGGCCCTCTGCCGTCCACCGAATTCTGCTCCATGGCTTCTAAACCTTTCACCGGCCCTCTGCCGTCCACCGAATTCTGCTCCATGGCTTCTAAACCTTTAACCGGCCCTCTGCCGTCCACCGAATTCTGCTCCATGGCTTCTAAACCTTTCACCGGCCCTCTGCCGTCCACCGAATTCTGCTCCATGGCTTCTAAACCTTTCACCGGCCCTCTGCCGTCCACCGAATTCTGCTCCATGGCTTCTAAACCTTTCACCGGCCCTCTGCCGTCCACCGAATTCTGCTCCATGGCTTCTAAACCTTTCACCGGCCCTCTGCCGTCCACCGAATTCTGCTCCATGGCTTCTAAACCTTTCACCGGCCCTCTGCCGTCCACCGAATTCTGCTCCATGGCTTCTAAACCTTTCCAGTTTTTTCCACTTTTTTCCACTTTTATCCAGTTTTATGGTGGAAAAAGGTGGGAAAAGGTGGATAAACGTGGAAGAAATTGGAAAAAGTGGAAAAAGTGGAAAAATGTGGGAAAAAGGTGGGAAAAAAAGTGGAAAAAGGAGTGGATAAAGTGGATAAAACTGGATATAACTCAACTCAACTCATCAACTCATCAACTCAACTCATCAACTCATCAACTCATCAACTCAACTCATCAACTCAACTCCTCAACTCACGGCCCTCTGCCGTCCACCGAATTCTGCTCCATGGCTTCTAAACCTTTCACCGGCCCTCTGCCGTCCACCGAATTCTGCTCCATGGCTTCTAAACCTTTCACCGGCCCTCTGCCGTCCACCGAATTCTGCTCCATGGCTTCTAAACCTTTCCAGTTTTTTTCCACTTTTTTCCACTTTTATCCAGTTTTATGGTGGAAAAAGGTGGGAAAAGGTGGAAAAACGTGGAAGAAATTGGAAAAAGTGGAAAAAGTGGAAAAATGTGGGAAAATGTGGGAAAAAGGTGGGGAAAAAAAGTGGAAAAAGGAGTGGAAAAAAGTGGATAAAACTGGATAAAACTCAACTCAACTCATCAACTCATCAACTCAACTCATCAACTCATCAACTCAACTCATCAACTCAACTCCTCAACTCACGGCCCTCTGCCGTCCACCGAATTCTGCTCCATGGCTTCTAAACCTTTCACCGGCCCTCTGCCGTCCACCGAATTCTGCTCCATGGCTTCTAAACCTTTAACCCGCCCTCTGCCGTCCACCGAATTCTGCTCCATGGCTTCTAAACCTTTCACCGGCCCTCTGCCGTCCACCGAATTCTGCTCCATGGCTTCTAAACCTTTCACCGGCCCTCTGCCGTCCACCGAATTCTGCTCCATGGCTTCTAAACCTTTCACCGGCCCTCTGCCGTCCACCGAATTCTGCTCCATGGCTTCTAAACCTTTCACCGGCCCTCTGCCGTCCACCGAATTCTGCTCCATGGCTTCTAAACCTTTAACCCGCCCTCTGCCGTCCACCGAATTCTGCTCCATGGCTTCTAAACCTTTCACCGGCCCTCTGCCGTCCACCGAATTCTGCTCCATGGCTTCTAAACCTTTCACCGGCCCTCTGCCGTCCACCGAATTCTGCTCCATGGCTTCTAAACCTTTCACCGGCCCTCTGCCGTCCACCGAATTCTGCTCCATGGCTTCTAAACCTTTCCAGTTTTTTCCACTTTTTTCCACTTTTATCCAGTTTTATGGTGGAAAAAGGTGGGAAAAGGTGGATAAACGTGGAAGAAATTGGAAAAAGTGGAAAAAGTGGAAAAATTTGGGAAAATGTGGGGAAAAGGTGGGAAAAAAAGTGGAAAAAGGAGTGGATAAAGTGGATAAAACTGGATATAACTCAACTCAACTCATCAACTCATCAACTCAACTCATCAACTCAACTCCTCAACTCACGGCCCTCTGCCGTCCACCGAATTCTGCTCCATGGCTTCTAAACCTTTCACCGGCCCTCTGCCATCCACCGAATTCTGCTCCATGGCTTCTAAACCTTTCACCGGCCCTCTGCCGTCCACCGAATACTGCTCCATGGCTTCTAAACCTTTCACCGGCCCTCTGCCGTCCACCGAATTCTGCTCCATGGCTTCTAAACCTTTCACCGGCCCTCTGCCGTCCACCGAATTCTGCTCCATGGCTTCTAAACCTTTCACCGGCCCTCTGCCGTCCACTGAATTCTGCTCCATGGCTTCTAAACCTTTAACCGGCCCTCTGCCGTCCACCGAATTCTGCTCCATGGCTTCTAAACCTTTCACCGGCCCTCTGCCGTCCACCGAATTCTGCTCCATGGCTTCTAAACCTTTCACCGGCCCTCTGCCGTCCACCGAATTCTGCTCCATGGCTTCTAAACCTTTCACCGGCCCTCTGCCGTCCACCGAATTCTGCTCCATGGCTTCTAAACCTTTCCAGTTTTTTCCACTTTTTTCCACTTTTATCCAGTTTTATGGTGGAAAAAGGTGGGAAAAGGTGGATAAACGTGGAAGAAATTGGAAAAAGTGGAAAAAGTGGAAAAATGTGGGAAAATGTGGGAAAAAGGTGGGAAAAAAAGTGAAAAAAGGAGTGGATAAAGTGGATAAAACTGGATATAACTCAACTCAACTCATCAACTCATCAACTCATCAACTCAACTCATCAACTCAACTCCTCAACTCACGGCCCTCTGCCGTCCACCGAATTCTGCTCCATGGCTTCTAAACCTTTCACCGGCCCTCTGCCATCCACCGAATTCTGCTCCATGGCTTCTAAACCTTTCACCGGCCCTCTGCCGTCCACCGAATTCTGCTCCATGGCTTCTAAACCTTTCACCGGCCCTCTGCCGTCCACCGAATTCTGCTCCATGGCTTCTAAACCTTTCACCGGCCCTCTGCCGTCCACCGAATTCTGCTCCATGGCTTCTAAACCTTTAACCGGCCCTCTGCCGTCCACCGAATTCTGCTCCATGGCTTCTAAACCTTTCACCGGCCCTCTGCCGTCCACCGAATTCTGCTCCATGGCTTCTAAACCTTTCACCGGCCCTCTGCCGTCCACCGAATTCTGCTCCATGGCTTCTAAACCTTTCACCGGCCCTCTGCCGTCCACCGAATTCTGCTCCATGGCTTCTAAACCTTTCACCGGCCCTCTGCCGTCCACCGAATTCTGCTCCATGGCTTCTAAACCTTTCACCGGCCCTCTGCCGTCCACCGAATTCTGCTCCATGGCTTCTAAACCTTTCACCGGCCCTCTGCCGTCCACCGAATTCTGCTCCATGGCTTCTAAACCTTTAACCCGCCCTCTGCCGTCCACCGAATTCTGCTCCATGGCTTCTAAACCTTTCACCGGCCCTCTGCCGTCCACCGAATTCTGCTCCATGGCTTCTAAACCTTTCACCGGCCCTCTGCCGTCCACCGAATTCTGCTCCATGGCTTCTAACCCTTTCACCGGCCCTCTGCCGTCCACCGAATTCTGCTCCATGGCTTCTAAACCTTTCCAGTTTTTTCCACTTTTTTCCACTTTTATCCAGTTTTATGGTGGAAAAAGGTGGGAAAAGGTGGATAAACGTGGAAGAAATTGGAAAAAGTGGAAAAAGTGGAAAAATTTGGGAAAATGTGGGAAAAAGGTGGGAAAAAAAGTGGAAAAAGGAGTGGATAAAGTGGATAAAACTGGATATAACTCAACTCAACTCATCAACTCATCAACTCAACTCATCAACTCAACTCCTCAACTCACGGCCCTCTGCCGTCCACCGAATTCTGCTCCATGGCTTCTAAACCTTTCACCGGCCCTCTGCCATCCACCGAATTCTGCTCCATGGCTTCTAAACCTTTCACCGGCCCTCTGCCGTCCACCGAATTCTGCTCCATGGCTTCTAAACCTTTCACCGGCCCTCTGCCGTCCACCGAATTCTGCTCCATGGCTTCTAAACCTTTCACCGGCCCTCTGCCGTCCACCGAATTCTGCTCCATGGCTTCTAAACCTTTCACCGGCCCTCTGCCGTCCACCGAATTCTGCTCCATGGCTTCTAAACCTTTCACCGGCCCTCTGCCGTCCACCGAATTCTGCTCCATGGCTTCTAAACCTTTAACCGGCCCTCTGCCGTCCACCGAATTCTGCTCCATGGCTTCTAAACCTTTCACCGGCCCTCTGCCGTCCACCGAATTCTGCTCCATGGCTTCTAAACCTTTCACCGGCCCTCTGCCGTCCACCGAATTCTGCTCCATGGCTTCTAAACCTTTCACCGGCCCTCTGCCGTCCACCGAATTCTGCTCCATGGCTTCTAAACCTTTCACCGGCCCTCTGCCGTCCACCGAATTCTGCTCCATGGCTTCTAAACCTTTCCACTTTTTTCCACTTTTTTCCACTTTTATCCAGTTTTATGGTGGAAAAAGGTGGGAAAAGGTGGATAAACGTGGAAGAAATTGGAAAAAGTGGAAAAAGTGGAAAAATGTGGGAAAAAGGTGGGAAAAAAAGTGGAAAAAGGAGTGGATAAAGTGGATAAAACTGGATATAACTCAACTCAACTCATCAACTCATCAACTCATCAACTCATCAACTCAACTCATCAACTCAACTCCTCAACTCACGGCCCTCTGCCGTCCACCGAATTCTGCTCCATGGCTTCTAAACCTTTCACCGGCCCTCTGCCGTCCACCGAATTCTGCTCCATGGCTTCTAAACCTTTCACCGGCCCTCTGCCGTCCACCGAATTCTGCTCCATGGCTTCTAAACCTTTCCAGTTTTTTTCCACTTTTTTCCACTTTTATCCAGTTTTATGGTGGAAAAAGGTGGGAAAAGGTGGAAAAACGTGGAAGAAATTGGAAAAAGTGGAAAAAGTGGAAAAATGTGGGAAAATGTGGGAAAAAGGTGGGGAAAAAAAGTGGAAAAAGGAGTGGAAAAAAGTGGATAAAACTGGATAAAACTCAACTCAACTCATCAACTCATCAACTCAACTCATCAACTCATCAACTCAACTCATCAACTCAACTCCTCAACTCACGGCCCTCTGCCGTCCACCGAATTCTGCTCCATGGCTTCTAAACCTTTCACCGGCCCTCTGCCGTCCACCGAATTCTGCTCCATGGCTTCTAAACCTTTAACCCGCCCTCTGCCGTCCACCGAATTCTGCTCCATGGCTTCTAAACCTTTCACCGGCCCTCTGCCGTCCACCGAATTCTGCTCCATGGCTTCTAAACCTTTCACCGGCCCTCTGCCGTCCACCGAATTCTGCTCCATGGCTTCTAAACCTTTCACCGGCCCTCTGCCGTCCACCGAATTCTGCTCCATGGCTTCTAAACCTTTCACCGGCCCTCTGCCGTCCACCGAATTCTGCTCCATGGCTTCTAAACCTTTAACCCGCCCTCTGCCGTCCACCGAATTCTGCTCCATGGCTTCTAAACCTTTCACCGGCCCTCTGCCGTCCACCGAATTCTGCTCCATGGCTTCTAAACCTTTCACCGGCCCTCTGCCGTCCACCGAATTCTGCTCCATGGCTTCTAACCCTTTCACCGGCCCTCTGCCGTCCACCGAATTCTGCTCCATGGCTTCTAAACCTTTCCAGTTTTTTCCACTTTTTTCCACTTTTATCCAGTTTTATGGTGGAAAAAGGTGGGAAAAGGTGGATAAACGTGGAAGAAATTGGAAAAAGTGGAAAAATTTGGGAAAATGTGGGAAAAAGGTGGGAAAAAAAGTGGAAAAAGGAGTGGATAAAGTGGATAAAACTGGATATAACTCAACTCAACTCATCAACTCATCAACTCAACTCATCAACTCAACTCCTCAACTCACGGCCCTCTGCCGTCCACCGAATTCTGCTCCATGGCTTCTAAACCTTTCACCGGCCCTCTGCCATCCACCGAATTCTGCTCCATGGCTTCTAAACCTTTCACCGGCCCTCTGCCGTCCACCGAATTCTGCTCCATGGCTTCTAAACCTTTCACCGGCCCTCTGCCGTCCACCGAATTCTGCTCCATGGCTTCTAAACCTTTCACCGGCCCTCTGCCGTCCACCGAATTCTGCTCCATGGCTTCTAAACCTTTCACCGGCCCTCTGCCGTCCACCGAATTCTGCTCCATGGCTTCTAAACCTTTCACCGGCCCTCTGCCGTCCACCGAATTCTGCTCCATGGCTTCTAAACCTTTAACCGGCCCTCTGCCGTCCACCGAATTCTGCTCCATGGCTTCTAAACCTTTCACCGGCCCTCTGCCGTCCACCGAATTCTGCTCCATGGCTTCTAAACCTTTCACCGGCCCTCTGCCGTCCACCGAATTCTGCTCCATGGCTTCTAAACCTTTCACCGGCCCTCTGCCGTCCACCGAATTCTGCTCCATGGCTTCTAAACCTTTCACCGGCCCTCTGCCGTCCACCGAATTCTGCTCCATGGCTTCTAAACCTTTCCAGTTTTTTCCACTTTTTTCCACTTTTATCCAGTTTTATGGTGGAAAAAGGTGGGAAAAGGTGGATAAACGTGGAAGAAATTGGAAAAAGTGGAAAAAGTGGAAAAATGTGGGAAAAAGGTGGGAAAAAAAGTGGAAAAAGGAGTGGATAAAGTGGATAAAACTGGATATAACTCAACTCAACTCATCAACTCATCAACTCATCAACTCATCAACTCAACTCATCAACTCAACTCCTCAACTCACGGCCCTCTGCCGTCCACCGAATTCTGCTCCATGGCTTCTAAACCTTTCACCGGCCCTCTGCCGTCCACCGAATTCTGCTCCATGGCTTCTAAACCTTTCACCGGCCCTCTGCCGTCCACCGAATTCTGCTCCATGGCTTCTAAACCTTTCCAGTTTTTTTCCACTTTTTTCCACTTTTATCCAGTTTTATGGTGGAAAAAGGTGGGAAAAGGTGGAAAAACGTGGAAGAAATTGGAAAAAGTGGAAAAAGTGGAAAAATGTGGGAAAATGTGGGAAAAAGGTGGGGAAAAAAAGTGGAAAAAGGAGTGGAAAAAAGTGGATAAAACTGGATAAAACTCAACTCAACTCATCAACTCATCAACTCAACTCATCAACTCATCAACTCAACTCATCAACTCAACTCCTCAACTCACGGCCCTCTGCCGTCCACCGAATTCTGCTCCATGGCTTCTAAACCTTTCACCGGCCCTCTGCCGTCCACCGAATTCTGCTCCATGGCTTCTAAACCTTTAACCCGCCCTCTGCCGTCCACCGAATTCTGCTCCATGGCTTCTAAACCTTTCACCGGCCCTCTGCCGTCCACCGAATTCTGCTCCATGGCTTCTAAACCTTTCACCGGCCCTCTGCCGTCCACCGAATTCTGCTCCATGGCTTCTAAACCTTTCACCGGCCCTCTGCCGTCCACCGAATTCTGCTCCATGGCTTCTAAACCTTTAACCCGCCCTCTGCCGTCCACCGAATTCTGCTCCATGGCTTCTAAACCTTTCACCGGCCCTCTGCCGTCCACCGAATTCTGCTCCATGGCTTCTAAACCTTTCACCGGCCCTCTGCCGTCCACCGAATTCTGCTCCATGGCTTCTAAACCTTTCACCGGCCCTCTGCCGTCCACCGAATTCTGCTCCATGGCTTCTAAACCTTTCCAGTTTTTTCCACTTTTTTCCACTTTTATCCAGTTTTATGGTGGAAAAAGGTGGGAAAAGGTGGATAAACGTGGAAGAAATTGGAAAAAGTGGAAAAAGTGGAAAAATTTGGGAAAATGTGGGGAAAAGGTGGGAAAAAAAGTGGAAAAAGGAGTGGATAAAGTGGATAAAACTGGATATAACTCAACTCAACTCATCAACTCATCAACTCAACTCATCAACTCAACTCCTCAACTCACGGCCCTCTGCCGTCCACCGAATTCTGCTCCATGGCTTCTAAACCTTTCACCGGCCCTCTGCCATCCACCGAATTCTGCTCCATGGCTTCTAAACCTTTCACCGGCCCTCTGCCGTCCACCGAATTCTGCTCCATGGCTTCTAAACCTTTCACCGGCCCTCTGCCGTCCACCGAATTCTGCTCCATGGCTTCTAAACCTTTCACCGGCCCTCTGCCGTCCACCGAATTCTGCTCCATGGCTTCTAAACCTTTCACCGGCCCTCTGCCGTCCACCGAATTCTGCTCCATGGCTTCTAAACCTTTCACCGGCCCTCTGCCGTCCACCGAATTCTGCTCCATGGCTTCTAAACCTTTAACCGGCCCTCTGCCGTCCACCGAATTCTGCTCCATGGCTTCTAAACCTTTCACCGGCCCTCTGCCGTCCACCGAATTCTGCTCCATGGCTTCTAAACCTTTCACCGGCCCTCTGCCGTCCACCGAATTCTGCTCCATGGCTTCTAAACCTTTCACCGGCCCTCTGCCGTCCACCGAATTCTGCTCCATGGCTTCTAAACCTTTCACCGGCCCTCTGCCGTCCACCGAATTCTGCTCCATGGCTTCTAAACCTTTCACCGGCCCTCTGCCGTCCACCGAATTCTGCTCCATGGCTTCTAAACCTTTCCAGTTTTTTCCACTTTTTTCCACTTTTATCCAGTTTTATGGTGGAAAAAGGTGGGAAAAGGTGGATAAACGTGGAAGAAATTGGAAAAAGTGGAAAAAGTGGAAAAATGTGGGAAAAAGGTGGGAAAAAAAGTGGAAAAAGGAGTGGATAAAGTGGATAAAACTGGATATAACTCAACTCAACTCATCAACTCATCAACTCAACTCATCAACTCATCAACTCATCAACTCAACTCATCAACTCAACTCCTCAACTCACGGCCCTCTGCCGTCCACCGAATTCTGCTCCATGGCTTCTAAACCTTTCACCGGCCCTCTGCCATCCACCGAATTCTGCTCCATGGCTTCTAAACCTTTCACCGGCCCTCTGCCGTCCACCGAATTCTGCTCCATGGCTTCTAAACCTTTCACCGGCCCTCTGCCGTCCACCGAATTCTGCTCCATGGCTTCTAAACCTTTCACCGGCCCTCTGCCGTCCACCGAATTCTGCTCCATGGCTTCTAAACCTTTCACCGGCCCTCTGCCGTCCACTGAATTCTGCTCCATGGCTTCTAAACCTTTAACCGGCCCTCTGCCGTCCACCGAATTCTGCTCCATGGCTTCTAAACCTTTCACCGGCCCTCTGCCGTCCACCGAATTCTGCTCCATGGCTTCTAAACCTTTCACCGGCCCTCTGCCGTCCACCGAATTCTGCTCCATGGCTTCTAAACCTTTCACCGGCCCTCTGCCGTCCACCGAATTCTGCTCCATGACTTCTAAACCTTTCCAGTTTTTTCCACTTTTTTCCACTTTTATCCAGTTTTATGGTGGAAAAAGGTGGGAAAAGGTGGATAAACGTGGAAGAAATTGGAAAAAGTGGAAAAAGTGGAAAAATTTGGGAAAATGTGGGAAAAAGGTGGGAAAAAAAGTGAAAAAAGGAGTGGATAAAGTGGATAAAACTGGATATAACTCAACTCAACTCATCAACTCATCAACTCATCAACTCAACTCATCAACTCAACTCCTCAACTCACGGCCCTCTGCCGTCCACCGAATTCTGCTCCATGGCTTCTAAACCTTTCACCGGCCCTCTGCCATCCACCGAATTCTGCTCCATGGCTTCTAAACCTTTCACCGGCCCTCTGCCGTCCACCGAATTCTGCTCCATGGCTTCTAAACCTTTCACCGGCCCTCTGCCGTCCACCGAATTCTGCTCCATGGCTTCTAAACCTTTCACCGACCCTCTGCCGTCCACCGAATTCTGCTCCATGGCTTCTAAACCTTTCACCGGCCCTCTGCCGTCCACCGAATTCTGCTCCATGGCTTCTAAACCTTTCACCGGCCCTCTGCCGTCCACCGAATTCTGCTCCATGGCTTCTAAACCTTTAACCGGCCCTCTGCCGTCCACCGAATTCTGCTCCATGGCTTCTAAACCTTTCACCGGCCCTCTGCCGTCCACCGAATTCTGCTCCATGGCTTCTAAACCTTTCACCGGCCCTCTGCCGTCCACCGAATTCTGCTCCATGGCTTCTAAACCTTTCACCGGCCCTCTGCCGTCCACCGAATTCTGCTCCATGGCTTCTAAACCTTTCCAGTTTTTTTCCACTTTTTTCCACTTTTATCCAGTTTTATGGTGGAAAAAGGTGGGAAAAGGTGGAAAAACGTGGAAGAAATTGGAAAAAGTGGAAAAAGTGGAAAAATGTGGGAAAATGTGGGAAAAAGGTGGGGAAAAAAAGTGGAAAAAGGAGTGGAAAAAAGTGGATAAAACTGGATAAAACTCAACTCAACTCATCAACTCATCAACTCAACTCATCAACTCATCAACTCAACTCATCAACTCAACTCCTCAACTCACGGCCCTCTGCCGTCCACCGAATTCTGCTCCATGGCTTCTAAACCTTTCACCGGCCCTCTGCCGTCCACCGAATTCTGCTCCATGGCTTCTAAACCTTTAACCCGCCCTCTGCCGTCCACCGAATTCTGCTCCATGGCTTCTAAACCTTTCACCGGCCCTCTGCCGTCCACCGAATTCTGCTCCATGGCTTCTAAACCTTTCACCGGCCCTCTGCCGTCCACCGAATTCTGCTCCATGGCTTCTAAACCTTTCCAGTTTTTTCCACTTTTTTCCACTTTTATCCAGTTTTATGGTGGAAAAAGGTGGGAAAAGGTGGATAAACGTGGAAGAAATTGGAAAAAGTGGAAAAAGTGGAAAAATTTGGGAAAATGTGGGGAAAAGGTGGGAAAAAAAGTGGAAAAAGGAGTGGATAAAGTGGATAAAACTGGATATAACTCAACTCAACTCATCAACTCATCAACTCAACTCATCAACTCAACTCCTCAACTCACGGCCCTCTGCCGTCCACCGAATTCTGCTCCATGGCTTCTAAACCTTTCACCGGCCCTCTGCCATCCACCGAATTCTGCTCCATGGCTTCTAAACCTTTCACCGGCCCTCTGCCGTCCACCGAATTCTGCTCCATGGCTTCTAAACCTTTCACCGGCCCTCTGCCGTCCACCGAATTCTGCTCCATGGCTTCTAAACCTTTCACCGGCCCTCTGCCGTCCACCGAATTCTGCTCCATGGCTTCTAAACCTTTCACCGGCCCTCTGCCGTCCACCGAATTCTGCTCCATGGCTTCTAAACCTTTCACCGGCCCTCTGCCGTCCACCGAATTCTGCTCCATGGCTTCTAAACCTTTAACCGGCCCTCTGCCGTCCACCGAATTGTGCTCCATGGCTTCTAAACCTTTCACCGGCCCTCTGCCGTCCACCGAATTCTGCTCCATGGCTTCTAAACCTTTCACCGGCCCTCTGCCGTCCACCGAATTCTGCTCCATGGCTTCTAAACCTTTCACCGGCCCTCTGCCGTCCACCGAATTCTGCTCCATGGCTTCTAAACCTTTCACCGGCCCTCTGCCGTCCACCGAATTCTGCTCCATGGCTTCTAAACCTTTCCAGTTTTTTCCACTTTTTTCCACTTTTATCCAGTTTTATGGTGGAAAAAGGTGGGAAAAGGTGGATAAACGTGGAAGAAATTGGAAAAAGTGGAAAAAGTGGAAAAATGTGGGAAAAAGGTGGGAAAAAAGTGGAAAAAGGAGTGGATAAAGTGGATAAAACTGGATATAACTCAACTCAACTCATCAACTCATCAACTCAACTCATCAACTCATCAACTCATCAACTCAACTCATCAACTCAACTCCTCAACTCACGGCCCTCTGCCGTCCACCGAATTCTGCTCCATGGCTTCTAAACCTTTCACCGGCCCTCTGCCATCCACCGAATTCTGCTCCATGGCTTCTAAACCTTTCACCGGCCCTCTGCCGTCCACCGAATTCTGCTCCATGGCTTCTAAACCTTTCACCGGCCCTCTGCCGTCCACCGAATTCTGCTCCATGGCTTCTAAACCTTTCACCGGCCCTCTGCCGTCCACCGAATTCTGCTCCATGGCTTCTAAACCTTTCACCGGCCCTCTGCCGTCCACTGAATTCTGCTCCATGGCTTCTAAACCTTTAACCGGCCCTCTGCCGTCCACCGAATTCTGCTCCATGGCTTCTAAACCTTTCACCGGCCCTCTGCCGTCCACCGAATTCTGCTCCATGGCTTCTAAACCTTTCACCGGCCCTCTGCCGTCCACCGAATTCTGCTCCATGGCTTCTAAACCTTTCACCGGCCCTCTGCCGTCCACCGAATTCTGCTCCATGACTTCTAAACCTTTCCAGTTTTTTCCACTTTTTTCCACTTTTATCCAGTTTTATGGTGGAAAAAGGTGGGAAAAGGTGGATAAACGTGGAAGAAATTGGAAAAAGTGGAAAAAGTGGAAAAATTTGGGAAAATGTGGGAAAAAGGTGGGAAAAAAAGTGAAAAAAGGAGTGGATAAAGTGGATAAAACTGGATATAACTCAACTCAACTCATCAACTCATCAACTCATCAACTCAACTCATCAACTCAACTCCTCAACTCACGGCCCTCTGCCGTCCACCGAATTCTGCTCCATGGCTTCTAAACCTTTCACCGGCCCTCTGCCATCCACCGAATTCTGCTCCATGGCTTCTAAACCTTTCACCGGCCCTCTGCCGTCCACCGAATTCTGCTCCATGGCTTCTAAACCTTTCACCGGCCCTCTGCCGTCCACCGAATTCTGCTCCATGGCTTCTAAACCTTTCACCGGCCCTCTGCCGTCCACCGAATTCTGCTCCATGGCTTCTAAACCTTTCACCGGCCCTCTGCCGTCCACCGAATTCTGCTCCATGGCTTCTAAACCTTTCACCGGCCCTCTGCCGTCCACCGAATTCTGCTCCATGGCTTCTAAACCTTTAACCGGCCCTCTGCCGTCCACCGAATTCTGCTCCATGGCTTCTAAACCTTTCACCGGCCCTCTGCCGTCCACCGAATTCTGCTCCATGGCTTCTAAACCTTTCACCGGCCCTCTGCCGTCCACCGAATTCTGCTCCATGGCTTCTAAACCTTTCACCGGCCCTCTGCCGTCCACCGAATTCTGCTCCATGGCTTCTAAACCTTTCCAGTTTTTTTCCACTTTTTTCCACTTTTATCCAGTTTTATGGTGGAAAAAGGTGGGAAAAGGTGGAAAAACGTGGAAGAAATTGGAAAAAGTGGAAAAAGTGGAAAAATGTGGGAAAATGTGGGAAAAAGGTGGGGAAAAAAAGTGGAAAAAGGAGTGGAAAAAAGTGGATAAAACTGGATAAAACTCAACTCAACTCATCAACTCATCAACTCAACTCATCAACTCATCAACTCAACTCATCAACTCAACTCCTCAACTCACGGCCCTCTGCCGTCCACCGAATTCTGCTCCATGGCTTCTAAACCTTTCACCGGCCCTCTGCCGTCCACCGAATTCTGCTCCATGGCTTCTAAACCTTTAACCCGCCCTCTGCCGTCCACCGAATTCTGCTCCATGGCTTCTAAACCTTTCACCGGCCCTCTGCCGTCCACCGAATTCTGCTCCATGGCTTCTAAACCTTTCACCGGCCCTCTGCCGTCCACCGAATTCTGCTCCATGGCTTCTAAACCTTTCACCGTCCCTCTGCCGTCCACCGAATTCTGCTCCATGGCTTCTAAACCTTTAACCCGCCCTCTGCCGTCCACCGAATTCTGCTCCATGGCTTCTAAACCTTTCACCGGCCCTCTGCCGTCCACCGAATTCTGCTCCATGGCTTCTAAACCTTTCACCGGCCCTCTGCCGTCCACCGAATTCTGCTCCATGGCTTCTAAACCTTTCACCGGCCCTCTGCCGTCCACCGAATTCTGCTCCATGGCTTCTAAACCTTTCCAGTTTTTTCCACTTTTTTCCACTTTTATCCAGTTTTATGGTGGAAAAAGGTGGGAAAAGGTGGATAAACGTGGAAGAAATTGGAAAAAGTGGAAAAAGTGGAAAAATTTGGGAAAATGTGGGGAAAATGTGGGAAAAAAAGTGGAAAAAGGAGTGGATAAAGTGGATAAAACTGGATATAACTCAACTCAACTCATCAACTCATCAACTCAACTGGATATAACTCAACTCAACTCATCAACTCATCAACTCAACTCATCAACTCAACTCCTCAACTCACGGCCCTCTGCCGTCCACCGAATTCTGCTCCATGGCTTCTAAACCTTTCACCGGCCCTCTGCCATCCACCGAATTCTGCTCCATGGCTTCTAAACCTTTCACCGGCCCTCTGCCGTCCACCGAATTCTGCTCCATGGCTTCTAAACCTTTCACCGGCCCTCTGCCGTCCACCGAATTCTGCTCCATGGCTTCTAAACCTTTCACCGGCCCTCTGCCGTCCACCGAATTCTGCTCCATGGCTTCTAAACCTTTCACCGGCCCTCTGCCGTCCACCGAATTCTGCTCCATGGCTTCTAAACCTTTCACCGGCCCTCTGCCGTCCACCGAATTCTGCTCCATGGCTTCTAAACCTTTAACCGGCCCTCTGCCGTCCACCGAATTCTGCTCCATGGCTTCTAAACCTTTCACCGGCCCTCTGCCGTCCACCGAATTCTGCTCCATGGCTTCTAAACCTTTCACCGGCCCTCTGCCGTCCACCGAATTCTGCTCCATGGCTTCTAAACCTTTCACCGGCCCTCTGCCGTCCACCGAATTCTGCTCCATGGCTTCTAAACCTTTCACCGGCCCTCTGCCGTCCACCGAATTCTGCTCCATGGCTTCTAAACCTTTCACCGGCCCTCTGCCGTCCACCGAATTCTGCTCCATGGCTTCTAAACCTTTCCAGTTTTTTCCACTTTTTTCCACTTTTATCCAGTTTTATGGTGGAAAAAGGTGGGAAAAGGTGGATAAACGTGGAAGAAATTGGAAAAAGTGGAAAAAGTGGAAAAATGTGGGAAAAAGGTGGGAAAAAAAGTGGAAAAAGGAGTGGATAAAGTGGATAAAACTGGATATAACTCAACTCAACTCATCAACTCATCAACTCAACTCATCAACTCATCAACTCAACTCATCAACTCAACTCCTCAACTCACGGCCCTCTGCCGTCCACCGAATTCTGCTCCATGGCTTCTAAACCTTTCACCGGCCCTCTGCCATCCACCGAATTCTGCTCCATGGCTTCTAAACCTTTCACCGGCCCTCTGCCGTCCACCGAATTCTGCTCCATGGCTTCTAAACCTTTCACCGGCCCTCTGCCGTCCACCGAATTCTGCTCCATGGCTTCTAAACCTTTCACCGGCCCTCTGCCGTCCACCGAATTCTGCTCCATGGCTTCTAAACCTTTCACCGGCCCTCTGCCGTCCACTGAATTCTGCTCCATGGCTTCTAAACCTTTAACCGGCCCTCTGCCGTCCACCGAATTCTGCTCCATGGCTTCTAAACCTTTCACCGGCCCTCTGCCGTCCACCGAATTCTGCTCCATGGCTTCTAAACCTTTCACCGGCCCTCTGCCGTCCACCGAATTCTGCTCCATGGCTTCTAAACCTTTCACCGGCCCTCTGCCGTCCACCGAATTCTGCTCCATGACTTCTAAACCTTTCCAGTTTTTTCCACTTTTTTCCACTTTTATCCAGTTTTATGGTGGAAAAAGGTGGGAAAAGGTGGATAAACGTGGAAGAAATTGGAAAAAGTGGAAAAAGTGGAAAAATTTGGGAAAATGTGGGAAAAAGGTGGGAAAAAAAGTGAAAAAAGGAGTGGATAAAGTGGATAAAACTGGATATAACTCAACTCAACTCATCAACTCATCAACTCATCAACTCAACTCATCAACTCAACTCCTCAACTCACGGCCCTCTGCCGTCCACCGAATTCTGCTCCATGGCTTCTAAACCTTTCACCGGCCCTCTGCCATCCACCGAATTCTGCTCCATGGCTTCTAAACCTTTCACCGGCCCTCTGCCGTCCACCGAATTCTGCTCCATGGCTTCTAAACCTTTCACCGGCCCTCTGCCGTCCACCGAATTCTGCTCCATGGCTTCTAAACCTTTCACCGGCCCTCTGCCGTCCACCGAATTCTGCTCCATGGCTTCTAAACCTTTCACCGGCCCTCTGCCGTCCACCGAATTCTGCTCCATGGCTTCTAAACCTTTCACCGGCCCTCTGCCGTCCACCGAATTCTGCTCCATGGCTTCTAAACCTTTAACCGGCCCTCTGCCGTCCACCGAATTCTGCTCCATGGCTTCTAAACCTTTCACCGGCCCTCTGCCGTCCACCGAATTCTGCTCCATGGCTTCTAAACCTTTCACCGGCCCTCTGCCGTCCACCGAATTCTGCTCCATGGCTTCTAAACCTTTCACCGGCCCTCTGCCGTCCACCGAATTCTGCTCCATGGCTTCTAAACCTTTCCAGTTTTTTTCCACTTTTTTCCACTTTTATCCAGTTTTATGGTGGAAAAAGGTGGGAAAAGGTGGAAAAACGTGGAAGAAATTGGAAAAAGTGGAAAAAGTGGAAAAATGTGGGAAAATGTGGGAAAAAGGTGGGGAAAAAAAGTGGAAAAAGGAGTGGAAAAAAGTGGATAAAACTGGATAAAACTCAACTCAACTCATCAACTCATCAACTCAACTCATCAACTCATCAACTCAACTCATCAACTCAACTCCTCAACTCACGGCCCTCTGCCGTCCACCGAATTCTGCTCCATGGCTTCTAAACCTTTCACCGGCCCTCTGCCGTCCACCGAATTCTGCTCCATGGCTTCTAAACCTTTAACCCGCCCTCTGCCGTCCACCGAATTCTGCTCCATGGCTTCTAAACCTTTCACCGGCCCTCTGCCGTCCACCGAATTCTGCTCCATGGCTTCTAAACCTTTCACCGGCCCTCTGCCGTCCACCGAATTCTGCTCCATGGCTTCTAAACCTTTCACCGGCCCTCTGCCGTCCACCGAATTCTGCTCCATGGCTTCTAAACCTTTCCAGTTTTTTCCACTTTTTTCCACTTTTATCCAGTTTTATGGTGGAAAAAGGTGGGAAAAGGTGGATAAACGTGGAAGAAATTGGAAAAAGTGGAAAAAGTGGAAAAATTTGGGAAAATGTGGGGAAAAGGTGGGAAAAAAAGTGGAAAAAGGAGTGGATAAAGTGGATAAAACTGGATATAACTCAACTCAACTCATCAACTCATCAACTCAACTCATCAACTCAACTCCTCAACTCACGGCCCTCTGCCGTCCACCGAATTCTGCTCCATGGCTTCTAAACCTTTCACCGGCCCTCTGCCATCCACCGAATTCTGCTCCATGGCTTCTAAACCTTTCACCGGCCCTCTGCCGTCCACCGAATTCTGCTCCATGGCTTCTAAACCTTTCACCGGCCCTCTGCCGTCCACCGAATTCTGCTCCATGGCTTCTAAACCTTTCACCGGCCCTCTGCCGTCCACCGAATTCTGCTCCATGGCTTCTAAACCTTTCACCGGCCCTCTGCCGTCCACCGAATTCTGCTCCATGGCTTCTAAACCTTTCACCGGCCCTCTGCCGTCCACCGAATTCTGCTCCATGGCTTCTAAACCTTTAACCGGCCCTCTGCCGTCCACCGAATTGTGCTCCATGGCTTCTAAACCTTTCACCGGCCCTCTGCCGTCCACCGAATTCTGCTCCATGGCTTCTAAACCTTTCACCGGCCCTCTGCCGTCCACCGAATTCTGCTCCATGGCTTCTAAACCTTTCACCGGCCCTCTGCCGTCCACCGAATTCTGCTCCATGGCTTCTAAACCTTTCACCGGCCCTCTGCCGTCCACCGAATTCTGCTCCATGGCTTCTAAACCTTTCCAGTTTTTTCCACTTTTTTCCACTTTTATCCAGTTTTATGGTGGAAAAAGGTGGGAAAAGGTGGATAAACGTGGAAGAAATTGGAAAAAGTGGAAAAAGTGGAAAAATGTGGGAAAAAGGTGGGAAAAAAGTGGAAAAAGGAGTGGATAAAGTGGATAAAACTGGATATAACTCAACTCAACTCATCAACTCATCAACTCAACTCATCAACTCATCAACTCATCAACTCAACTCATCAACTCAACTCCTCAACTCACGGCCCTCTGCCGTCCACCGAATTCTGCTCCATGGCTTCTAAACCTTTCACCGGCCCTCTGCCATCCACCGAATTCTGCTCCATGGCTTCTAAACCTTTCACCGGCCCTCTGCCATCCACCGAATTCTGCTCCATGGCTTCTAAACCTTTCACCGGCCCTCTGCCGTCCACCGAATTCTGCTCCATGGCTTCTAAACCTTTCACCGGCCCTCTGCCGTCCACCGAATTCTGCTCCATGGCTTCTAAACCTTTCACCGGCCCTCTGCCGTCCACCGAATTCTGCTCCATGGCTTCTAAACCTTTCACCGGCCCTCTGCCGTCCACCGAATTCTGCTCCATGGCTTCTAAACCTTTCACCGGCCCTCTGCCGTCCACCGAATTCTGCTCCATGGCTTCTAAACCTTTAACCGGCCCTCTGCCGTCCACCGAATTCTGCTCCATGGCTTCTAAACCTTTCACCGGCCCTCTGCCGTCCACCGAATTCTGCTCCATGGCTTCTAAACCTTTCACCGGCCCTCTGCCGTCCACCGAATTCTGCTCCATGGCTTCTAAACCTTTCACCGGCCCTCTGCCGTCCACCGAATTCTGCTCCATGGCTTCTAAACCTTTCCAGTTTTTTTCCACTTTTTTCCACTTTTATCCAGTTTTATGGTGGAAAAAGGTGGGAAAAGGTGGAAAAACGTGGAAGAAATTGGAAAAAGTGGAAAAAGTGGAAAAATGTGGGAAAATGTGGGAAAAAGGTGGGGAAAAAAAGTGGAAAAAGGAGTGGAAAAAAGTGGATAAAACTGGATAAAACTCAACTCAACTCATCAACTCATCAACTCAACTCATCAACTCATCAACTCAACTCATCAACTCAACTCCTCAACTCACGGCCCTCTGCCGTCCACCGAATTCTGCTCCATGGCTTCTAAACCTTTCACCGGCCCTCTGCCGTCCACCGAATTCTGCTCCATGGCTTCTAAACCTTTAACCCGCCCTCTGCCGTCCACCGAATTCTGCTCCATGGCTTCTAAACCTTTCACCGGCCCTCTGCCGTCCACCGAATTCTGCTCCATGGCTTCTAAACCTTTCACCGGCCCTCTGCCGTCCACCGAATTCTGCTCCATGGCTTCTAAACCTTTCACCGTCCCTCTGCCGTCCACCGAATTCTGCTCCATGGCTTCTAAACCTTTAACCCGCCCTCTGCCGTCCACCGAATTCTGCTCCATGGCTTCTAAACCTTTCACCGGCCCTCTGCCGTCCACCGAATTCTGCTCCATGGCTTCTAAACCTTTCACCGGCCCTCTGCCGTCCACCGAATTCTGCTCCATGGCTTCTAAACCTTTCACCGGCCCTCTGCCGTCCACCGAATTCTGCTCCATGGCTTCTAAACCTTTCCAGTTTTTTCCACTTTTTTCCACTTTTATCCAGTTTTATGGTGGAAAAAGGTGGGAAAAGGTGGATAAACGTGGAAGAAATTGGAAAAAGTGGAAAAAGTGGAAAAATTTGGGAAAATGTGGGAAAAAGGTGGGAAAAAAAGTGGAAAAAGGAGTGGATAAAGTGGATAAAACTGGATATAACTCAACTCAACTCATCAACTCATCAACTCAACTCATCAACTCAACTCCTCAACTCACGGCCCTCTGCCGTCCACCGAATTCTGCTCCATGGCTTCTAAACCTTTCACCGGCCCTCTGCCATCCACCGAATTCTGCTCCATGGCTTCTAAACCTTTCACCGGCCCTCTGCCGTCCACCGAATTCTGCTCCATGGCTTCTAAACCTTTCACCGGCCCTCTGCCGTCCACCGAATTCTGCTCCATGGCTTCTAAACCTTTAACCGGCCCTCTGCCGTCCACCGAATTCTGCTCCATGGCTTCTAAACCTTTCACCGGCCCTCTGCCGTCCACCGAATTCTGCTCCATGGCTTCTAAACCTTTCACCGGCCCTCTGCCGTCCACCGAATTCTGCTCCATGGCTTCTAAACCTTTCACCGGCCCTCTGCCGTCCACCGAATTCTGCTCCATGGCTTCTAAACCTTTCACCGGCCCTCTGCCGTCCACCGAATTCTGCTCCATGGCTTCTAAACCTTTCACCGGCCCTCTGCCGTCCACCGAATTCTGCTCCATGGCTTCTAAACCTTTCCAGTTTTTTCCACTTTTTTCCACTTTTATCCAGTTTTATGGTGGAAAAAGGTGGGAAAAGGTGGATAAACGTGGAAGAAATTGGAAAAAGTGGAAAAAGTGGAAAAATGTGGGAAAAAGGTGGGAAAAAAAGTGGAAAAAGGAGTGGATAAAGTGGATAAAACTGGATATAACTCAACTCAACTCATCAACTCATCAACTCAACTCATCAACTCATCAAATCAACTCAACTCATCAACTCAACTCCTCAACTCACGGCCCTCTGCCGTCCACCGAATTCTGCTCCATGGCTTCTAAACCTTTCACCGGCCCTCTGCCGTCCACCGAATTCTGCTCCATGGCTTCTAAACCTTTCACCGGCCCTCTGCCGTCCACCGAATTCTGCTCCATGGCTTCTAAACCTTTCCACTTTTTTCCACTTTTTTCCACTTTTATCCAGTTTTATGGTGGAAAAAGGTGGGAAAAGGTGGAAAAACGTGGAATAAATTGGAAAAAGTGGAAAAAGTGGAAAAATATGGGAAAATGTGGGAAAAAGGTGGGAAAAAAAGTGGAAAAAGGAGTGGAAAAAAGTGGAAAAAAGTGGATAAAACTGGATAAAACTCAACTCAACTCATCAACTCATCAACTCAACTCATCAACTCAACTCCTCAACTCACGGCCCTCTGCCGTCCACCGAATTCTGCTCCATGGCTTCTAAACCTTTCACCGGCCCTCTGCCGTCCACCGAATTCTGCTCCATGGCTTCTAAACCTTTCACCGGCCCTCTGCCGTCCACCGAATTCTGCTCCATGGCTTCTAAACCTTTCACCGGCCCTCTGCCGTCCACCGAATTCTGCTCCATGGCTTCTAAACCTTTCACCGGCCCTCTGCCGTCCACCGAATTCTGCTCCATGGCTTCTAAACCTTTCACCGGCCCTCTGCCGTCCACCGAATTCTGCTCCATGGCTTCTAAACCTTTCACCGGCCCTCTGCCGTCCACCGAATTCTGCTCCATGGCTTCTAAACCTTTCACCGGCCCTCTGCCGTCCACCGAATTCTGCTCCATGGCTTCTAAACCTTTCACCGGCCCTCTGCCGTCCACCGAATTCTGCTCCATGGCTTCTAAACCTTTCACCGGCCCTCTGCCGTCCACCGAATTCTGCTCCATGGCTTCTAAACCTTTCACCGGCCCTCTGCCGTCCACCGAATTCTGCTCCATGGCTTCTAAACCTTTCACCGGCCCTCTGCCGTCCACCGAATTCTGCTCCATGGCTTCTAAACCTTTAACCGGCCCTCTGCCGTCCACCGAATTCTGCTCCATGGCTTCTAAACCTTTCACCGGCCCTCTGCCGTCCACCGAATTCTGCTCCATGGCTTCTAAACCTTTCACCGGCCCTCTGCCGTCCACCGAATTCTGCTCCATGGCTTCTAAACCTTTCACCGGCCCTCTGCCGTCCACCGAATTCTGCTCCATGGCTTCTAAACCTTTCACCGGCCCTCTGCCGTCCACCGAATTCTGCTCCATGGCTTCTAAACCTTTCACCGGCCCTCTGCCGTCCACCGAATTCTGCTCCATGGCTTCTAAACCTTTCCAGTTTTTTCCACTTTTTTCCACTTTTATCCAGTTTTATGGTGGAAAAAGGTGGGAAAAGGTGGATAAACGTGGAAGAAATTGGAAAAAGTGGAAAAAGTGGAAAAATGTGGGAAAAAGGTGGGAAAAAAAGTGGAAAAAGGAGTGGATAAAGTGGATAAAACTGGATATAACTCAACTCAACTCATCAACTCATCAACTCAACTCATCAACTCATCAAATCAACTCAACTCATCAACTCAACTCCTCAACTCACGGCCCTCTGCCGTCCACCGAATTCTGCTCCATGGCTTCTAAACCTTTCACCGGCCCTCTGCCGTCCACCGAATTCTGCTCCATGGCTTCTAAACCTTTCACCGGCCCTCTGCCGTCCACCGAATTCTGCTCCATGGCTTCTAAACCTTTCCACTTTTTTCCACTTTTTTCCACTTTTATCCAGTTTTATGGTGGAAAAAGGTGGGAAAAGGTGGAAAAACGTGGAATAAATTGGAAAAAGTGGAAAAAGTGGAAAAATATGGGAAAATGTGGGAAAAAGGTGGGAAAAAAAGTGGAAAAAGGAGTGGAAAAAAGTGGAAAAAAGTGGATAAAACTGGATAAAACTCAACTCAACTCATCAACTCATCAACTCAACTCATCAACTCAACTCCTCAACTCACGGCCCTCTGCCGTCCACCGAATTCTGCTCCATGGCTTCTAAACCTTTCACCGGCCCTCTGCCGTCCACCGAATTCTGCTCCATGGCTTCTAAACCTTTCACCGGCCCTCTGCCGTCCACCGAATTCTGCTCCATGGCTTCTAAACCTTTCACCGGCCCTCTGCCGTCCACCGAATTCTGCTCCATGGCTTCTAAACCTTTCACCGGCCCTCTGCCGTCCACCGAATTCTGCTCCATGGCTTCTAAACCTTTCACCGGCCCTCTGCCGTCCACCGAATTCTGCTCCATGGCTTCTAAACCTTTCACCGGCCCTCTGCCGTCCACCGAATTCTGCTCCATGGCTTCTAAACCTTTCACCGGCCCTCTGCCGTCCACCGAATTCTGCTCCATGGCTTCTAAACCTTTAACCGGCCCTCTGCCGTCCACCGAATTCTGCTCCATGGCTTCTAAACCTTTCACCGGCCCTCGGCCGTCCACCGAATTCTGCTCCATGGCTTCTAAACCTTTCACCGGCCCTCTGCCGTCCACCGAATTCTGCTCCATGGCTTCTAAACCTTTCACCGGCCCTCTGCCGTCCACCGAATTCTGCTCCATGGCTTCTAAACCTTTAACCGGCCCTCTGCCGTCCACCGAATTCTGCTCCATGGCTTCTAAACCTTTCACCGGCCATCTGCCGTCCACCGAATTCTGCTCCATGGCTTCTAAACCTTTCACCGGCCCTCTGCCGTCCACCGAATTCTGCTCCATGGCTTCTAAACCTTTCACCGGCCCTCTGCCGTCCACCGAATTCTGCTCCATGGCTTCTAAACCTTTCACCGGCCCTCTGCCGTCCACCGAATTCTGCTCCATGGCTTCTAAACCTTTCACCGGCCCTCTGCCGTCCACCGAATTCTGCTCCATGGCTTCTAAACCTTTCACCGGCCCTCTGCCGTCCACCGAATTCTGCTCCATGGCTTCTAAACCTTTCCAGTTTTTTCCACTTTTTTCCACTTTTATCCAGTTTTATGGTGGAAAAAGGTGGGAAAAGGTGGATAAACGTGGAAGAAATTGGAAAAAGTGGAAAAAGTGGAAAAATGTGGGAAAATGTGGGAAAAAGGTGGGAAAAAAAGTGAAAAAAGGAGTGGATAAAGTGGATAAAACTGGATATAACTCAACTCAACTCATCAACTCATCAACTCAACTCATCAACTCAACTCATCAACTCAACTCCTCAACTCACGGCCCTCTGCCGTCCACCGAATTCTGCTCCATGGCTTCTAAACCTTTCACCGGCCCTCTGCCATCCACCGAATTCTGCTCCATGGCTTCTAAACCTTTCACCGGCCCTCTGCCGTCCACCGAATTCTGCTCCATGGCTTCTAAACCTTTCACCGGCCCTCTGCCGTCCACCGAATTCTGCTCCATGGCTTCTAAACCTTTCACCGGCCCTCTGCCGTCCACCGAATTCTGCTCCATGGCTTCTAAACCTTTAACCGGCCCTCTGCCGTCCACCGAATTCTGCTCCATGGCTTCTAAACCTTTCACCGGCCCTCTGCCGTCCACCGAATTCTGCTCCATGGCTTCTAAACCTTTCACCGGCCCTCTGCCGTCCACCGAATTCTGCTCCATGGCTTCTAAACCTTTCACCGGCCCTCTGCCGTCCACCGAATTCTGCTCCATGGCTTCTAAACCTTTCCAGTTTTTTCCAGTTTTTTCCACTTTTATCCAGTTTTATGGTGGAAAAAGGTGGGAAAAGGTGGATAAACGTGGAAGAAATTGGAAAAAGTGGAAAAAGTGGAAACATTTGGGAAAATGTGGGAAAAAGGTGGGAAAAAAAGTGGAAAAAGGAGTGGATAAAGTGGATAAAACTGGATATAACTCAACTCAACTCATCAACTCATCAACTCAACTCATCAACTCAACTCCTCAACTCACGGCCCTCTGCCGTCCACCGAATTCTGCTCCATGGCTTCTAAACCTTTCACCGGCCCTCTGCCATCCACCGAATTCTGCTCCATGGCTTCTAAACCTTTCACCGGCCCTCTGCCGTCCACCGAATTCTGCTCCATGGCTTCTAAACCTTTCACCGGCCCTCTGCCGTCCACCGAATTCTGCTCCATGGCTTCTAAACCTTTCACCGGCCCTCTGCCGTCCACCGAATTCTGCTCCATGGCTTCTAAACCTTTCACCGGCCCTCTGCCGTCCACTGAATTCTGCTCCATGGCTTCTAAACCTTTAACCGGCCCTCTGCCGTCCACCGAATTCTGCTCCATGGCTTCTAAACCTTTCACCGGCCCTCTGCCGTCCACCGAATTCTGCTCCATGGCTTCTAAACCTTTCACCGGCCCTCTGCCGTCCACCGAATTCTGCTCCATGGCTTCTAAACCTTTCACCGGCCCTCTGCCGTCCACCGAATTCTGCTCCATGGCTTCTAAACCTTTCCAGTTTTTTCCACTTTTTTCCACTTTTATCCAGTTTTATGGTGGAAAAAGGTGGGAAAAGGTGGATAAACGTGGAAGAAATTGGAAAAAGTGGAAAAAGTGGAAACATTTGGGAAAATGTGGGAAAAAGGTGGGAAAAAAAGTGGAAAAAGGAGTGGATAAAGTGGATAAAACTGGATATAACTCAACTCAACTCATCAACTCATCAACTCAACTCATCAACTCAACTCCTCAACTCACGGCCCTCTGCCGTCCACCGAATTCTGCTCCATGGCTTCTAAACCTTTCACCGGCCCTCTGCCATCCACCGAATTCTGCTCCATGGCTTCTAAACCTTTCACCGGCCCTCTGCCGTCCACCAAATTCTGCTCCATGGCTTCTAAACCTTTCACCGGCCCTCTGCCGTCCACCGAATTCTGCTCCATGGCTTCTAAACCTTTCACCGGCCCTCTGCCGTCCACCGAATTCTGCTCCATGGCTTCTAAACCTTTCACCGGCCCTCTGCCGTCCACCGAATTCTGCTCCATGGCTTCTAAACCTTTCACCGGCCCTCTGCCGTCCACCGAATTCTGCTCCATGGCTTCTAAACCTTTAACCGGCCCTCTGCCGTCCACCGAATTCTGCTCCATGGCTTCTAAACCTTTCACCGGCCCTCTGCCGTCCACCGAATTCTGCTCCATGGCTTCTAAACCTTTCACCGGCCCTCTGCCGTCCACCGAATTCTGCTCCATGGCTTCTAAACCTTTCACCGGCCCTCTGCCGTCCACCGAATTCTGCTCCATGGCTTCTAAACCTTTCACCGGCCCTCTGCCGTCCACCGAATTCTGCTCCATGGCTTCTAAACCTTTCACCGGCCATCTGCCGTCCACCGAATTCTGCTCCATGGCTTCTAAACCTTTCACCGGCCCTCTGCCGTCCACCGAATTCTGCTCCATGGCTTCTAAACCTTTCACCGGCCCTCTGCCGTCCACCGAATTCTGCTCCATGGCTTCTAAACCTTTCACCGGCCCTCTGCCGTCCACCGAATTCTGCTCCATGGCTTCTAAACCTTTCACCGGCCCTCTGCCGTCCACCGAATTCTGCTCCATGGCTTCTAAACCTTTCACCGGCCCTCTGCCGTCCACCGAATTCTGCTCCATGGCTTCTAAACCTTTCACCGGCCCTCTGCCGTCCACCGAATTCTGCTCCATGGCTTCTAAACCTTTCACCGGCCCTCTGCCGTCCACCGAATTCTGCTCCATGGCTTCTAAACCTTTAACCGGCCCTCTGCCGTCCACCGAATTCTGCTCCATGGCTTCTAAACCTTTCACCGGCCCTCGGCCGTCCACCGAATTCTGCTCCATGGCTTCTAAACCTTTCACCGGCCCTCTGCCGTCCACCGAATTCTGCTCCATGGCTTCTAAACCTTTCACCGGCCCTCTGCCGTCCACCGAATTCTGCTCCATGGCTTCTAAACCTTTAACCGGCCCTCTGCCGTCCACCGAATTCTGCTCCATGGCTTCTAAACCTTTCACCGGCCATCTGCCGTCCACCGAATTCTGCTCCATGGCTTCTAAACCTTTCACCGGCCCTCTGCCGTCCACCGAATTCTGCTCCATGGCTTCTAAACCTTTCACCGGCCCTCTGCCGTCCACCGAATTCTGCTCCATGGCTTCTAAACCTTTCACCGGCCCTCTGCCGTCCACCGAATTCTGCTCCATGGCTTCTAAACCTTTCACCGGCCCTCTGCCGTCCACCGAATTCTGCTCCATGGCTTCTAAACCTTTCACCGGCCCTCTGCCGTCCACCGAATTCTGCTCCATGGCTTCTAAACCTTTCCAGTTTTTTCCACTTTTTTCCACTTTTATCCAGTTTTATGGTGGAAAAAGGTGGGAAAAGGTGGATAAACGTGGAAGAAATTGGAAAAAGTGGAAAAAGTGGAAAAATGTGGGAAAATGTGGGAAAAAGGTGGGAAAAAAAGTGAAAAAAGGAGTGGATAAAGTGGATAAAACTGGATATAACTCAACTCAACTCATCAACTCATCAACTCAACTCATCAACTCATCAACTCAACTCATCAACTCAACTCCTCAACTCACGGCCCTCTGCCGTCCACCGAATTCTGCTCCATGGCTTCTAAACCTTTCACCGGCCCTCTGCCATCCACCGAATTCTGCTCCATGGCTTCTAAACCTTTCACCGGCCCTCTGCCGTCCACCGAATTCTGCTCCATGGCTTCTAAACCTTTCACCGGCCCTCTGCCGTCCACCGAATTCTGCTCCATGGCTTCTAAACCTTTCACCGGCCCTCTGCCGTCCACCGAATTCTGCTCCATGGCTTCTAAACCTTTAACCGGCCCTCTGCCGTCCACCGAATTCTGCTCCATGGCTTCTAAACCTTTCACCGGCCCTCTGCCGTCCACCGAATTCTGCTCCATGGCTTCTAAACCTTTCACCGGCCCTCTGCCGTCCACCGAATTCTGCTCCATGGCTTCTAAACCTTTCACCGGCCCTCTGCCGTCCACCGAATTCTGCTCCATGGCTTCTAAACCTTTCCAGTTTTTTCCAGTTTTTTCCACTTTTATCCAGTTTTATGGTGGAAAAAGGTGGGAAAAGGTGGATAAACGTGGAAGAAATTGGAAAAAGTGGAAAAAGTGGAAACATTTGGGAAAATGTGGGAAAAAGGTGGGAAAAAAAGTGGAAAAAGGAGTGGATAAAGTGGATAAAACTGGATATAACTCAACTCAACTCATCAACTCATCAACTCAACTCATCAACTCAACTCCTCAACTCACGGCCCTCTGCCGTCCACCGAATTCTGCTCCATGGCTTCTAAACCTTTCACCGGCCCTCTGCCATCCACCGAATTCTGCTCCATGGCTTCTAAACCTTTCACCGGCCCTCTGCCGTCCACCGAATTCTGCTCCATGGCTTCTAAACCTTTCACCGGCCCTCTGCCGTCCACCGAATTCTGCTCCATGGCTTCTAAACCTTTCACCGGCCCTCTGCCGTCCACCGAATTCTGCTCCATGGCTTCTAAACCTTTCACCGGCCCTCTGCCGTCCACTGAATTCTGCTCCATGGCTTCTAAACCTTTAACCGGCCCTCTGCCGTCCACCGAATTCTGCTCCATGGCTTCTAAACCTTTCACCGGCCCTCTGCCGTCCACCGAATTCTGCTCCATGGCTTCTAAACCTTTCACCGGCCCTCTGCCGTCCACCGAATTCTGCTCCATGGCTTCTAAACCTTTCACCGGCCCTCTGCCGTCCACCGAATTCTGCTCCATGGCTTCTAAACCTTTCCAGTTTTTTCCACTTTTTTCCACTTTTATCCAGTTTTATGGTGGAAAAAGGTGGGAAAAGGTGGATAAACGTGGAAGAAATTGGAAAAAGTGGAAAAAGTGGAAACATTTGGGAAAATGTGGGAAAAAGGTGGGAAAAAAAGTGGAAAAAGGAGTGGATAAAGTGGATAAAACTGGATATAACTCAACTCAACTCATCAACTCAACTCATCAACTCAACTCCTCAACTCACGGCCCTCTGCCGTCCACCGAATTCTGCTCCATGGCTTCTAAACCTTTCACCGGCCCTCTGCCATCCACCGAATTCTGCTCCATGGCTTCTAAACCTTTCACCGGCCCTCTGCCGTCCACCAAATTCTGCTCCATGGCTTCTAAACCTTTCACCGGCCCTCTGCCGTCCACCGAATTCTGCTCCATGGCTTCTAAACCTTTCACCGGCCCTCTGCCGTCCACCGAATTCTGCTCCATGGCTTCTAAACCTTTCACCGGCCCTCTGCCGTCCACCGAATTCTGCTCCATGGCTTCTAAACCTTTCACCGGCCCTCTGCCGTCCACCGAATTCTGCTCCATGGCTTCTAAACCTTTAACCGGCCCTCTGCCGTCCACCGAATTCTGCTCCATGGCTTCTAAACCTTTCACCGGCCCTCTGCCGTCCACCGAATTCTGCTCCATGGCTTCTAAACCTTTCACCGGCCCTCTGCCGTCCACCGAATTCTGCTCCATGGCTTCTAAACCTTTCACCGGCCCTCTGCCGTCCACCGAATTCTGCTCCATGGCTTCTAAACCTTTAACCGGCCCTCTGCCGTCCACCGAATTCTGCTCCATGGCTTCTAAACCTTTCACCGGCCATCTGCCGTCCACCGAATTCTGCTCCATGGCTTCTAAACCTTTCACCGGCCCTCTGCCGTCCACCGAATTCTGCTCCATGGCTTCTAAACCTTTCACCGGCCCTCTGCCGTCCACCGAATTCTGCTCCATGGCTTCTAAACCTTTCACCGGCCCTCTGCCGTCCACCGAATTCTGCTCCATGGCTTCTAAACCTTTCACCGGCCCTCTGCCGTCCACCGAATTCTGCTCCATGGCTTCTAAACCTTTCCAGTTTTTTCCACTTTTTTCCACTTTTATCCAGTTTTATGGTGGAAAAAGGTGGGAAAAGGTGGATAAACGTGGAAGAAATTGGAAAAAGTGGAAAAAGTGGAAAAATGTGGGAAAATGTGGGAAAATGTGGGAAAAAGGTGGGAAAAAAAGTGAAAAAAGGAGTGGATAAAGTGGATAAAACTGGATATAACTCAACTCAACTCATCAACTCATCAACTCATCAACTCAACTCATCAACTCAACTCCTCAACTCACGGCCCTCTGCCGTCCACCGAATTCTGCTCCATGGCTTCTAAACCTTTCACCGGCCCTCTGCCATCCACCGAATTCTGCTCCATGGCTTCTAAACCTTTCACCGGCCCTCGGCCGTCCACCGAATTCTGCTCCATGGCTTCTAAACCTTTCACCGGCCCTCTGCCGTCCACCGAATTCTGCTCCATGGCTTCTAAACCTTTAACCGGCCCTCTGCCGTCCACCGAATTCTGCTCCATGGCTTCTAAACCTTTCACCGGCCATCTGCCGTCCACCGAATTCTGCTCCATGGCTTCTAAACCTTTCACCGGCCCTCTGCCGTCCACCGAATTCTGCTCCATGGCTTCTAAACCTTTCACCGGCCCTCTGCCGTCCACCGAATTCTGCTCCATGGCTTCTAAACCTTTCACCGGCCCTCTGCCGTCCACCGAATTCTGCTCCATGGCTTCTAAACCTTTCACCGGCCCTCTGCCGTCCACCGAATTCTGCTCCATGGCTTCTAAACCTTTCACCGGCCCTCTGCCGTCCACCGAATTCTGCTCCATGGCTTCTAAACCTTTCCAGTTTTTTCCACTTTTTTCCACTTTTATCCAGTTTTATGGTGGAAAAAGGTGGGAAAAGGTGGATAAACGTGGAAGAAATTGGAAAAAGTGGAAAAAGTGGAAAAATGTGGGAAAATGTGGGAAAAAGGTGGGAAAAAAAGTGAAAAAAGGAGTGGATAAAGTGGATAAAACTGGATATAACTCAACTCAACTCATCAACTCATCAACTCAACTCATCAACTCAACTCCTCAACTCACGGCCCTCTGCCGTCCACCGAATTCTGCTCCATGGCTTCTAAACCTTTCACCGGCCCTCTGCCATCCACCGAATTCTGCTCCATGGCTTCTAAACCTTTCACCGGCCCTCTGCCGTCCACCGAATTCTGCTCCATGGCTTCTAAACCTTTCACCGGCCCTCTGCCGTCCACCGAATTCTGCTCCATGGCTTCTAAACCTTTCACCGGCCCTCTGCCGTCCACTGAATTCTGCTCCATGGCTTCTAAACCTTTAACCGGCCCTCTGCCGTCCACCGAATTCTGCTCCATGGCTTCTAAACCTTTCACCGGCCCTCTGCCGTCCACCGAATTCTGCTCCATGGCTTCTAAACCTTTCACCGGCCCTCTGCCGTCCACCGAATTCTGCTCCATGGCTTCTAAACCTTTCACCGGCCCTCTGCCGTCCACCGAATTCTGCTCCATGGCTTCTAAACCTTTCCAGTTTTTTCCAGTTTTTTCCACTTTTATCCAGTTTTATGGTGGAAAAAGGTGGGAAAAGGTGGATAAACGTGGAAGAAATTGGAAAAAGTGGAAAAAGTGGAAACATTTGGGAAAATGTGGGAAAAAGGTGGGAAAAAAAGTGGAAAAAGGAGTGGATAAAGTGGATAAAACTGGATATAACTCAACTCAACTCATCAACTCATCAACTCAACTCATCAACTCAACTCCTCAACTCACGGCCCTCTGCCGTCCACCGAATTCTGCTCCATGGCTTCTAAACCTTTCACCGGCCCTCTGCCATCCACCGAATTCTGCTCCATGGCTTCTAAACCTTTCACCGGCCCTCTGCCGTCCACCGAATTCTGCTCCATGGCTTCTAAACCTTTCACCGGCCCTCTGCCGTCCACCGAATTCTGCTCCATGGCTTCTAAACCTTTCACCGGCCCTCTGCCGTCCACCGAATTCTGCTCCATGGCTTCTAAACCTTTCACCGGCCCTCTGCCGTCCACTGAATTCTGCTCCATGGCTTCTAAACCTTTAACCGGCCCTCTGCCGTCCACCGAATTCTGCTCCATGGCTTCTAAACCTTTCACCGGCCCTCTGCCGTCCACCGAATTCTGCTCCATGGCTTCTAAACCTTTCACCGGCCCTCTGCCGTCCACCGAATTCTGCTCCATGGCTTCTAAACCTTTCACCGGCCCTCTGCCGTCCACCGAATTCTGCTCCATGGCTTCTAAACCTTTCCAGTTTTTTCCACTTTTTTCCACTTTTATCCAGTTTTATGGTGGAAAAAGGTGGGAAAAGGTGGATAAACGTGGAAGAAATTGGAAAAAGTGGAAAAAGTGGAAACATTTGGGAAAATGTGGGAAAAAGGTGGGAAAAAAAGTGGAAAAAGGAGTGGATAAAGTGGATAAAACTGGATATAACTCAACTCAACTCATCAACTCATCAACTCAACTCATCAACTCAACTCCTCAACTCACGGCCCTCTGCCGTCCACCGAATTCTGCTCCATGGCTTCTAAACCTTTCACCGGCCCTCTGCCATTCACCGAATTCTGCTCCATGGCTTCTAAACCTTTCACCGGCCCTCTGCCGTCCACCAAATTCTGCTCCATGGCTTCTAAACCTTTCACCGGCCCTCTGCCGTCCACCGAATTCTGCTCCATGGCTTCTAAACCTTTCACCGGCCCTCTGCCGTCCACCGAATTCTGCTCCATGGCTTCTAAACCTTTCACCGGCCCTCTGCCGTCCACCGAATTCTGCTCCATGGCTTCTAAACCTTTCACCGGCCCTCTGCCGTCCACCGAATTCTGCTCCATGGCTTCTAAACCTTTAACCGGCCCTCTGCCGTCCACCGAATTCTGCTCCATGGCTTCTAAACCTTTCACCGGCCCTCTGCCGTCCACCGAATTCTGCTCCATGGCTTCTAAACCTTTCACCGGCCCTCTGCCGTCCACCGAATTCTGCTCCATGGCTTCTAAACCTTTCACCGGCCCTCTGCCGTCCACCGAATTCTGCTCCATGGCTTCTAAACCTTTAACCGGCCCTCTGCCGTCCACCGAATTCTGCTCCATGGCTTCTAAACCTTTCACCGGCCATCTGCCGTCCACCGAATTCTGCTCCATGGCTTCTAAACCTTTCACCGGCCCTCTGCCGTCCACCGAATTCTGCTCCATGGCTTCTAAACCTTTCACCGGCCCTCTGCCGTCCACCGAATTCTGCTCCATGGCTTCTAAACCTTTCACCGGCCCTCTGCCGTCCACCGAATTCTGCTCCATGGCTTCTAAACCTTTCACCGGCCCTCTGCCGTCCACCGAATTCTGCTCCATGGCTTCTAAACCTTTCCAGTTTTTTCCACTTTTTTCCACTTTTATCCAGTTTTATGGTGGAAAAAGGTGGGAAAAGGTGGATAAACGTGGAAGAAATTGGAAAAAGTGGAAAAAGTGGAAAAATGTGGGAAAATGTGGGAAAATGTGGGAAAAAGGTGGGAAAAAAAGTGAAAAAAGGAGTGGATAAAGTGGATAAAACTGGATATAACTCAACTCAACTCATCAACTCATCAACTCATCAACTCAACTCATCAACTCAACTCCTCAACTCACGGCCCTCTGCCGTCCACCGAATTCTGCTCCATGGCTTCTAAACCTTTCACCGGCCCTCTGCCATCCACCGAATTCTGCTCCATGGCTTCTAAACCTTTCACCGGCCCTCTGCCGTCCACCGAATTCTGCTCCATGGCTTCTAAACCTTTCACCGGCCCTCTGCCGTCCACCGAATTCTGCTCCATGGCTTCTAAACCTTTCACCGGCCCTCTGCCGTCCACCGAATTCTGCTCCATGGCTTCTAAACCTTTAACCGGCCCTCTGCCGTCCACCGAATTCTGCTCCATGGCTTCTAAACCTTTCACCGGCCCTCTGCCGTCCACCGAATTTTGCTCCATGGCTTCTAAACCTTTCACCGGCCCTCTGCCGTCCACCGAATTCTGCTCCATGGCTTCTAAACCTTTCACCGGCCCTCTGCCGTCCACCGAATTCTGCTCCATGGCTTCTAAACCTTTCACCGGCCCTCTGCCGTCCACCGAATTCTGCTCCATGGCTTCTAAACCTTTCACCGGCCCTCTGCCGTCCACCGAATTCTGCTCCATGGCTTCTAAACCTTTAACCCGCCCTCTGCCGTCCACCGAATTCTGCTCCATGGCTTCTAAACCTTTCACCGGCCCTCTGCCGTCCACCGAATTCTGCTCCATGGCTTCTAAACCTTTCACCGGCCCTCTGCCGTCCACCGAATTCTGCTCCATGGCTTCTAAACCTTTCACCGGCCCTCTGCCGTCCACCGAATTCTGCTCCATGGCTTCTAAACCTTTCCAGTTTTTTCCACTTTTTTCCACTTTTATCCAGTTTTATGGTGGAAAAAGGTGGGAAAAGGTGGATAAACGTGGAAGAAATTGGAAAAAGTGGAAAAAGTGGAAAAATTTGGGAAAATGTGGGAAAAAGGTGGGAAAAAAAGTGGAAAAAGGAGTGGATAAAGTGGATAAAACTGGATATAACTCAACTCAACTCATCAACTCATCAACTCAACTCATCAACTCAACTCCTCAACTCACGGCCCTCTGCCGTCCACCGAATTCTGCTCCATGGCTTCTAAACCTTTCACCGGCCCTCTGCCATCCACCGAATTCTGCTCCATGGCTTCTAAACCTTTCACCGGCCCTCTGCCGTCCACCGAATTCTGCTCCATGGCTTCTAAACCTTTCACCGGCCCTCTGCCGTCCACCGAATTCTGCTCCATGGCTTCTAAACCTTTCACCGGCCCTCTGCCGTCCACCGAATTCTGCTCCATGGCTTCTAAACCTTTCACCGGCCCTCTGCCGTCCACCGAATTCTGCTCCATGGCTTCTAAACCTTTCACCGGCCCTCTGCCGTCCACCGAATTCTGCTCCATGGCTTCTAAACCTTTAACCGGCCCTCTGCCGTCCACCGAATTCTGCTCCATGGCTTCTAAACCTTTCACCGGCCCTCTGCCGTCCACCGAATTCTGCTCCATGGCTTCTAAACCTTTCACCGGCCCTCTGCCGTCCACCGAATTCTGCTCCATGGCTTCTAAACCTTTCACCGGCCCTCTGCCGTCCACCGAATTCTGCTCCATGGCTTCTAAACCTTTCCAGTTTTTTTCCACTTTTTTCCACTTTTATCCAGTTTTATGGTGGAAAAAGGTGGGAAAAGGTGGAAAAACGTGGAAGAAATTGGAAAAAGTGGAAAAAGTGGAAAAATGTGGGAAAATGTGGGAAAAAGGTGGGGAAAAAAAGTGGAAAAAGGAGTGGAAAAAAGTGGATAAAACTGGATAAAACTCAACTCAACTCATCAACTCATCAACTCAACTCATCAACTCATCAACTCAACTCATCAACTCAACTCCTCAACTCACGGCCCTCTGCCGTCCACCGAATTCTGCTCCATGGCTTCTAAACCTTTCACCGGCCCTCTGCCGTCCACCGAATTCTGCTCCATGGCTTCTAAACCTTTAACCCGCCCTCTGCCGTCCACCGAATTCTGCTCCATGGCTTCTAAACCTTTCACCGGCCCTCTGCCGTCCACCGAATTCTGCTCCATGGCTTCTAAACCTTTCACCGGCCCTCTGCCGTCCACCGAATTCTGCTCCATGGCTTCTAAACCTTTCACCGGCCCTCTGCCGTCCACCGAATTCTGCTCCATGGCTTCTAAACCTTTCACCGGCCCTCTGCCGTCCACCGAATTCTGCTCCATGGCTTCTAAACCTTTAACCCGCCCTCTGCCGTCCACCGAATTCTGCTCCATGGCTTCTAAACCTTTCACCGGCCCTCTGCCGTCCACCGAATTCTGCTCCATGGCTTCTAAACCTTTCACCGGCCCTCTGCCGTCCACCGAATTCTGCTCCATGGCTTCTAAACCTTTCCAGTTTTTTCCACTTTTTTCCACTTTTATCCAGTTTTATGGTGGAAAAAGGTGGGAAAAGGTGGATAAACGTGGAAGAAATTGGAAAAAGTGGAAAAAGTGGAAAAATTTGGGAAAATGTGGGAAAAAGGTGGGAAAAAAAGTGGAAAAAGGAGTGGATAAAGTGGATAAAACTGGATATAACTCAACTCAACTCATCAACTCATCAACTCAACTCATCAACTCAACTCCTCAACTCACGGCCCTCTGCCGTCCACCGAATTCTGCTCCATGGCTTCTAAACCTTTCACCGGCCCTCTGCCGTCCACCGAATTCTGCTCCATGGCTTCTAAACCTTTAACCCGCCCTCTGCCGTCCACCGAATTCTGCTCCATGGCTTCTAAACCTTTCACCGGCCCTCTGCCGTCCACCGAATTCTGCTCCATGGCTTCTAAACCTTTCACCGGCCCTCTGCCGTCCACCGAATTCTGCTCCATGGCTTCTAAACCTTTCACCGGCCCTCTGCCGTCCACCGAATTCTGCTCCATGGCTTCTAAACCTTTCACCGGCCCTCTGCCGTCCACCGAATTCTGCTCCATGGCTTCTAAACCTTTCACCGGCCCTCTGCCGTCCACCGAATTCTGCTCCATGGCTTCTAAACCTTTCACCGGCCCTCTGCCGTCCACCGAATTCTGCTCCATGGCTTCTAAACCTTTAACCCGCCCTCTGCCGTCCACCGAATTCTGCTCCATGGCTTCTAAACCTTTCACCGGCCCTCTGCCGTCCACCGAATTCTGCTCCATGGCTTCTAAACCTTTCACCGGCCCTCTGCCGTCCACCGAATTCTGCTCCATGGCTTCTAAACCTTTCACCGGCCCTCTGCCGTCCACCGAATTCTGCTCCATGGCTTCTAAACCTTTCCAGTTTTTTCCACTTTTTTCCACTTTTATCCAGTTTTATGGTGGAAAAAGGTGGGAAAAGGTGGATAAACGTGGAAGAAATTGGAAAAAGTGGAAAAAGTGGACAAATTTGGGAAAATGTGGGAAAAAGGTGGGAAAAAAAGTGGAAAAAGGAGTGGATAAAGTGGATAAAACTGGATATAACTCAACTCAACTCATCAACTCATCAACTCAACTCATCAACTCAACTCCTCAACTCACGGCCCTCTGCCGTCCACCGAATTCTGCTCCATGGCTTCTAAACCTTTCACCGGCCCTCTGCCATCCACCGAATTCTGCTCCATGGCTTCTAAACCTTTCACCGGCCCTCTGCCGTCCACCGAATTCTGCTCCATGGCTTCTAAACCTTTCACCGGCCCTCTGCCGTCCACCGAATTCTGCTCCATGGCTTCTAAACCTTTCACCGGCCCTCTGCCGTCCACCGAATTCTGCTCCATGGCTTCTAAACCTTTCACCGGCCCTCTGCCGTCCACCGAATTCTGCTCCATGGCTTCTAAACCTTTCACCGGCCCTCTGCCGTCCACCGAATTCTGCTCCATGGCTTCTAAACCTTTAACCGGCCCTCTGCCGTCCACCGAATTCTGCTCCATGGCTTCTAAACCTTTCACCGGCCCTCTGCCGTCCACCGAATTCTGCTCCATGGCTTCTAAACCTTTCACCGGCCCTCTGCCGTCCACCGAATTCTGCTCCATGGCTTCTAAACCTTTCACCGGCCCTCTGCCGTCCACCGAATTCTGCTCCATGGCTTCTAAACCTTTCACCGGCCCTCTGCCGTCCACCGAATTCTGCTCCATGGCTTCTAAACCTTTCCAGTTTTTTCCACTTTTTTCCACTTTTATCCAGTTTTATGGTGGAAAAAGGTGGGAAAAGGTGGATAAACGTGGAAGAAATTGGAAAAAGTGGAAAAAGTGGAAAAATGTGGGAAAAAGGTGGGAAAAAAAGTGGAAAAAGGAGTGGATAAAGTGGATAAAACTGGATATAACTCAACTCAACTCATCAACTCATCAACTCAACTCATCAACTCATCAAATGAACTCAACTCATCAACTCAACTCCTCAACTCACGGCCCTCTGCCGTCCACCGAATTCTGCTCCATGGCTTCTAAACCTTTCACCGGCCCTCTGCCGTCCACCGAATTCTGCTCCATGGCTTCTAAACCTTTCACCGGCCCTCTGCCGTCCACCGAATTCTGCTCCATGGCTTCTAAACCTTTCCACTTTTTTCCACTTTTTTCCACTTTTATCCAGTTTTATGGTGGAAAAAGGTGGGAAAAGGTGGATAAACGTGGAAGAAATTGGAAAAAGTGGAAAAAGTGGAAAAATGTGGGAAAATGTGGGAAAAAGGTGGGAAAAAAAGTGAAAAAAGGAGTGGATAAAGTGGATAAAACTGGATATAACTCAACTCAACTCATCAACTCAACTCATCAACTCATCAACTCAACTCATCAACTCAACTCCTCAACTCACGGCCCTCTGCCGTCCACCGAATTCTGCTCCATGGCTTCTAAACCTTTCACCGGCCCTCTGCCATCCACCGAATTCTGCTCCATGGCTTCTAAACCTTTCACCGGCCCTCTGCCGTCCACCGAATTCTGCTCCATGGCTTCTAAACCTTTCACCGGCCCTCTGCCGTCCACCGAATTCTGCTCCATGGCTTCTAAACCTTTCACCGGCCCTCTGCCGTCCACCGAATTCTGCTCCATGGCTTCTAAACCTTTCACCGGCCCTCTGCCGTCCACCGAATTCTGCTCCATGGCTTCTAAACCTTTCACCGGCCCTCTGCCGTCCACCGAATTCTGCTCCATGGCTTCTAAACCTTTCACCGGCCCTCTGCCGTCCACCGAATTCTGCTCCATGGCTTCTAAACCTTTCACCGGCCCTCTGCCGTCCACCGAATTCTGCTCCATGGCTTCTAAACCTTTCACCGGCCCTCTGCCGTCCACTGAATTCTGCTCCATGGCTTTCTAAACCTTTAACCGGCCCTCTGCCGTCCACCGAATTCTGCTCCATGGCTTCTAAACCTTTCACCGGCCCTCTGCCGTCCACCGAATTCTGCTCCATGGCTTCTAAACCTTTCACCGGCCCTCTGCCGTCCACCGAATTCTGCTCCATGGCTTCTAAACCTTTCACCGGCCCTCTGCCGTCCACCGAATTCTGCTCCATGGCTTCTAAACCTTTCCAGTTTTTTCCACTTTTTTCCACTTTTATCCAGTTTTATGGTGGAAAAAGGTGGGAAAAGGTGGATAAACGTGGAAGAAATTGGAAAAAGTGGAAAAAGTGGAAACATTTGGGAAAATGTGGGAAAAAGGTGGGAAAAAAAGTGGAAAAAGGAGTGGATAAAGTGGATAAAACTGGATATAACTCAACTCAACTCATCAACTCATCAACTCAACTCATCAACTCAACTCCTCAACTCACGGCCCTCTGCCGTCCACCGAATTCTGCTCCATGGCTTCTAAACCTTTCACCGGCCCTCTGCCATCCACCGAATTCTGCTCCATGGCTTCTAAACCTTTCACCGGCCCTCTGCCGTCCACCAAATTCTGCTCCATGGCTTCTAAACCTTTCACCGGCCCTCTGCCGTCCACCGAATTCTGCTCCATGGCTTCTAAACCTTTCACCGGCCCTCTGCCGTCCACCGAATTCTGCTCCATGGCTTCTAAACCTTTCACCGGCCCTCTGCCGTCCACCGAATTCTGCTCCATGGCTTCTAAACCTTTCACCGGCCCTCTGCCATCCACCGAATTCTGCTCCATGGCTTCTAAACCTTTAACCGGCCCTCTGCCGTCCACCGAATTCTGCTCCATGGCTTCTAAACCTTTCACCGGCCCTCTGCCGTCCACCGAATTCTGCTCCATGGCTTCTAAACCTTTCACCGGCCCTCTGCCGTCCACCGAATTCTGCTCCATGGCTTCTAAACCTTTCACCGGCCCTCTGCCGTCCACCGAATTCTGCTCCATGGCTTCTAAACCTTTAACCGGCCCTCTGCCGTCCACCGAATTCTGCTCCATGGCTTCTAAACCTTTCACCGGCCATCTGCCGTCCACCGAATTCTGCTCCATGGCTTCTAAACCTTTCACCGGCCCTCTGCCGTCCACCGAATTCTGCTCCATGGCTTCTAAACCTTTCACCGGCCCTCTGCCGTCCACCGAATTCTGCTCCATGGCTTCTAAACCTTTCACCGGCCCTCTGCCGTCCACCGAATTCTGCTCCATGGCTTCTAAACCTTTCACCGGCCCTCTGCCGTCCACCGAATTCTGCTCCATGGCTTCTAAACCTTTCCAGTTTTTTCCACTTTTTTCCACTTTTATCCAGTTTTATGGTGGAAAAAGGTGGGAAAAGGTGGATAAACGTGGAAGAAATTGGAAAAAGTGGAAAAAGTGGAAAAATGTGGGAAAATGTGGGAAAATGTGGGAAAAAGGTGGGAAAAAAAGTGAAAAAAGGAGTGGATAAAGTGGATAAAACTGGATATAACTCAACTCAACTCATCAACTCATCAACTCATCAACTCAACTCATCAACTCAACTCCTCAACTCACGGCCCTCTGCCGTCCACCGAATTCTGCTCCATGGCTTCTAAACCTTTCACCGGCCCTCTGCCATCCACCGAATTCTGCTCCATGGCTTCTAAACCTTTCACCGGCCCTCTGCCGTCCACCGAATTCTGCTCCATGGCTTCTAAACCTTTCACCGGCCCTCTGCCGTCCACCGAATTCTGCTCCATGGCTTCTAAACCTTTCACCGGCCCTCTGCCGTCCACCGAATTCTGCTCCATGGCTTCTAAACCTTTAACCGGCCCTCTGCCGTCCACCGAATTCTGCTCCATGGCTTCTAAACCTTTCACCGGCCCTCTGCCGTCCACCGAATTCTGCTCCATGGCTTCTAAACATTTCACCGGCCCTCTGCCGTCCACCGAATTCTGCTCCATGGCTTCTAAACCCTTCACCGGCCCTCTGCCGTCCACCGAATTCTGCTCCATGGCTTCTAAACCTTTCACCGGCCCTCTGCCGTCCACCGAATTCTGCTCCATGGCTTCTAAACCTTTCACCGGCCCTCTGCCGTCCACCGAATTCTGCTCCATGGCTTCTAAACCTTTAACCCGCCCTCTGCCGTCCACCGAATTCTGCTCCATGGCTTCTAAACCTTTCACCGGCCCTCTGCCGTCCACCGAATTCTGCTCCATGGCTTCTAAACCTTTCACCGGCCCTCTGCCGTCCACCGAATTCTGCTCCATGGCTTCTAAACCTTTCACCGGCCCTCTGCCGTCCACCGAATTCTGCTCCATGGCTTCTAAACCTTTCCAGTTTTTTCCACTTTTTTCCACTTTTATCCAGTTTTATGGTGGAAAAAGGTGGGAAAAGGTGGATAAACGTGGAAGAAATTGGAAAAAGTGGAAAAAGTGGAAAAATTTGGGAAAATGTGGGAAAAAGGTGGGAAAAAAAGTGGAAAAAGGAGTGGATAAAGTGGATAAAACTGGATATAACTCAACTCAACTCATCAACTCATCAACTCAACTCATCAACTCAACTCCTCAACTCACGGCCCTCTGCCGTCCACCGAATTCTGCTCCATGGCTTCTAAACCTTTCACCGGCCCTCTGCCATCCACCGAATTCTGCTCCATGGCTTCTAAACCTTTCACCGGCCCTCTGCCGTCCACCGAATTCTGCTCCATGGCTTCTAAACCTTTCACCGGCCCTCTGCCGTCCACCGAATTCTGCTCCATGGCTTCTAAACCTTTCACCGGCCCTCTGCCGTCCACCGAATTCTGCTCCATGGCTTCTAAACCTTTCACCGGCCCTCTGCCGTCCACCGAATTCTGCTCCATGGCTTCTAAACCTTTAACCGGCCCTCTGCCGTCCACCGAATTCTGCTCCATGGCTTCTAAACCTTTCACCGGCCCTCTGCCGTCCACCGAATTCTGCTCCATGGCTTCTAAACCTTTCACCGGCCCTCTGCCGTCCACCGAATTCTGCTCCATGGCTTCTAAACCTTTCACCGGCCCTCTGCCGTCCACCGAATTCTGCTCCATGGCTTCTAAACCTTTCCAGTTTTTTTCCACTTTTTTCCACTTTTATCCAGTTTTATGGTGGAAAAAGGTGGGAAAAGGTGGAAAAACGTGGAAGAAATTGGAAAAAGTGGAAAAAGTGGAAAAATGTGGGAAAATGTGGGAAAAAGGTGGGGAAAAAAAGTGGAAAAAGGAGTGGAAAAAAGTGGAAAAAAGTGGATAAAACTGGATAAAACTCAACTCAACTCATCAACTCATCAACTCAACTCATCAACTCATCAACTCAACTCATCAACTCAACTCCTCAACTCACGGCCCTCTGCCGTCCACCGAATTCTGCTCCATGGCTTCTAAACCTTTCACCGGCCCTCTGCCGTCCACCGAATTCTGCTCCATGGCTTCTAAACCTTTAACCCGCCCTCTGCCGTCCACCGAATTCTGCTCCATGGCTTCTAAACCTTTCACCGGCCCTCTGCCGTCCACCGAATTCTGCTCCATGGCTTCTAAACCTTTCACCGGCCCTCTGCCGTCCACCGAATTCTGCTCCATGGCTTCTAAACCTTTCACCGGCCCTCTGCCGTCCACCGAATTCTGCTCCATGGCTTCTAAACCTTTCACCGGCCCTCTGCCGTCCACCGAATTCTGCTCCATGGCTTCTAAACCTTTAACCCGCCCTCTGCCGTCCACCGAATTCTGCTCCATGGCTTCTAAACCTTTCACCGGCCCTCTGCCGTCCACCGAATTCTGCTCCATGGCTTCTAAACCTTTCACCGGCCCTCTGCCGTCCACCGAATTCTGCTCCATGGCTTCTAAACCTTTCACCGGCCCTCTGCCGTCCACCGAATTCTGCTCCATGGCTTCTAAACCTTTCACCGGCCCTCTGCCGTCCACCGAATTCTGCTCCATGGCTTCTAAACCTTTAACCCGCCCTCTGCCGTCCACCGAATTCTGCTCCATGGCTTCTAAACCTTTCACCGGCCCTCTGCCGTCCACCGAATTCTGCTCCATGGCTTCTAAACCTTTCACCGGCCCTCTGCCGTCCACCGAATTCTGCTCCATGGCTTCTAAACCTTTCACCGGCCCTCTGCCGTCCACCGAATTCTGCTCCATGGCTTCTAAACCTTTCCAGTTTTTTCCACTTTTTTCCACTTTTATCCAGTTTTATGGTGGAAAAAGGTGGGAAAAGGTGGATAAACGTGGAAGAAATTGGAAAAAGTGGAAAAAGTGGAAAAATTTGGGAAAATGTGGGAAAAAGGTGGGAAAAAAAGTGGAAAAAGGAGTGGATAAAGTGGATAAAACTGGATATAACTCAACTCAACTCATCAACTCATCAACTCAACTCATCAACTCAACTCCTCAACTCACGGCCCTCTGCCGTCCACCGAATTCTGCTCCATGGCTTCTAAACCTTTCACCGGCCCTCTGCCATCCACCGAATTCTGCTCCATGGCTTCTAAACCTTTCACCGGCCCTCTGCCGTCCACCGAATTCTGCTCCATGGCTTCTAAACCTTTCACCGGCCCTCTGCCGTCCACCGAATTCTGCTCCATGGCTTCTAAACCTTTCACCGGCCCTCTGCCGTCCACCGAATTCTGCTCCATGGCTTCTAAACCTTTCACCGGCCCTCTGCCGTCCACCGAATTCTGCTCCATGGCTTCTAAACCTTTCACCGGCCCTCTGCCGTCCACCGAATTCTGCTCCATGGCTTCTAAACCTTTAACCGGCCCTCTGCCGTCCACCGAATTCTGCTCCATGGCTTCTAAACCTTTCACCGGCCCTCTGCCGTCCACCGAATTCTGCTCCATGGCTTCTAAACCTTTCACCGGCCCTCTGCCGTCCACCGAATTCTGCTCCATGGCTTCTAAACCTTTCACCGGCCCTCTGCCGTCCACCGAATTCTGCTCCATGGCTTCTAAACCTTTCCAGTTTTTTTCCACTTTTTTCCACTTTTATCCAGTTTTATGGTGGAAAAAGGTGGGAAAAGGTGGAAAAACGTGGAAGAAATTGGGAAAAGTGGAAAAAGTGGAAAAATGTGGGAAAATGTGGGAAAAAGGTGGGGGAAAAAAGTGGAAAAAGGAGTGGAAAAAAGTGGAAAAAAGTGGATAAAACTGGATAAAACTCAACTCAACTCATCAACTCATCAACTCAACTCATCAACTCATCAACTCAACTCATCAACTCAACTCCTCAACTCACGGCCCTCTGCCGTCCACCGAATTCTGCTCCATGGCTTCTAAACCTTTCACCGGCCCTCTGCCGTCCACCGAATTCTGCTCCATGGCTTCTAAACCTTTAACCCGCCCTCTGCCGTCCACCGAATTCTGCTCCATGGCTTCTAAACCTTTCACCGGCCCTCTGCCGTCCACCGAATTCTGCTCCATGGCTTCTAAACCTTTCACCGGCCCTCTGCCGTCCACCGAATTCTGCTCCATGGCTTCTAAACCTTTCACCGGCCCTCTGCCGTCCACCGAATTCTGCTCCATGGCTTCTAAACCTTTCCAGTTTTTTCCACTTTTATCCAGTTTTATGGTGGAAAAAGGTGGGAAAAGGTGGATAAACGTGGAAGAAATTGGAAAAAGTGGAAAAAGTGGAAACATTTGGGAAAATGTGGGAAAAAGGTGGGAAAAAAGTGGAAAAAGGAGTGGATAAAGTGGATAAAACTGGATATAACTCAACTCAACTCATCAACTCATCAACTCAACTCATCAACTCAACTCCTCAACTCACGGCCCTCTGCCGTCCACCGAATTCTGCTCCATGGCTTCTAAACCTTTCACCGGCCCTCTGCCATCCACCGAATTCTGCTCCATGGCTTCTAAACCTTTCACCGGCCCTCTGCCGTCCACCGAATTCTGCTCCATGGCTTCTAAACCTTTCACCGGCCCTCTGCCGTCCACCGAATTCTGCTCCATGGCTTCTAAACCTTTCCACTTTTTTCCACTTTTTTCCACTTTTATCCAGTTTTATGGTGGAAAAAGGTGGGAAAAGGTGGATAAACGTGGAAGAAATTGGAAAAAGTGGAAAAAGTGGAAAAATGTGGGAAAATGTGGGAAAAAGGTGGGAAAAAAAGTGAAAAAAGGAGTGGATAAAGTGGATAAAACTGGATATAACTCAACTCAACTCATCAACTCAACTCATCAACTCATCAACTCAACTCATCAACTCAACTCCTCAACTCACGGCCCTCTGCCGTCCACCGAATTCTGCTCCATGGCTTCTAAACCTTTCACCGGCCCTCTGCCATCCACCGAATTCTGCTCCATGGCTTCTAAACCTTTCACCGGCCCTCTGCCGTCCACCGAATTCTGCTCCATGGCTTCTAAACCTTTCACCGGCCCTCTGCCGTCCACCGAATTCTGCTCCATGGCTTCTAAACCTTTCACCGGCCCTCTGCCGTCCACCGAATTCTGCTCCATGGCTTCTAAACCTTTCACCGGCCCTCTGCCGTCCACCGAATTCTGCTCCATGGCTTCTAAACCTTTCACCGGCCCTCTGCCGTCCACCGAATTCTGCTCCATGGCTTCTAAACCTTTCACCGGCCCTCTGCCGTCCACCGAATTCTGCTCCATGGCTTCTAAACCTTTCACCGGCCCTCTGCCGTCCACCGAATTCTGCTCCATGGCTTCTAAACCTTTCACCGGCCCTCTGCCGTCCACTGAATTCTGCTCCATGGCTTTCTAAACCTTTAACCGGCCCTCTGCCGTCCACCGAATTCTGCTCCATGGCTTCTAAACCTTTCACCGGCCCTCTGCCGTCCACCGAATTCTGCTCCATGGCTTCTAAACCTTTCACCGGCCCTCTGCCGTCCACCGAATTCTGCTCCATGGCTTCTAAACCTTTCACCGGCCCTCTGCCGTCCACCGAATTCTGCTCCATGGCTTCTAAACCTTTCCAGTTTTTTCCACTTTTTTCCACTTTTATCCAGTTTTATGGTGGAAAAAGGTGGGAAAAGGTGGATAAACGTGGAAGAAATTGGAAAAAGTGGAAAAAGTGGAAACATTTGGGAAAATGTGGGAAAAAGGTGGGAAAAAAAGTGGAAAAAGGAGTGGATAAAGTGGATAAAACTGGATATAACTCAACTCAACTCATCAACTCATCAACTCAACTCATCAACTCAACTCCTCAACTCACGGCCCTCTGCCGTCCACCGAATTCTGCTCCATGGCTTCTAAACCTTTCACCGGCCCTCTGCCATCCACCGAATTCTGCTCCATGGCTTCTAAACCTTTCACCGGCCCTCTGCCGTCCACCAAATTCTGCTCCATGGCTTCTAAACCTTTCACCGGCCCTCTGCCGTCCACCGAATTCTGCTCCATGGCTTCTAAACCTTTCACCGGCCCTCTGCCGTCCACCGAATTCTGCTCCATGGCTTCTAAACCTTTCACCGGCCCTCTGCCGTCCACCGAATTCTGCTCCATGGCTTCTAAACCTTTCACCGGCCCTCTGCCGTCCACCGAATTCTGCTCCATGGCTTCTAAACCTTTAACCGGCCCTCTGCCGTCCACCGAATTCTGCTCCATGGCTTCTAAACCTTTCACCGGCCCTCTGCCGTCCACCGAATTCTGCTCCATGGCTTCTAAACCTTTCACCGGCCCTCTGCCGTCCACCGAATTCTGCTCCATGGCTTCTAAACCTTTCACCGGCCCTCTGCCGTCCACCGAATTCTGCTCCATGGCTTCTAAACCTTTAACCGGCCCTCTGCCGTCCACCGAATTCTGCTCCATGGCTTCTAAACCTTTCACCGGCCATCTGCCGTCCACCGAATTCTGCTCCATGGCTTCTAAACCTTTCACCGGCCCTCTGCCGTCCACCGAATTCTGCTCCATGGCTTCTAAACCTTTCACCGGCCCTCTGCCGTCCACCGAATTCTGCTCCATGGCTTCTAAACCTTTCACCGGCCCTCTGCCGTCCACCGAATTCTGCTCCATGGCTTCTAAACCTTTCACCGGCCCTCTGCCGTCCACCGAATTCTGCTCCATGGCTTCTAAACCTTTCCAGTTTTTTCCACTTTTTTCCACTTTTATCCAGTTTTATGGTGGAAAAAGGTGGGAAAAGGTGGATAAACGTGGAAGAAATTGGAAAAAGTGGAAAAAGTGGAAAAATGTGGGAAAATGTGGGAAAATGTGGGAAAAAGGTGGGAAAAAAAGTGAAAAAAGGAGTGGATAAAGTGGATAAAACTGGATATAACTCAACTCAACTCATCAACTCATCAACTCATCAACTCAACTCATCAACTCAACTCCTCAACTCACGGCCCTCTGCCGTCCACCGAATTCTGCTCCATGGCTTCTAAACCTTTCACCGGCCCTCTGCCATCCACCGAATTCTGCTCCATGGCTTCTAAACCTTTCACCGGCCCTCTGCCGTCCACCGAATTCTGCTCCATGGCTTCTAAACCTTTCACCGGCCCTCTGCCGTCCACCGAATTCTGCTCCATGGCTTCTAAACCTTTCACCGGCCCTCTGCCGTCCACCGAATTCTGCTCCATGGCTTCTAAACCTTTAACCGGCCCTCTGCCGTCCACCGAATTCTGCTCCATGGCTTCTAAACCTTTCACCGGCCCTCTGCCGTCCACCGAATTCTGCTCCATGGCTTCTAAACATTTCACCGGCCCTCTGCCGTCCACCGAATTCTGCTCCATGGCTTCTAAACCCTTCACCGGCCCTCTGCCGTCCACCGAATTCTGCTCCATGGCTTCTAAACCTTTCACCGGCCCTCTGCCGTCCACCGAATTCTGCTCCATGGCTTCTAAACCTTTCACCGGCCCTCTGCCGTCCACCGAATTCTGCTCCATGGCTTCTAAACCTTTAACCCGCCCTCTGCCGTCCACCGAATTCTGCTCCATGGCTTCTAAACCTTTCACCGGCCCTCTGCCGTCCACCGAATTCTGCTCCATGGCTTCTAAACCTTTCACCGGCCCTCTGCCGTCCACCGAATTCTGCTCCATGGCTTCTAAACCTTTCACCGGCCCTCTGCCGTCCACCGAATTCTGCTCCATGGCTTCTAAACCTTTCCAGTTTTTTCCACTTTTTTCCACTTTTATCCAGTTTTATGGTGGAAAAAGGTGGGAAAAGGTGGATAAACGTGGAAGAAATTGGAAAAAGTGGAAAAAGTGGAAAAATTTGGGAAAATGTGGGAAAAAGGTGGGAAAAAAAGTGGAAAAAGGAGTGGATAAAGTGGATAAAACTGGATATAACTCAACTCAACTCATCAACTCATCAACTCAACTCATCAACTCAACTCCTCAACTCACGGCCCTCTGCCGTCCACCGAATTCTGCTCCATGGCTTCTAAACCTTTCACCGGCCCTCTGCCATCCACCGAATTCTGCTCCATGGCTTCTAAACCTTTCACCGGCCCTCTGCCGTCCACCGAATTCTGCTCCATGGCTTCTAAACCTTTCACCGGCCCTCTGCCGTCCACCGAATTCTGCTCCATGGCTTCTAAACCTTTCACCGGCCCTCTGCCGTCCACCGAATTCTGCTCCATGGCTTCTAAACCTTTCACCGGCCCTCTGCCGTCCACCGAATTCTGCTCCATGGCTTCTAAACCTTTAACCGGCCCTCTGCCGTCCACCGAATTCTGCTCCATGGCTTCTAAACCTTTCACCGGCCCTCTGCCGTCCACCGAAATCTGCTCCATGGCTTCTAAACCTTTCACCGGCCCTCTGCCGTCCACCGAATTCTGCTCCATGGCTTCTAAACCTTTCACCGGCCCTCTGCCGTCCACCGAATTCTGCTCCATGGCTTCTAAACCTTTCCAGTTTTTTTCCACTTTTTTCCACTTTTATCCAGTTTTATGGTGGAAAAAGGTGGGAAAAGGTGGAAAAACGTGGAAGAAATTGGAAAAAGTGGAAAAAGTGGAAAAATGTGGGAAAATGTGGGAAAAAGGTGGGGAAAAAAAGTGGAAAAAGGAGTGGAAAAAAGTGGAAAAAAGTGGATAAAACTGGATAAAACTCAACTCAACTCATCAACTCATCAACTCAACTCATCAACTCATCAACTCAACTCATCAACTCAACTCCTCAACTCACGGCCCTCTGCCGTCCACCGAATTCTGCTCCATGGCTTCTAAACCTTTCACCGGCCCTCTGCCGTCCACCGAATTCTGCTCCATGGCTTCTAAACCTTTAACCCGCCCTCTGCCGTCCACCGAATTCTGCTCCATGGCTTCTAAACCTTTCACCGGCCCTCTGCCGTCCACCGAATTCTGCTCCATGGCTTCTAAACCTTTCACCGGCCCTCTGCCGTCCACCGAATTCTGCTCCATGGCTTCTAAACCTTTCACCGGCCCTCTGCCGTCCACCGAATTCTGCTCCATGGCTTCTAAACCTTTCACCGGCCCTCTGCCGTCCACCGAATTCTGCTCCATGGCTTCTAAACCTTTAACCCGCCCTCTGCCGTCCACCGAATTCTGCTCCATGGCTTCTAAACCTTTCACCGGCCCTCTGCCGTCCACCGAATTCTGCTCCATGGCTTCTAAACCTTTCACCGGCCCTCTGCCGTCCACCGAATTCTGCTCCATGGCTTCTAAACCTTTCACCGGCCCTCTGCCGTCCACCGAATTCTGCTCCATGGCTTCTAAACCTTTCCAGTTTTTTCCACTTTTTTCCACTTTTATCCAGTTTTATGGTGGAAAAAGGTGGGAAAAGGTGGATAAACGTGGAAGAAATTGGAAAAAGTGGAAAAAGTGGAAAAATTTGGGAAAATGTGGGAAAAAGGTGGGAAAAAAAGTGGAAAAAGGAGTGGATAAAGTGGATAAAACTGGATATAACTCAACTCAACTCATCAACTCATCAACTCAACTCATCAACTCAACTCCTCAACTCACGGCCCTCTGCCGTCCACCGAATTCTGCTCCATGGCTTCTAAACCTTTCACCGGCCCTCTGCCATCCACCGAATTCTGCTCCATGGCTTCTAAACCTTTCACCGGCCCTCTGCCGTCCACCGAATTCTGCTCCATGGCTTCTAAACCTTTCACCGGCCCTCTGCCGTCCACCGAATTCTGCTCCATGGCTTCTAAACCTTTCACCGGCCCTCTGCCGTCCACCGAATTCTGCTCCATGGCTTCTAAACCTTTCACCGGCCCTCTGCCGTCCACCGAATTCTGCTCCATGGCTTCTAAACCTTTCACCGGCCCTCTGCCGTCCACCGAATTCTGCTCCATGGCTTCTAAACCTTTAACCGGCCCTCTGCCGTCCACCGAATTCTGCTCCATGGCTTCTAAACCTTTCACCGGCCCTCTGCCGTCCACCGAATTCTGCTCCATGGCTTCTAAACCTTTCACCGGCCCTCTGCCGTCCACCGAATTCTGCTCCATGGCTTCTAAACCTTTCACCGGCCCTCTGCCGTCCACCGAATTCTGCTCCATGGCTTCTAAACCTTTCCAGTTTTTTTCCACTTTTTTCCACTTTTATCCAGTTTTATGGTGGAAAAAGGTGGGAAAAGGTGGAAAAACGTGGAAGAAATTGGAAAAAGTGGAAAAAGTGGAAAAATGTGGGAAAATGTGGGAAAAAGGTGGGGGAAAAAAGTGGAAAAAGGAGTGGAAAAAAGTGGAAAAAAGTGGATAAAACTGGATAAAACTCAACTCAACTCATCAACTCATCAACTCAACTCATCAACTCATCAACTCAACTCATCAACTCAACTCCTCAACTCACGGCCCTCTGCCGTCCACCGAATTCTGCTCCATGGCTTCTAAACCTTTCACCGGCCCTCTGCCGTCCACCGAATTCTGCTCCATGGCTTCTAAACCTTTAACCCGCCCTCTGCCGTCCACCGAATTCTGCTCCATGGCTTCTAAACCTTTCACCGGCCCTCTGCCGTCCACCGAATTCTGCTCCATGGCTTCTAAACCTTTCACCGGCCCTCTGCCGTCCACCGAATTCTGCTCCATGGCTTCTAAACCTTTCACCGGCCCTCTGCCGTCCACCGAATTCTGCTCCATGGCTTCTAAACCTTTCCAGTTTTTTCCACTTTTATCCAGTTTTATGGTGGAAAAAGGTGGGAAAAGGTGGATAAACGTGGAAGAAATTGGAAAAAGTGGAAAAAGTGGAAACATTTGGGAAAATGTGGGAAAAAGGTGGGAAAAAAGTGGAAAAAGGAGTGGATAAAGTGGATAAAACTGGATATAACTCAACTCAACTCATCAACTCATCAACTCAACTCATCAACTCAACTCCTCAACTCACGGCCCTCTGCCGTCCACCGAATTCTGCTCCATGGCTTCTAAACCTTTCACCGGCCCTCTGCCATCCACCGAATTCTGCTCCATGGCTTCTAAACCTTTCACCGGCCCTCTGCCGTCCACCGAATTCTGCTCCATGGCTTCTAAACCTTTCACCGGCCCTCTGCCGTCCACCGAATTCTGCTCCATGGCTTCTAAACCTTTCACCGGCCCTCTGCCGTCCACCGAATTCTGCTCCATGGCTTCTAAACCTTTCACCGGCCCTCTGCCGTCCACCGAATTCTGCTCCATGGCTTCTAAACCTTTCACCGGCCCTCTGCCGTCCACCGAATTCTGCTCCATGGCTTCTAAACCTTTAACCGGCCCTCTGCCGTCCACCGAATTCTGCTCCATGGCTTCTAAACCTTTCACCGGCCCTCTGCCGTCCACCGAATTCTGCTCCATGGCTTCTAAACCTTTCACCGGCCCTCTGCCGTCCACCGAATTCTGCTCCATGGCTTCTAAACCTTTAACCCGCCCTCTGCCGTCCACCGAATTCTGCTCCATGGCTTCTAAACCTTTCACCGGCCCTCTGCCGTCCACCGAATTCTGCTCCATGGCTTCTAAACCTTTCACCGGCCCTCTGCCGTCCACCGAATTCTGCTCCATGGCTTCTAAACCTTTCACCGGCCCTCTGCCGTCCACCGAATTCTGCTCCATGGCTTCTAAACCTTTCCAGTTTTTTCCACTTTTTTCCACTTTTATCCAGTTTTATGGTGGAAAAAGGTGGGAAAAGGTGGATAAACGTGGAAGAAATTGGAAAAAGTGGAAAAAGTGGAAACATTTGGGAAAATGTGGGAAAAAGGTGGGAAAAAAAGTGGAAAAAGTGGATAAAACTGGATATAACTCAACTCAACTCATCAACTCATCAACTCAACTCATCAACTCAACTCCTCAACTCACGGCCCTCTGCCGTCCACCGAATTCTGCTCCATGGCTTCTAAACCTTTCACCGGCCCTCTGCCATCCACCGAATTCTGCTCCATGGCTTCTAAACCTTTCACCGGCCCTCTGCCGTCCACCGAATTCTGCTCCATGGCTTCTAAACCTTTCACCGGCCCTCTGCCGTCCACCGAATTCTGCTCCATGGCTTCTAAACCTTTCACCGGCCCTCTGCCGTCCACCGAATTCTGCTCCATGGCTTCTAAACCTTTCACCGGCCCTCTGCCGTCCACCGAATTCTGCTCCATGGCTTCTAAACCTTTCACCGGCCCTCTGCCGTCCACCGAATTCTGCTCCATGGCTTCTAAACCTTTAACCGGCCCTCTGCCGTCCACCGAATTCTGCTCCATGGCTTCTAAACCTTTCACCGGCCCTCTGCCGTCCACCGAATTCTGCTCCATGGCTTCTAAACCTTTCACCGGCCCTCTGCCGTCCACCGAATTCTGCTCCATGGCTTCTAAACCTTTCACCGGCCCTCTGCCGTCCACCGAATTCTGCTCCATGGCTTCTAAACCTTTCCAGTTTTTTTCCACTTTTTTCCACTTTTATCCAGTTTTATGGTGGAAAAAGGTGGGAAAAGGTGGAAAAACGTGGAAGAAATTGGAAAAAGTGGAAAAAGTGGAAAAATGTGGGAAAATGTGGGAAAAAGGTGGGGAAAAAAGTGGAAAAAAGTGGATAAAACTGGATAAAACTCAACTCAACTCATCAACTCATCAACTCAACTCATCAACTCATCAACTCAACTCATCAACTCAACTCCTCAACTCACGGCCCTCTGCCGTCCACCGAATTCTGCTCCATGGCTTCTAAACCTTTCACCGGCCCTCTGCCGTCCACCGAATTCTGCTCCATGGCTTCTAAACCTTTCACCGGCCCTCTGCCGTCCACCGAATTCTGCTCCATGGCTTCTAAACCTTTCACCGGCCCTCTGCCGTCCACCGAATTCTGCTCCATGGCTTCTAAACCTTTCACCGGCCCTCTGCCGTCCACCGAATTCTGCTCCATGGCTTCTAAACCTTTCACCGGCCCTCTGTCGTCCACCGAATTCTGATCCATGGCTTCTAAACCTTTCACCGGCCCTCTGCCGTCCACCGAATTCTGCTCCATGGCTTCTAAACCTTTAACCGGCCCTCTGCCGTCCACCGAATTCTGCTCCATGGCTTCTAAACCTTTCACCGGCCCTCTGCCGTCCACCGAATTCTGCTCCATGGCTTCTAAACCTTTCACCGGCCCTCTGCCGTCCACCGAATTCTGCTCCATGGCTTCTAAACCTTTCACCGGCCCTCTGCCGTCCACCGAATTCTGCTCCATGGCTTCTAAACCTTTCCAGTTTTTTTCCACTTTTTTCCACTTTTATCCAGTTTTATGGTGGAAAAAGGTGGGAAAAGGTGGAAAAACGTGGAAGAAATTGGAAAAAGTGGAAAAAGTGGAAAAATGTGGGAAAATGTGGGAAAAAGATGGGGGAAAAAAGTGGAAAAAGGAGTGGAAAAAAGTGGAAAAAAGTGGATAAAACTGGATAAAACTCAACTCAACTCATCAACTCATCAACTCAACTCATCAACTCAACTCATCAACTCAACTCCTCAACTCACGGCCCTCTGCCGTCCACCGAATTCTGCTCCATGGCTTCTAAACCTTTCACCGGCCCTCTGCCGTCCACCGAATTCTGCTCCATGGCTTCTAAACCTTTCACCGGCCCTCTGCCGTCCACCGAATTCTGCTCCATGGCTTCTAAACCTTTCACCGGCCCTCTGCCGTCCACCGAATTCTGCTCCATGGCTTCTAAACCTTTCACCGGCCCTCTGCCGTCCACCGAATTCTGCTCCATGGCTTCTAAACCTTTCCAGTTTTTTCCAGTTTTTTCCACTTTTATCCAGTTTTATGGTGGAAAAAGGTGGGAAAAGGTGGATAAACGTGGAAGAAATTGGAAAAAGTGGAAAAAGTGGAAAAATTTGGGAAAATGTGGGAAAAAGGTGGGAAAAAAAGTGGAAAAAGGAGTGGATAAAGTGGATAAAACTGGATATAACTCAACTCAACTCATCAACTCATCAACTCAACTCATCAACTCAACTCCTCAACTCACGGCCCTCTGCCGTCCACCGAATTCTGCTCCATGGCTTCTAAACCTTTCACCGGCCCTCTGCCATCCACCGAATTCTGCTCCATGGCTTCTAAACCTTTCACCGGCCCTCTGCCGTCCACCGAATTCTGCTCCATGGCTTCTAAACCTTTCACCGGCCCTCTGCCGTCCACCGAATTCTGCTCCATGGCTTCTAAACCTTTCACCGGCCCTCTGCCGTCCACCGAATTCTGCTCCATGGCTTCTAAACCTTTCACCGGCCCTCTGCCGTCCACCGAATTCTGCTCCATGGCTTCTAAACCTTTCACCGGCCCTCTGCCGTCCACCGAATTCTGCTCCATGGCTTCTAAACCTTTAACCGGCCCTCTGCCAACCACCGAATTCTGCTCCATGGCTTCTAAACCTTTCACCGGCCCTCTGCCGTCCACCGAATTCTGCTCCATGGCTTCTAAACCTTTCACCGGCCCTCTGCCGTCCACCGAATTCTGCTCCATGGCTTCTAAACCTTTCACCGGCCCTCTGCCGTCCACCGAATTCTGCTCCATGGCTTCTAAACCTTTCCAGTTTTTTTCCACTTTTTTCCACTTTTATCCAGTTTTATGGTGGAAAAAGGTGGGAAAAGGTGGAAAAACGTGGAAGAAATTGGAAAAAGTGGAAAAAGTGGAAAAATGTGGGAAAATGTGGGAAAAAGGTGGGGGAAAAAAGTGGAAAAAGGAGTGGAAAAAAGTGGAAAAAAGTGGATAAAACTGGATAAAACTCAACTCAACTCATCAACTCATCAACTCAACTCATCAACTCATCAACTCAACTCATCAACTCAACTCCTCAACTCACGGCCCTCTGCCGTCCACCGAATTCTGCTCCATGGCTTCTAAACCTTTCACCGGCCCTCTGCCGTCCACCGAATTCTGCTCCATGGCTTCTAAACCTTTAACCCGCCCTCTGCCGTCCACCGAATTCTGCTCCATGGCTTCTAAACCTTTCACCGGCCCTCTGCCGTCCACCGAATTCTGCTCCATGGCTTCTAAACCTTTCACCGGCCCTCTGCCGTCCACCGAATTCTGCTCCATGGCTTCTAAACCTTTCACCGGCCCTCTGCCGTCCACCGAATTCTGCTCCATGGCTTCTAAACCTTTCCAGTTTTTTCCACTTTTATCCAGTTTTATGGTGGAAAAAGGTGGGAAAAGGTGGATAAACGTGGAAGAAATTGGAAAAAGTGGAAAAAGTGGAAACATTTGGGAAAATGTGGGAAAAAGGTGGGAAAAAAGTGGAAAAAGGAGTGGATAAAGTGGATAAAACTGGATATAACTCAACTCAACTCATCAACTCATCAACTCAACTCATCAACTCAACTCCTCAACTCACGGCCCTCTGCCGTCCACCGAATTCTGCTCCATGGCTTCTAAACCTTTCACCGGCCCTCTGCCATCCACCGAATTCTGCTCCATGGCTTCTAAACCTTTCACCGGCCCTCTGCCGTCCACCGAATTCTGCTCCATGGCTTCTAAACCTTTCACCGGCCCTCTGCCGTCCACCGAATTCTGCTCCATGGCTTCTAAACCTTTCACCGGCCCTCTGCCGTCCACCGAATTCTGCTCCATGGCTTCTAAACCTTTCACCGGCCCTCTGCCGTCCACCGAATTCTGCTCCATGGCTTCTAAACCTTTCACCGGCCCTCTGCCGTCCACCGAATTCTGCTCCATGGCTTCTAAACCTTTAACCGGCCCTCTGCCGTCCACCGAATTCTGCTCCATGGCTTCTAAACCTTTCACCGGCCCTCTGCCGTCCACCGAATTCTGCTCCATGGCTTCTAAACCTTTCACCGGCCCTCTGCCGTCCACCGAATTCTGCTCCATGGCTTCTAAACCTTTAACCCGCCCTCTGCCGTCCACCGAATTCTGCTCCATGGCTTCTAAACCTTTCACCGGCCCTCTGCCGTCCACCGAATTCTGCTCCATGGCTTCTAAACCTTTCACCGGCCCTCTGCCGTCCACCGAATTCTGCTCCATGGCTTCTAAACCTTTCACCGGCCCTCTGCCGTCCACCGAATTCTGCTCCATGGCTTCTAAACCTTTCCAGTTTTTTCCACTTTTTTCCACTTTTATCCAGTTTTATGGTGGAAAAAGGTGGGAAAAGGTGGATAAACGTGGAAGAAATTGGAAAAAGTGGAAAAAGTGGAAACATTTGGGAAAATGTGGGAAAAAGGTGGGAAAAAAAGTGGAAAAAGTGGATAAAACTGGATATAACTCAACTCAACTCATCAACTCATCAACTCAACTCATCAACTCAACTCCTCAACTCACGGCCCTCTGCCGTCCACCGAATTCTGCTCCATGGCTTCTAAACCTTTCACCGGCCCTCTGCCATCCACCGAATTCTGCTCCATGGCTTCTAAACCTTTCACCGGCCCTCTGCCGTCCACCGAATTCTGCTCCATGGCTTCTAAACCTTTCACCGGCCCTCTGCCGTCCACCGAATTCTGCTCCATGGCTTCTAAACCTTTCACCGGCCCTCTGCCGTCCACCGAATTCTGCTCCATGGCTTCTAAACCTTTCACCGGCCCTCTGCCGTCCACCGAATTCTGCTCCATGGCTTCTAAACCTTTCACCGGCCCTCTGCCGTCCACCGAATTCTGCTCCATGGCTTCTAAACCTTTAACCGGCCCTCTGCCGTCCACCGAATTCTGCTCCATGGCTTCTAAACCTTTCACCGGCCCTCTGCCGTCCACCGAATTCTGCTCCATGGCTTCTAAACCTTTCACCGGCCCTCTGCCGTCCACCGAATTCTGCTCCATGGCTTCTAAACCTTTCACCGGCCCTCTGCCGTCCACCGAATTCTGCTCCATGGCTTCTAAACCTTTCCAGTTTTTTTCCACTTTTTTCCACTTTTATCCAGTTTTATGGTGGAAAAAGGTGGGAAAAGGTGGAAAAACGTGGAAGAAATTGGAAAAAGTGGAAAAAGTCGAAAAATGTGGGAAAATGTGGGAAAAAGGTGGGGAAAAAAGTGGAAAAAAGTGGATAAAACTGGATAAAACTCAACTCAACTCATCAACTCATCAACTCAACTCATCAACTCATCAACTCAACTCATCAACTCAACTCCTCAACTCACGGCCCTCTGCCGTCCACCGAATTCTGCTCCATGGCTTCTAAACCTTTCACCGGCCCTCTGCCGTCCACCGAATTCTGCTCCATGGCTTCTAAACCTTTCACCGGCCCTCTGCCGTCCACCGAATTCTGCTCCATGGCTTCTAAACCTTTCACCGGCCCTCTGCCGTCCACCGAATTCTGCTCCATGGCTTCTAAACCTTTCACCGGCCCTCTGCCGTCCACCGAATTCTGCTCCATGGCTTCTAAACCTTTCACCGGCCCTCTGTCGTCCACCGAATTCTGATCCATGGCTTCTAAACCTTTCACCGGCCCTCTGCCGTCCACCGAATTCTGCTCCATGGCTTCTAAACCTTTAACCGGCCCTCTGCCGTCCACCGAATTCTGCTCCATGGCTTCTAAACCTTTCACCGGCCCTCTGCCGTCCACCGAATTCTGCTCCATGGCTTCTAAACCTTTCACCGGCCCTCTGCCGTCCACCGAATTCTGCTCCATGGCTTCTAAACCTTTCACCGGCCCTCTGCCGTCCACCGAATTCTGCTCCATGGCTTCTAAACCTTTCCAGTTTTTTTCCACTTTTTTCCACTTTTATCCAGTTTTATGGTGGAAAAAGGTGGGAAAAGGTGGAAAAACGTGGAAGAAATTGGAAAAAGTGGAAAAAGTGGAAAAATGTGGGAAAATGTGGGAAAAAGATGGGGGAAAAAAGTGGAAAAAGGAGTGGAAAAAAGTGGAAAAAAGTGGATAAAACTGGATAAAACTCAACTCAACTCATCAACTCATCAACTCAACTCATCAACTCAACTCATCAACTCAACTCCTCAACTCACGGCCCTCTGCCGTCCACCGAATTCTGCTCCATGGCTTCTAAACCTTTCACCGGCCCTCTGCCGTCCACCGAATTCTGCTCCATGGCTTCTAAACCTTTCACCGGCCCTCTGCCGTCCACCGAATTCTGCTCCATGGCTTCTAAACCTTTCACCGGCCCTCTGCCGTCCACCGAATTCTGCTCCATGGCTTCTAAACCTTTCACCGGCCCTCTGCCGTCCACCGAATTCTGCTCCATGGCTTCTAAACCTTTCACCGGCCCTCTGTCGTCCACCGAATTCTGATCCATGGCTTCTAAACCTTTCACCGGCCCTCTGCCGTCCACCGAATTCTGCTCCATGGCTTCTAAACCTTTAACCGGCCCTCTGCCGTCCACCGAATTCTGCTCCATGGCTTCTAAACCTTTCACCGGCCCTCTGCCGTCCACCGAATTCTGCTCCATGGCTTCTAAACCTTTCACCGGCCCTCTGCCGTCCACCGAATTCTGCTCCATGGCTTCTAAACCTTTCACCGGCCCTCTGCCGTCCACCGAATTCTGCTCCATGGCTTCTAAACCTTTCACCGGCCCTCTGCCGTCCACCGAATTCTGCTCCATGGCTTCTAAACCTCTCCAGTTTTTTCCACTTTTTTCCACTTTTATCCAGTTTTATGGTGGAAAAAGGTGGGAAAAGGTGGATAAACGTGGAAGAAATTGGAAAAAGTGGAAAAAGTGGAAAAATGTGGGAAAATGTGGGAAAAAAGTGGGAAAAAAAGTGGAAAAAGGAGTGGATAAAGTGGATAAAGCTGGATATAACTCAACTCAACTCATCAACTCATCAACTCAACTCATCAACTCATCAACTCAACTCCTCAACTCACGGCCCTCTGCCGTCCACCGAATTCTGCTCCATGGCTTCTAAACCTTTCACCGGCCCTCTGCCGTCCACCGAATTCTGCTCCATGGCTTCTAAACCTTTCACCGGCCCTCTGCCGTCCACCGAATTCTGCTCCATGGCTTCTAAACCTTTCCAGTTTTTTCCACTTTTTTCCACTTTTATCCAGTTTTATGGTGGAAAAAGGTGGGAAAAGGTGGATAAACGTGGAAGAAATTGGAAAAAGTGGAAAAAGTGGAAAAATGTGGGAAAATGTGGGAAAAAGGTGGGAAAAAAAGTGAAAAAAGGAGTGGATAAAGTGGATAAAACTGGATATAACTCAACTCAACTCATCAACTCATCAACTCAACTCATCAACTCATCAACTCAACTCATCAACTCAACTCCTCAACTCACGGCCCTCTGCCGTCCACCGAATTCTGCTCCATGGCTTCTAAACCTTTCACCGGCCCTCTGCCATCCACCGAATTCTGCTCCATGGCTTCTAAACCTTTCACCGGCCCTCTGCCGTCCACCGAATTCTGCTCCATGGCTTCTAAACCTTTCACCGGCCCTCTGCCGTCCACCGAATTCTGCTCCATGGCTTCTAAACCTTTCACCGGCCCTCTGCCGTCCACCGAATTCTGCTCCATGGCTTCTAAACCTTTAACCGGCCCTCTGCCGTCCACCGAATTCTGCTCCATGGCTTCTAAACCTTTCACCGGCCCTCTGCCGTCCACCGAATTCTGCTCCATGGCTTCTAAACCTTTCACCGGCCCTCTGCCGTCCACCGAATTCTGCTCCATGGCTTCTAAACCTTTCACCGGCCCTCTGCCGTCCACCGAATTCTGCTCCATGGCTTCTAAACCTTTCACCGGCCCTCTGCCGTCCACCGAATTCTGCTCCATGGCTTCTAAACCTTTCACCGGCCCTCTGCCGTCCACCGAATTCTGCTCCATGGCTTCTAAACCTTTAACCCGCCCTCTGCCGTCCACCGAATTCTGCTCCATGGCTTCTAAACCTTTCACCGGCCCTCTGCCGTCCACCGAATTCTGCTCCATGGCTTCTAAACCTTTCACCGGCCCTCTGCCGTCCACCGAATTCTGCTCCATGGCTTCTAAACCTTTCCAGTTTTTTCCACTTTTTTCCACTTTTATCCAGTTTTATGGTGGAAAAAGGTGGGAAAAGGTGGATAAACGTGGAAGAAATTGGAAAAAGTGGAAAAAGTGGAAACATTTGGGAAAATGTGGGAAAAAGGTGGGAAAAAAAGTGGAAAAAGTGGATAAAACTGGATATAACTCAACTCAACTCATCAACTCATCAACTCAACTCATCAACTCAACTCCTCAACTCACGGCCCTCTGCCGTCCACCGAATTCTGCTCCATGGCTTCTAAACCTTTCACCGGCCCTCTGCCATCCACCGAATTCTGCTCCATGGCTTCTAAACCTTTCACCGGCCCTCTGCCGTCCACCGAATTCTGCTCCATGGCTTCTAAACCTTTCACCGGCCCTCTGCCGTCCACCGAATTCTGCTCCATGGCTTCTAAACCTTTCACCGGCCCTCTGCCGTCCACCGAATTCTGCTCCATGGCTTCTAAACCTTTCACCGGCCCTCTGCCGTCCACCGAATTCTGCTCCATGGCTTCTAAACCTTTCACCGGCCCTCTGCCGTCCACCGAATTCTGCTCCATGGCTTCTAAACCTTTAACCGGCCCTCTGCCGTCCACCGAATTCTGCTCCATGGCTTCTAAACCTTTCACCGGCCCTCTGCCGTCCACCGAATTCTGCTCCATGGCTTCTAAACCTTTCACCGGCCCTCTGCCGTCCACCGAATTCTGCTCCATGGCTTCTAAACCTTTCACCGGCCCTCTGCCGTCCACCGAATTCTGCTCCATGGCTTCTAAACCTTTCCAGTTTTTTTCCACTTTTTTCCACTTTTATCCAGTTTTATGGTGGAAAAAGGTGGGAAAAGGTGGAAAAACGTGGAAGAAATTGGAAAAAGTGGAAAAAGTGGAAAAATGTGGGAAAATGTGGGAAAAAGGTGGGGAAAAAAGTGGAAAAAAGTGGATAAAACTGGATAAAACTCAACTCAACTCATCAACTCATCAACTCAACTCATCAACTCATCAACTCAACTCATCAACTCAACTCCTCAACTCACGGCCCTCTGCCGTCCACCGAATTCTGCTCCATGGCTTCTAAACCTTTCACCGGCCCTCTGCCGTCCACCGAATTCTGCTCCATGGCTTCTAAACCTTTCACCGGCCCTCTGCCGTCCACCGAATTCTGCTCCATGGCTTCTAAACCTTTCACCGGCCCTCTGCCGTCCACCGAATTCTGCTCCATGGCTTCTAAACCTTTCACCGGCCCTCTGCCGTCCACCGAATTCTGCTCCATGGCTTCTAAACCTTTCACCGGCCCTCTGTCGTCCACCGAATTCTGATCCATGGCTTCTAAACCTTTCACCGGCCCTCTGCCGTCCACCGAATTCTGCTCCATGGCTTCTAAACCTTTAACCGGCCCTCTGCCGTCCACCGAATTCTGCTCCATGGCTTCTAAACCTTTCACCGGCCCTCTGCCGTCCACCGAATTCTGCTCCATGGCTTCTAAACCTTTCACCGGCCCTCTGCCGTCCACCGAATTCTGCTCCATGGCTTCTAAACCTTTCACCGGCCCTCTGCCGTCCACCGAATTCTGCTCCATGGCTTCTAAACCTTTCCAGTTTTTTTCCACTTTTTTCCACTTTTATCCAGTTTTATGGTGGAAAAAGGTGGGAAAAGGTGGAAAAACGTGGAAGAAATTGGAAAAAGTGGAAAAAGTGGAAAAATGTGGGAAAATGTGGGAAAAAGATGGGGGAAAAAAGTGGAAAAAGGAGTGGAAAAAAGTGGAAAAAAGTGGATAAAACTGGATAAAACTCAACTCAACTCATCAACTCATCAACTCAACTCATCAACTCAACTCATCAACTCAACTCCTCAACTCACGGCCCTCTGCCGTCCACCGAATTCTGCTCCATGGCTTCTAAACCTTTCACCGGCCCTCTGCCGTCCACCGAATTCTGCTCCATGGCTTCTAAACCTTTCACCGGCCCTCTGCCGTCCACCGAATTCTGCTCCATGGCTTCTAAACCTTTCACCGGCCCTCTGCCGTCCACCGAATTCTGCTCCATGGCTTCTAAACCTTTCACCGGCCCTCTGCCGTCCACCGAATTCTGCTCCATGGCTTCTAAACCTTTCACCGGCCCTCTGTCGTCCACCGAATTCTGATCCATGGCTTCTAAACCTTTCACCGGCCCTCTGCCGTCCACCGAATTCTGCTCCATGGCTTCTAAACCTTTAACCGGCCCTCTGCCGTCCACCGAATTCTGCTCCATGGCTTCTAAACCTTTCACCGGCCCTCTGCCGTCCACCGAATTCTGCTCCATGGCTTCTAAACCTTTCACCGGCCCTCTGCCGTCCACCGAATTCTGCTCCATGGCTTCTAAACCTTTCACCGGCCCTCTGCCGTCCACCGAATTCTGCTCCATGGCTTCTAAACCTTTCACCGGCCCTCTGCCGTCCACCGAATTCTGCTCCATGGCTTCTAAACCTCTCCAGTTTTTTCCACTTTTTTCCACTTTTATCCAGTTTTATGGTGGAAAAAGGTGGGAAAAGGTGGATAAACGTGGAAGAAATTGGAAAAAGTGGAAAAAGTGGAAAAATGTGGGAAAATGTGGGAAAAAAGTGGGAAAAAAAGTGGAAAAAGGAGTGGATAAAGTGGATAAAGCTGGATATAACTCAACTCAACTCATCAACTCATCAACTCAACTCATCAACTCATCAACTCAACTCCTCAACTCACGGCCCTCTGCCGTCCACCGAATTCTGCTCCATGGCTTCTAAACCTTTCACCGGCCCTCTGCCGTCCACCGAATTCTGCTCCATGGCTTCTAAACCTTTCACCGGCCCTCTGCCGTCCACCGAATTCTGCTCCATGGCTTCTAAACCTTTCCAGTTTTTTCCACTTTTTTCCACTTTTATCCAGTTTTATGGTGGAAAAAGGTGGGAAAAGGTGGATAAACGTGGAAGAAATTGGAAAAAGTGGAAAAAGTGGAAAAATGTGGGAAAATGTGGGAAAAAGGTGGGAAAAAAAGTGAAAAAAGGAGTGGATAAAGTGGATAAAACTGGATATAACTCAACTCAACTCATCAACTCATCAACTCAACTCATCAACTCATCAACTCAACTCATCAACTCAACTCCTCAACTCACGGCCCTCTGCCGTCCACCGAATTCTGCTCCATGGCTTCTAAACCTTTCACCGGCCCTCTGCCATCCACCGAATTCTGCTCCATGGCTTCTAAACCTTTCACCGGCCCTCTGCCGTCCACCGAATTCTGCTCCATGGCTTCTAAACCTTTCACCGGCCCTCTGCCGTCCACCGAATTCTGCTCCATGGCTTCTAAACCTTTCACCGGCCCTCTGCCGTCCACCGAATTCTGCTCCATGGCTTCTAAACCTTTAACCGGCCCTCTGCCGTCCACCGAATTCTGCTCCATGGCTTCTAAACCTTTCACCGGCCCTCTGCCGTCCACCGAATTCTGCTCCATGGCTTCTAAACCTTTCACCGGCCCTCTGCCGTCCACCGAATTCTGCTCCATGGCTTCTAAACCTTTCACCGGCCCTCTGCCGTCCACCGAATTCTGCTCCATGGCTTCTAAACCTTTCACCGGCCCTCTGCCGTCCACCGAATTCTGCTCCATGGCTTCTAAACCTTTCACCGGCCCTCTGCCGTCCACCGAATTCTGCTCCATGGCTTCTAAACCTTTAACCCGCCCTCTGCCGTCCACCGAATTCTGCTCCATGGCTTCTAAACCTTTCACCGGCCCTCTGCCGTCCACCGAATTCTGCTCCATGGCTTCTAAACCTTTCACCGGCCCTCTGCCGTCCACCGAATTCTGCTCCATGGCTTCTAAACCTTTCACCGGCCCTCTGCCGTCCACCGAATTCTGCTCCATGGCTTCTAAACCTTTCCAGTTTTTTCCACTTTTTTCCACTTTTATCCAGTTTTATGGTGGAAAAAGGTGGGAAAAGGTGGATAAACGTGGAAGAAATTGGAAAAAGTGGAAAAAGTGGAAACATTTGGGAAAATGTGGGAAAAAGGTGGGAAAAAAAGTGGAAAAAGGAGTGGATAAAGTGGATAAAACTGGATATAACTCAACTCAACTCATCAACTCATCAACTCAACTCATCAACTCAACTCCTCAACTCACGGCCCTCTGCCGTCCACCGAATTCTGCTCCATGGCTTCTAAACCTTTCACCGGCCCTCTGCCATCCACCGAATTCTGCTCCATGGCTTCTAAACCTTTCACCGGCCCTCTGCCGTCCACCGAATTCTGCTCCATGGCTTCTAAACCTTTCACCGGCCCTCTGCCGTCCACCGAATTCTGCTCCATGGCTTCTAAACCTTTCACCGGCCCTCTGCCGTCCACCGAATTCTGCTCCATGGCTTCTAAACCTTTAACCGGCCCTCTGCCGTCCACCGAATTCTGCTCCATGGCTTCTAAACCTTTCACCGGCCCTCTGCCGTCCACCGAATTCTGCTCCATGGCTTCTAAACCTTTCACCGGCCCTCTGCCGTCCACCGAATTCTGCTCCATGGCTTCTAAACCTTTCACCGGCCCTCTGCCGTCCACCGAATTCTGCTCCATGGCTTCTAAACCTTTCCAGTTTTTTTCCACTTTTTTCCACTTTTATCCAGTTTTATGGTGGAAAAAGGTGGGAAAAGGTGGAAAAACGTGGAAGAAATTGGAAAAAGTGGAAAAAGTGGAAAAATGTGGGAAAATGTGGGAAAAAGGTGGGGAAAAAAAGTGGAAAAAGGAGTGGAAAAAAGTGGAAAAAAGTGGATAAAACTGGATAAAACTCAACTCAACTCATCAACTCATCAACTCAACTCATCAACTCATCAACTCAACTCATCAACTCAACTCCTCAACTCACGGCCCTCTGCCGTCCACCGAATTCTGCTCCATGGCTTCTAAACCTTTCACCGGCCCTCTGCCGTCCACCGAATTCTGCTCCATGGCTTCTAAACCTTTCACCGGCCCTCTGCCGTCCACCGAATTCTGCTCCATGGCTTCTAAACCTTTAACCGGCCCTCTGCCGTCCACCGAATTCTGCTCCATGGCTTCTAAACCTTTCACCGGCCCTCTGCCGTCCACCGAATTCTGCTCCATGGCTTCTAAACCTTTCACCGGCCCTCTGCCGTCCACCGAATTCTGCTCCATGGCTTCTAAACCTTTCACCGGCCCTCTGCCGTCCACCGAATTCTGCTCCATGGCTTCTAAACCTTTCCAGTTTTTTTCCACTTTTTTCCACTTTTATCCAGTTTTATGGTGGAAAAAGGTGGGAAAAGGTGGAAAAACGTGGAAGAAATTGGAAAAAGTGGAAAAAGTGGAAAAATGTGGGAAAATGTGGGAAAAAGATGGGGGAAAAAAGTGGAAAAAGGAGTGGAAAAAAGTGGATAAAAGTGGATAAAACTCAACTCAACTCATCAACTCATCAACTCAACTCATCAACTCATCAACTCAACTCATCAACTCAACTCCTCAACTCACGGCCCTCTGCCGTCCACCGAATTCTGCTCCATGGCTTCTAAACCTTTCACCGGCCCTCTGCCGTCCACCGAATTCTGCTCCATGGCTTCTAAACCTTTCACCGGCCCTCTGCCGTCCACCGAATTCTGCTCCATGGCTTCTAAACCTTTCACCGGCCCTCTGCCGTCCACCGAATTCTGCTCCATGGCTTCTAAACCTTTCACCGGCCCTCTGCCGTCCACCGAATTCTGCTCCATGGCTTCTAAACCTTTCACCGGCCCTCTGTCGTCCACCGAATTCTGATCCATGGCTTCTAAACCTTTCACCGGCCCTCTGCCGTCCACCGAATTCTGCTCCATGGCTTCTAAACCTTTAACCGGCCCTCTGCCGTCCACCGAATTCTGCTCCATGGCTTCTAAACCTTTCACCGGCCCTCTGCCGTCCACCGAATTCTGCTCCATGGCTTCTAAACCTTTCACCGGCCCTCTGCCGTCCACCGAATTCTGCTCCATGGCTTCTAAACCTTTCACCGGCCCTCTGCCGTCCACCGAATTCTGCTCCATGGCTTCTAAACCTTTCACCGGCCCTCTGCCGTCCACCGAATTCTGCTCCATGGCTTCTAAACCTCTCCAGTTTTTTCCACTTTTTTCCACTTTTATCCAGTTTTATGGTGGAAAAAGGTGGGAAAAGGTGGATAAACGTGGAAGAAATTGGAAAAAGTGGAAAAAGTGGAAAAATGTGGGAAAATGTGGGAAAAAAGTGGGAAAAAAAGTGGAAAAAGGAGTGGATAAAGTGGATAAAGCTGGATATAACTCAACTCAACTCATCAACTCATCAACTCAACTCATCAACTCATCAACTCAACTCCTCAACTCACGGCCCTCTGCCGTCCACCGAATTCTGCTCCATGGCTTCTAAACCTTTCACCGGCCCTCTGCCATCCACCGAATTCTGCTCCATGGCTTCTAAACCTTTCACCGGCCCTCTGCCGTCCACCGAATTCTGCTCCATGGCTTCTAAACCTTTCACCGGCCCTCTGCCGTCCACCGAATTCTGCTCCATGGCTTCTAAACCTTTCACCGGCCCTCTGCCGTCCACCGAATTCTGCTCCATGGCTTCTAAACCTTTCACCGGCCCTCTGCCGTCCACCGAATTCTGCTCCATGGCTTCTAAACCTTTCACCGGCCCTCTGCCGTCCACCGAATTCTGCTCCATGGCTTCTAAACCTTTCACCGGCCCTCTGCCGTCCACCGAATTCTGCTCCATGGCTTCTAAACCTTTCACCGGCCCTCTGCCGTCCACCGAATTCTGCTCCATGGCTTCTAAACCTTTCACCGGCCCTCTGCCGTCCACCGAATTCTGCTCCATGGCTTCTAAACCTTTCACCGGCCCTCTGCCGTCCACCGAATTCTGCTCCATGGCTTCTAAACCTTTCACCGGCCCTCTGCCGTCCACCGAATTCTGCTCCATGGCTTCTAAACCTTTCACCGGCCCTCTGCCGTCCACCGAATTCTGCTCCATGGCTTCTAAACCTTTCACCGGCCCTCTGCCGTCCACCGAATTCTGCTCCATGGCTTCTAAACCTTTAACCGGCCCTCTGCCGTCCACCGAATTCTGCTCCATGGCTTCTAAACCTTTCACCGGCCCTCGGCCGTCCACCGAATTCTGCTCCATGGCTTCTAAACCTTTCACCGGCCCTCTGCCGTCCACCGAATTCTGCTCCATGGCTTCTAAACCTTTCACCGGCCCTCTGCCGTCCACCGAATTCTGCTCCATGGCTTCTAAACCTTTAACCGGCCCTCTGCCGTCCACCGAATTCTGCTCCATGGCTTCTAAACCTTTCACCGGCCATCTGCCGTCCACCGAATTCTGCTCCATGGCTTCTAAACCTTTCACCGGCCCTCTGCCGTCCACCGAATTCTGCTCCATGGCTTCTAAACCTTTCACCGGCCCTCTTCCGTCCACCGAATTCTGCTCCATGGCTTCTAAACCTTTCACCGGCCCTCTGCCGTCCACCGAATTCTGCTCCATGGCTTCTAAACCTTTCACCGGCCCTCTGCCGTCCACCGAATTCTGCTCCATGGCTTCTAAACCTTTCACCGGCCCTCTGCCGTCCACCGAATTCTGCTCCATGGCTTCTAAACCTTTCCAGTTTTTTCCACTTTTTTCCACTTTTATCCAGTTTTATGGTGGAAAAAGGTGGGAAAAGGTGGATAAACGTGGAAGAAATTGGAAAAAGTGGAAAAAGTGGAAACATTTGGGAAAATGTGGGAAAAAGGTGGGAAAAAAAGTGGAAAAAGTGGATAAAACTGGATATAACTCAACTCAACTCATCAACTCATCAACTCAACTCATCAACTCAACTCCTCAACTCACGGCCCTCTGCCGTCCACCGAATTCTGCTCCATGGCTTCTAAACCTTTCACCGGCCCTCTGCCATCCACCGAATTCTGCTCCATGGCTTCTAAACCTTTCACCGGCCCTCTGCCGTCCACCGAATTCTGCTCCATGGCTTCTAAACCTTTCACCGGCCCTCTGCCGTCCACCGAATTCTGCTCCATGGCTTCTAAACCTTTCACCGGCCCTCTGCCGTCCACCGAATTCTGCTCCATGGCTTCTAAACCTTTCACCGGCCCTCTGCCGTCCACCGAATTCTGCTCCATGGCTTCTAAACCTTTCACCGGCCCTCTGCCGTCCACCGAATTCTGCTCCATGGCTTCTAAACCTTTAACCGGCCCTCTGCCGTCCACCGAATTCTGCTCCATGGCTTCTAAACCTTTCACCGGCCCTCTGCCGTCCACCGAATTCTGCTCCATGGCTTCTAAACCTTTCACCGGCCCTCTGCCGTCCACCGAATTCTGCTCCATGGCTTCTAAACCTTTCACCGGCCCTCTGCCGTCCACCGAATTCTGCTCCATGGCTTCTAAACCTTTCACCGGCCCTCTGCCGTCCACCGAATTCTGCTCCATGGCTTCTAAACCTTTCACCGGCCCTCTGCCGTCCACCGAATTCTGCTCCATGGCTTCTAAACCTTTAACCCGCCCTCTGCCGTCCACCGAATTCTGCTCCATGGCTTCTAAACCTTTCACCGGCCCTCTGCCGTCCACCGAATTCTGCTCCATGGCTTCTAAACCTTTCACCGGCCCTCTGCCGTCCACCGAATTCTGCTCCATGGCTTCTAAACCTTTCACCGGCCCTCTGCCGTCCACCGAATTCTGCTCCATGGCTTCTAAACCTTTCCAGTTTTTTCCACTTTTTTCCACTTTTATCCAGTTTTATGGTGGAAAAAGGTGGGAAAAGGTGGATAAACGTGGAAGAAATTGGAAAAAGTGGAAAAAGTGGAAACATTTGGGAAAATGTGGGAAAAAGGTGGGAAAAAAAGTGGAAAAAGGAGTGGATAAAGTGGATAAAACTGGATATAACTCAACTCAACTCATCAACTCATCAACTCAACTCATCAACTCAACTCCTCAACTCACGGCCCTCTGCCGTCCACCGAATTCTGCTCCATGGCTTCTAAACCTTTCACCGGCCCTCTGCCATCCACCGAATTCTGCTCCATGGCTTCTAAACCTTTCACCGGCCCTCTGCCGTCCACCGAATTCTGCTCCATGGCTTCTAAACCTTTCACCGGCCCTCTGCCGTCCACCGAATTCTGCTCCATGGCTTCTAAACCTTTCACCGGCCCTCTGCCGTCCACCGAATTCTGCTCCATGGCTTCTAAACCTTTAACCGGCCCTCTGCCGTCCACCGAATTCTGCTCCATGGCTTCTAAACCTTTCACCGGCCCTCTGCCGTCCACCGAATTCTGCTCCATGGCTTCTAAACCTTTCACCGGCCCTCTGCCGTCCACCGAATTCTGCTCCATGGCTTCTAAACCTTTCACCGGCCCTCTGCCGTCCACCGAATTCTGCTCCATGGCTTCTAAACCTTTCCAGTTTTTTTCCACTTTTTTCCACTTTTATCCAGTTTTATGGTGGAAAAAGGTGGGAAAAGGTGGAAAAACGTGGAAGAAATTGGAAAAAGTGGAAAAAGTGGAAAAATTTGGGAAAATGTGGGAAAAAGGTGGGGAAAAAAAGTGGAAAAAGGAGTGGAAAAAAGTGGATAAAACTGGATAAAACTCAACTCAACTCATCAACTCATCAACTCAACTCATCAACTCATCAACTCAACTCATCAACTCAACTCCTCAACTCACGGCCCTCTGCCGTCCACCGAATTCTGCTCCATGGCTTCTAAACCTTTCACCGGCCCTCTGCCGTCCACCGAATTCTGCTCCATGGCTTCTAAACCTTTCACCGGCCCTCTGCCGTCCACCGAATTCTGCTCCATGGCTTCTAAACCTTTAACCGGCCCTCTGCCGTCCACCGAATTCTGCTCCATGGCTTCTAAACCTTTCACCGGCCCTCTGCCGTCCACCGAATTCTGCTCCATGGCTTCTAAACCTTTCACCGGCCCTCTGCCGTCCACCGAATTCTGCTCCATGGCTTCTAAACCTTTCACCGGCCCTCTGCCGTCCACCGAATTCTGCTCCATGGCTTCTAAACCTTTCCAGTTTTTTTCCACTTTTTTCCACTTTTATCCAGTTTTATGGTGGAAAAAGGTGGGAAAAGGTGGAAAAACGTGGAAGAAATTGGAAAAAGTGGAAAAAGTGGAAAAATGTGGGAAAATGTGGGAAAAAGATGGGGGAAAAAAGTGGAAAAAGGAGTGGAAAAAAGTGGAAAAAAGTGGATAAAAGTGGATAAAACTCAACTCAACTCATCAACTCATCAACTCAACTCATCAACTCATCAACTCAACTCATCAACTCAACTCCTCAACTCACGGCCCTCTGCCGTCCACCGAATTCTGCTCCATGGCTTCTAAACCTTTCACCGGCCCTCTGCCGTCCACCGAATTCTGCTCCATGGCTTCTAAACCTTTCACCGGCCCTCTGCCGTCCACCGAATTCTGCTCCATGGCTTCTAAACCTTTCACCGGCCCTCTGCCGTCCACCGAATTCTGCTCCATGGCTTCTAAACCTTTCACCGGCCCTCTGCCGTCCACCGAATTCTGCTCCATGGCTTCTAAACCTTTCACCGGCCCTCTGTCGTCCACCGAATTCTGATCCATGGCTTCTAAACCTTTCACCGGCCCTCTGCCGTCCACCGAATTCTGCTCCATGGCTTCTAAACCTTTAACCGGCCCTCTGCCGTCCACCGAATTCTGCTCCATGGCTTCTAAACCTTTCACCGGCCCTCTGCCGTCCACCGAATTCTGCTCCATGGCTTCTAAACCTTTCACCGGCCCTCTGCCGTCCACCGAATTCTGCTCCATGGCTTCTAAACCTTTCACCGGCCCTCTGCCGTCCACCGAATTCTGCTCCATGGCTTCTAAACCTTTCACCGGCCCTCTGCCGTCCACCGAATTCTGCTCCATGGCTTCTAAACCTCTCCAGTTTTTTCCACTTTTTTCCACTTTTATCCAGTTTTATGGTGGAAAAAGGTGGGAAAAGGTGGATAAACGTGGAAGAAATTGGAAAAAGTGGAAAAAGTGGAAAAATGTGGGAAAATGTGGGAAAAAAGTGGGAAAAAAAGTGGAAAAAGGAGTGGATAAAGTGGATAAAGCTGGATATAACTCAACTCAACTCATCAACTCATCAACTCAACTCATCAACTCATCAACTCAACTCCTCAACTCACGGCCCTCTGCCGTCCACCGAATTCTGCTCCATGGCTTCTAAACCTTTCACCGGCCCTCTGCCATCCACCGAATTCTGCTCCATGGCTTCTAAACCTTTCACCGGCCCTCTGCCGTCCACCGAATTCTGCTCCATGGCTTCTAAACCTTTCACCGGCCCTCTGCCGTCCACCGAATTCTGCTCCATGGCTTCTAAACCTTTCACCGGCCCTCTGCCGTCCACCGAATTCTGCTCCATGGCTTCTAAACCTTTCACCGGCCCTCTGCCGTCCACCGAATTCTGCTCCATGGCTTCTAAACCTTTAACCGGCCCTCTGCCGTCCACCGAATTCTGCTCCATGGCTTCTAAACCTTTCACCGGCCCTCTGCCGTCCACCGAATTCTGCTCCATGGCTTCTAAACCTTTCACCGGCCCTCTGCCGTCCACCGAATTCTGCTCCATGGCTTCTAAACCTTTCACCGGCCCTCTGCCGTCCACCGAATTCTGCTCCATGGCTTCTAAACCTTTCACCGGCCCTCTGCCGTCCACCGAATTCTGCTCCATGGCTTCTAAACCTTTCCAGTTTTTTCCACTTTTTTCCACTTTTATCCAGTTTTATGGTGGAAAAAGGTGGGAAAAGGTGGATAAACGTGGAAGAAATTGGAAAAAGTGGAAAAAGTGGAAAAATGTGGGAAAATGTGGGAAAAAGGTGGGAAAAAAAGTGGAAAAAGGAGTGGATAAAGTGGATAAAACTGGATATAACTCAACTCAACTCATCAACTCATCAACTCAACTCATCAACTCATCAAATCAACTCAACTCATCAACTCAACTCCTCAACTCACGGCCCTCTGCCGTCCACCGAATTCTGCTCCATGGCTTCTAAACCTTTCACCGGCCCTCTGCCGTCCACCGAATTCTGCTCCATGGCTTCTAAACCTTTCACCGGCCCTCTGCCGTCCACCGAATTCTGCTCCATGGCTTCTAAACCTTTCCACTTTTTTCCACTTTTTTCCACTTTTATCCAGTTTTATGGTGGAAAAAGGTGGGAAAAGGTGGAAAAACGTGGAATAAATTGGAAAAAGTGGAAAAAGTGGAAAAATATGGGAAAATGTGGGAAAAAGGTGGGAAAAAAAGTGGAAAAAGGAGTGGAAAAAAGTGGAAAAAAGTGGATAAAACTGGATAAAACTCAACTCAACTCATCAACTCATCAACTCAACTCATCAACTCATCAACTCAACTCATCAACTCAACTCCTCAACTCACGGCCCTCTGCCGTCCACCGAATTCTGCTCCATGGCTTCTAAACCTTTCACCGGCCCTCTGCCGTCCACCGAATTCTGCTCCATGGCTTCTAAACCTTTCACCGGCCCTCTGCCGTCCACCGAATTCTGCTCCATGGCTTCTAAACCTTTCACCGGCCCTCTGCCGTCCACCGAATTCTGCTCCATGGCTTCTAAACCTTTCACCGGCCCTCTGCCGTCCACCGAATTCTGCTCCATGGCTTCTAAACCTTTCACCGGCCCTCTGCCGTCCACCGAATTCTGCTCCATGGCTTCTAAACCTTTCACCGGCCCTCTGCCGTCCACCGAATTCTGCTCCATGGCTTCTAAACCTTTCACCGGCCCTCTGCCGTCCACCGAATTCTGCTCCATGGCTTCTAAACCTTTAACCGGCCCTCTGCCGTCCACCGAATTCTGCTCCATGGCTTCTAAACCTTTCACCGGCCCTCGGCCGTCCACCGAATTCTGCTCCATGGCTTCTAAACCTTTCACCGGCCCTCTGCCGTCCACCGAATTCTGCTCCATGGCTTCTAAACCTTTCACCGGCCCTCTGCCGTCCACCGAATTCTGCTCCATGGCTTCTAAACCTTTAACCGGCCCTCTGCCGTCCACCGAATTCTGCTCCATGGCTTCTAAACCTTTCACCGGCCATCTGCCGTCCACCGAATTCTGCTCCATGGCTTCTAAACCTTTCACCGGCCCTCTGCCGTCCACCGAATTCTGCTCCATGGCTTCTAAACCTTTCACCGGCCCTCTTCCGTCCACCGAATTCTGCTCCATGGCTTCTAAACCTTTCACCGGCCCTCTGCCGTCCACCGAATTCTGCTCCATGGCTTCTAAACCTTTCACCGGCCCTCTGCCGTCCACCGAATTCTGCTCCATGGCTTCTAAACCTTTCACCGGCCCTCTGCCGTCCACCGAATTCTGCTCCATGGCTTCTAAACCTTTCCAGTTTTTTCCACTTTTTTCCACTTTTATCCAGTTTTATGGTGGAAAAAGGTGGGAAAAGGTGGATAAACGTGGAAGAAATTGGAAAAAGTGGAAAAAGTGGAAAAATGTGGGAAAATGTGGGAAAAAGGTGGGAAAAAAAGTGAAAAAAGGAGTGGATAAAGTGGATAAAACTGGATATAACTCAACTCAACTCATCAACTCATCAACTCAACTCATCAACTCATCAACTCAACTCATCAACTCAACTCCTCAACTCACGGCCCTCTGCCGTCCACCGAATTCTGCTCCATGGCTTCTAAACCTTTCACCGGCCCTCTGCCATCCACCGAATTCTGCTCCATGGCTTCTAAACCTTTCACCGGCCCTCTGCCGTCCACCGAATTCTGCTCCATGGCTTCTAAACCTTTCACCGGCCCTCTGCCGTCCACCGAATTCTGCTCCATGGCTTCTAAACCTTTCACCGGCCCTCTGCCGTCCACCGAATTCTGCTCCATGGCTTCTAAACCTTTAACCGGCCCTCTGCCGTCCACCGAATTCTGCTCCATGGCTTCTAAACCTTTCACCGGCCCTCTGCCGTCCACCGAATTCTGCTCCATGGCTTCTAAACCTTTCACCGGCCCTCTGCCGTCCACCGAATTCTGCTCCATGGCTTCTAAACCTTTCACCGGCCCTCTGCCGTCCACCGAATTCTGCTCCATGGCTTCTAAACCTTTCCAGTTTTTTCCACTTTTTTCCACTTTTATCCAGTTTTATGGTGGAAAAAGGTGGGAAAACGTGGATAAACGTGGAAGAAATTGGAAAAAGTGGAAAAAGTGGAAACATTTGGGAAAATGTGGGAAAAAGGTGGGAAAAAAAGTGGAAAAAGGAGTGGATAAAGTGGATAAAACTGGATATAACTCAACTCAACTCATCAACTCATCAACTCAACTCATCAACTCAACTCCTCAACTCACGGCCCTCTGCCGTCCACCGAATTCTGCTCCATGGCTTCTAAACCTTTCACCGGCCCTCTGCCATCCACCGAATTCTGCTCCATGTCTTCTAAACCTTTCACCGGCCCTCTGCCGTCCACCAAATTCTGCTCCATGGCTTCTAAACCTTTCACCGGCCCTCTGCCGTCCACCGAATTCTGCTCCATGGCTTCTAAACCTTTCACCGGCCCTCTGCCGTCCACCGAATTCTGCTCCATGGCTTCTAAACCTTTCACCGGCCCTCTGCCGTCCACCGAATTCTGCTCCATGGCTTCTAAACCTTTCACCGGCCCTCTGCCGTCCACCGAATTCTGCTCCATGGCTTCTAAACCTTTAACCGGCCCTCTGCCGTCCACCGAATTCTGCTCCATGGCTTCTAAACCTTTCACCGGCCCTCTGCCGTCCACCGAATTCTGCTCCATGGCTTCTAAACCTTTCACCGGCCCTCTGCCGTCCACCGAATTCTGCTCCATGGCTTCTAAACCTTTCACCGGCCCTCTGCCGTCCACCGAATTCTGCTCCATGGCTTCTAAACCTTTCACCGGCCCTCTGCCGTCCACCGAATTCTGCTCCATGGCTTCTAAACCTTTCCAGTTTTTTCCACTTTTTTCCACTTTTATCCAGTTTTATGGTGGAAAAAGGTGGGAAAAGGTGGATAAACGTGGAAGAAATTGGAAAAAGTGGAAAAAGTGGAAAAATGTGGGAAAATGTGGGAAAAAGGTGGGAAAAAAAGTGGAAAAAGGAGTGGATAAAGTGGATAAAACTGGATATAACTCAACTCAACTCATCAACTCATCAACTCAACTCATCAACTCATCAAATCAACTCAACTCATCAACTCAACTCCTCAACTCACGGCCCTCTGCCGTCCACCGAATTCTGCTCCATGGCTTCTAAACCTTTCACCGGCCCTCTGCCGTCCACCGAATTCTGCTCCATGGCTTCTAAACCTTTCACCGGCCCTCTGCCGTCCACCGAATTCTGCTCCATGGCTTCTAAACCTTTCCACTTTTTTCCACTTTTTTCCACTTTTATCCAGTTTTATGGTGGAAAAAGGTGGGAAAAGGTGGAAAAACGTGGAATAAATTGGAAAAAGTGGAAAAAGTGGAAAAATATGGGAAAATGTGGGAAAAAGGTGGGAAAAAAAGTGGAAAAAGGAGTGGAAAAAAGTGGAAAAAAGTGGATAAAACTGGATAAAACTCAACTCAACTCATCAACTCATCAACTCAACTCATCAACTCATCAACTCAACTCATCAACTCAACTCCTCAACTCACGGCCCTCTGCCGTCCACCGAATTCTGCTCCATGGCTTCTAAACCTTTCACCGGCCCTCTGCCGTCCACCGAATTCTGCTCCATGGCTTCTAAACCTTTCACCGGCCCTCTGCCGTCCACCGAATTCTGCTCCATGGCTTCTAAACCTTTCACCGGCCCTCTGCCGTCCACCGAATTCTGCTCCATGGCTTCTAAACCTTTCACCGGCCCTCTGCCGTCCACCGAATTCTGCTCCATGGCTTCTAAACCTTTCACCGGCCCTGTGCCGTCCACCGAATTCTGCTCCCATGGCTTCTAAACCTTTCACCGGCCCTCTGCCGTCCACCGAATTCTGCTCCATGGCTTCTAAACCTTTCACCGGCCCTCTGCCGTCCACCGAATTCTGCTCCATGGCTTCTAAACCTTTCACCGGCCCTCTGCCGTCCACCGAATTCTGCTCCATGGCTTCTAAACCTTTAACCGGCCCTCTGCCGTCCACCGAATTCTGCTCCATGGCTTCTAAACCTTTCACCGGCCCTCGGCCGTCCACCGAATTCTGCTCCATGGCTTCTAAACCTTTCACCGGCCCTCTGCCGTCCACCGAATTCTGCTCCATGGCTTCTAAACCTTTCACCGGCCCTCTGCCGTCCACCGAATTCTGCTCCATGGCTTCTAAACCTTTCACCGGCCATCTGCCGTCCACCGAATTCTGCTCCATGGCTTCTAAACCTTTCACCGGCCCTCTGCCGTCCACCGAATTCTGCTCCATGGCTTCTAAACCTTTCACCGGCCCTCTTCCGTCCACCGAATTCTGCTCCATGGCTTCTAAACCTTTCACCGGCCCTCTGCCGTCCACCGAATTCTGCTCCATGGCTTCTAAACCTTTCACCGGCCCTCTGCCGTCCACCGAATTCTGCTCCATGGCTTCTAAACCTTTCACCGGCCCTCTGCCGTCCACCGAATTCTGCTCCATGGCTTCTAAACCTTTCCAGTTTTTTCCACTTTTTTCCACTTTTATCCAGTTTTATGGTGGAAAAAGGTGGGAAAAGGTGGATAAACGTGGAAGAAATTGGAAAAAGTGGAAAAAGTGGAAAAATGTGGGAAAATGTGGGAAAAAGGTGGGAAAAAAAGTGAAAAAAGGAGTGGATAAAGTGGATAAAACTGGATATAACTCAACTCAACTCATCAACTCATCAACTCAACTCATCAACTCATCAACTCAACTCATCAACTCAACTCCTCAACTCACGGCCCTCTGCCGTCCACCGAATTCTGCTCCATGGCTTCTAAACCTTTCACCGGCCCTCTGCCATCCACCGAATTCTGCTCCATGGCTTCTAAACCTTTCACCGGCCCTCTGCCGTCCACCGAATTCTGCTCCATGGCTTCTAAACCTTTCACCGGCCCTCTGCCGTCCACCGAATTCTGCTCCATGGCTTCTAAACCTTTCACCGGCCCTCTGCCGTCCACCGAATTCTGCTCCATGGCTTCTAAACCTTTAACCGGCCCTCTGCCGTCCACCGAATTCTGCTCCATGGCTTCTAAACCTTTCACCGGCCCTCTGCCGTCCACCGAATTCTGCTCCATGGCTTCTAAACCTTTCACCGGCCCTCTGCCGTCCACCGAATTCTGCTCCATGGCTTCTAAACCTTTCACCGGCCCTCTGCCGTCCACCGAATTCTGCTCCATGGCTTCTAAACCTTTCCAGTTTTTTCCACTTTTTTCCACTTTTATCCAGTTTTATGGTGGAAAAAGGTGGGAAAACGTGGATAAACGTGGAAGAAATTGGAAAAAGTGGAAAAAGTGGAAACATTTGGGAAAATGTGGGAAAAAGGTGGGAAAAAAAGTGGAAAAAGGAGTGGATAAAGTGGATAAAAGTGGATATAACTCAACTCAACTCATCAACTCAACTCATCAACTCAACTCCTCAACTCACGGCCCTCTGCCGTCCACCGAATTCTGCTCCATGGCTTCTAAACCTTTCACCGGCCCTCTGCCATCCACCGAATTCTGCTCCATGTCTTCTAAACCTTTCACCGGCCCTCTGCCGTCCACCAAATTCTGCTCCATGGCTTCTAAACCTTTCACCGGCCCTCTGCCGTCCACCGAATTCTGCTCCATGGCTTCTAAACCTTTCACCGGCCCTCTGCCGTCCACCGAATTCTGCTCCATGGCTTCTAAACCTTTCACCGGCCCTCTGCCGTCCACCGAATTCTGCTCCATGGCTTCTAAACCTTTCACCGGCCCTCTGCCGTCCACCGAATTCTGCTCCATGGCTTCTAAACCTTTAACCGGCCCTCTGCCGTCCACCGAATTCTGCTCCATGGCTTCTAAACCTTTCACCGGCCCTCTGCCGTCCACCGAATTCTGCTCCATGGCTTCTAAACCTTTCACCGGCCCTCTGCCGTCCACCGAATTCTGCTCCATGGCTTCTAAACCTTTCACCGGCCCTCTGCCGTCCACCGAATTCTGCTCCATGGCTTCTAAACCTTTAACCGGCCCTCTGCCGTCCACCGAATTCTGCTCCATGGCTTCTAAACCTTTCACCGGCCATCTGCCGTCCACCGAATTCTGCTCCATGGCTTCTAAACCTTTCACCGGCCCTCTGCCGTCCACCGAATTCTGCTCCATGGCTTCTAAACCTTTCACCGGCCCTCTGCCGTCCACCGAATTCTGCTCCATGGCTTCTAAACCTTTCACCGGCCCTCTGCCGTCCACCGAATTCTGCTCCATGGCTTCTAAACCTTTCACCGGCCCTCTGCCGTCCACCGAATTCTGCTCCATGGCTTCTAAACCTTTCACCGGCCCTCTGCCGTCCACCGAATTCTGCTCCATGGCTTCTAAACCTTTCCAGTTTTTTCCACTTTTTTCCACTTTTATCCAGTTTTATGGTGGAAAAAGGTGGGAAAAGGTGGATAAACGTGGAAGAAATTGGAAAAAGTGGAAAAAGTGGAAAAATGTGGGAAAATGTGGGAAAAAGGTGGGAAAAAAAGTGAAAAAAGGAGTGGATAAAGTGGATAAAACTGGATATAACTCAACTCAACTCATCAACTCATCAACTCAACTCATCAACTCATCGACTCAACTCATCAACTCAACTCCTCAACTCCTCAACTCACGGCCCTCTGCCGTCCACCGAATTCTGCTCCATGGCTTCTAAACCTTTCACCGGCCCTCTGCCATCCACCGAATTCTGCTCCATGGCTTCTAAACCTTTCACCGGCCCTCTGCCGTCCACCGAATTCTGCTCCATGGCTTCTAAACCTTTCACCGGCCCTCTGCCGTCCACCGAATTCTGCTCCATGGCTTCTAAACCTTTCACCGGCCCTCTGCCGTCCACCGAATTCTGCTCCATGGCTTCTAAACCTTTCACCGGCCCTCTGCCGTCCACCGAATTCTGCTCCATGGCTTCTAAACCTTTCACCGGCCCTCTGCCGTCCACCGAATTCTGCTCCATGGCTTCTAAACCTTTCACCGGCCCTCTGCCGTCCACCGAATTCTGCTCCATGGCTTCTAAACCTTTCCAGTTTTTTCCACTTTTTTCCACTTTTATCCAGTTTTATGGTGGAAAAAGGTGGGAAAAGGTGGATAAACGTGGAAGAAATTGGAAAAAGTGGAAAAAGTGGAAACATTTGGGAAAATTTGGGAAAAAGGTGGGAAAAAAAGTGGAAAAAGGAGTGGATAAAGTGGATAAAACTGGATATAACTCAACTCAACTCATCAACTCATCAACTCAACTCATCAACTCAACTCCTCAACTCACGGCCCTCTGCCGTCCACCGAATTCTGCTCCATGGCTTCTAAACCTTTCACCGGCCCTCTGCCATCCACCGAATTCTGCTCCATGGCTTCTAAACCTTTCACCGGCCCTCTGCCGTCCACCGAATTCTGCTCCATGGCTTCTAAACCTTTCACCGGCCCTCTGCCGTCCACCGAATTCTGCTCCATGGCTTCTAAACCTTTCACCGGCCCTCTGCCGTCCACCGAATTCTGCTCCATGGCTTCTAAACCTTTAACCGGCCCTCTGCCGTCCACCGAATTCTGCTCCATGGCTTCTAAACCTTTCACCGGCCCTCTGCCGTCCACCGAATTCTGCTCCATGGCTTCTAAACCTTTCACCGGCCCTCTGCCGTCCACCGAATTCTGCTCCATGGCTTCTAAACCTTTCACCGGCCCTCTGCCGTCCACCGAATTCTGCTCCATGGCTTCTAAACCTTTCACCGGCCCTCTGCCGTCCACCGAATTCTGCTCCATGGCTTCTAAACCTTTCACCGGCCCTCTGCCGTCCACCGAATTCTGCTCCATGGCTTCTAAACCTTTCACCGGCCCTCTGCCGTCCACCGAATTCTGCTCCATGGCTTCTAAACCTTTAACCGGCCCTCTGCCGTCCACCGAATTCTGCTCCATGGCTTCTAAACCTTTCACCGGCCCTCTGCCGTCCACCGAATTCTGCTCCATGGCTTCTAAACCTTTCACCGGCCCTCTGCCGTCCACCGAATTCTGCTCCATGGCTTCTAAACCTTTCACCGGCCCTCTGCCGTCCACCGAATTCTGCTCCATGGCTTCTAAACCTTTCACCGGCCCTCTGCCGTCCACCGAATTCTGCTCCATGGCTTCTAAACCTTTCACCGGCCCTCTGCCGTCCACCGAATTCTGCTCCATGGCTTCTAAACCTTTCACCGGCCCTCTGCCGTCCACCGAATTCTGCTCCATGGCTTCTAAACCTTTCCAGTTTTTTCCACTTTTTTCCACTTTTATCCAGTTTTATGGTGGAAAAAGGTGGGAAAAGGTGGATAAACGTGGAAGAAATTGGAAAAAGTGGAAAAAGTGGAAAAATGTGGGAAAAAGGTGGGAAAAAAAGTGAAAAAAGGAGTGGATAAAGTGGATAAAACTGGATATAACTCAACTCAACTCATCAACTCATCAACTCAACTCATCAACTCATCAACTCAACTCATCAACTCAACTCCTCAACTCACGGCCCTCTGCCGTCCACCGAATTCTGCTCCATGGCTTCTAAACCTTTCACCGGCCTTCTGCCATCCACCGAATTCTGCTCCATGGCTTCTAAACCTTTCACCGGCCCTCTGCCGTCCACCGAATTCTGCTCCATGGCTTCTAAACCTTTCACCGGCCCTCTGCCGTCCACCGAATTCTGCTCCATGGCTTCTAAACCTTTCACCGGCCCTCTGCCGTCCACCGAATTCTGCTCCATGGCTTCTAAACCTTTAACCGGCCCTCTGCCGTCCACCGAATTCTGCTCCATGGCTTCTAAACCTTTCACCGGCCCTCTGCCGTCCACCGAATTCTGCTCCATGGCTTCTAAACCTTTCACCGGCCCCCTGCCGTCCACCGAATTCTGCTCCATGGCTTCTAAACCTTTCACCGGCCCTCTGCCGTCCACCGAATTCTGCTCCATGGCTTCTAAACCTTTCACCGGCCCTCTGCCGTCCACCGAATTCTGCTCCATGGCTTCTAAACCTTTCACCGGCCCTCTGCCGTCCACCGAATTCTGCTCCATGGCTTCTAAACCTTTCACCGGCCCTCTGCCGTCCACCGAATTCTGCTCCATGGCTTCTAAACCTTTCACCGGCCCTCTGCCGTCCACCGAATTCTGCTCCATGGCTTCTAAACCTTTCCAGTTTTTTCCACTTTTTTCCACTTTTATCCAGTTTTATGGTGGAAAAAGGTGGGAAAAGGTGGAAAAACGTGGAAGAAATTGGAAAAAGTGGAAAAAGTGGAAAAATGTGGGAAAATGTGGGAAAAAGGTGGGAAAAAAAGTGGAAAAAGGAGTGGATAAAGTGGATAAAACTGGATATAACTCAACTCAACTCATCAACTCATCAACTCAACTCATCAACTCATCAACTCAACTCATCAACTCAACTCCCGTCCACCGAATTCTGCTCCATGGCTTCTAAACCTTTCACCGGCCCTCTGCCGTCCACCGAATTCTGCTCCATGGCTTCTAAACCTTTCACCGGCCCTCTGCCGTCCACCGAATTCTGCTCCATGGCTTCTAAACCTTTCACCGGCCCTCTGCCGTCCACCGAATTCTGCTCCATGGCTTCTAAACCTTTCACCGGCCCTCTGCCGTCCACCGAATTCTGCTCCATGGCTTCTAAACCTTTAACCGGCCCTCTGCCGTCCACCGAATTCTGTTCCATGGCTTCTAAACCTTTCACCGGCCCTCTGCCGTCCACCGAATTCTGCTCCATGGCTTCTAAACCTTTCACCGGCCCTCTGCCGTCCACCGAATTCTGCTCCATGGCTTCTAAACCTTTCACCGGCCCTCTGCCGTCCACCGAATTCTGCTCCATGGCTTCTAAACCTTTCACCGGCCCTCTGCCGTCCACCGAATTCTGCTCCATGGCTTCTAAACCTTTCACCGGCCCTCTGCCGTCCACCGAATTCTGCTCCATGGCTTCTAAACCTTTCACCGGCCCTCTGCCGTCCACCGAATTCTGCTCCATGGCTTCTAAACCTTTAACCGGCCCTCTGCCGTCCACCGAATTCTGCTCCATGGCTTCTAAACCTTTCACCGGCCATCTGCCGTCCACCGAATTCTGCTCCATGGCTTCTAAACCTTTCACCGGCCCTCTGCCGTCCACCGAATTCTGCTCCATGGCTTCTAAACCTTTCACCGGCCCTCTGCCGTCCACCGAATTCTGCTCCATGGCTTCTAAACCTTTCACCGGCCCTCTGCCGTCCACCGAATTCTGCTCCATGGCTTCTAAACCTTTCCAGTTTTTTCCACTTTTTTCCACTTTTATCCAGTTTTATGGTGGAAAAAGGTGGGAAAAGGTGGATAAACGTGGAAGAAATTGGAAAAAGTGGAAAAAGTGGAAAAATGTGGGAAAATGTGGGAAAAAGGTGGGAAAAAAAGTGAAAAAAGGAGTGGATAAAGTGGATAAAACTGGATATAACTCAACTCAACTCATCAACTCATCAACTCAACTCATCAACTCATCAACTCAACTCATCAACTCAACTCCTCAACTCACGGCCCTCTGCCGTCCACCGAATTCTGCTCCATGGCTTCTAAACCTTTCACCGGCCCTCTGCCATCCACCGAATTCTGCTCCATGGCTTCTAAACCTTTCACCGGCCCTCTGCCGTCCACCGAATTCTGCTCCATGGCTTCTAAACCTTTCACCGGCCCTCTGCCGTCCACCGAATTCTGCTCCATGGCTTCTAAACCTTTCACCGGCCCTCTGCCGTCCACCGAATTCTGCTCCATGGCTTCTAAACCTTTAACCGGCCCTCTGCCGTCCACCGAATTCTGCTCCATGGCTTCTAAACCTTTCACCGGCCCTCTGCCGTCCACCGAATTCTGCTCCATGGCTTCTAAACCTTTCACCGGCCCTCTGCCGTCCACCGAATTCTGCTCCATGGCTTCTAAACCTTTCACCGGCCCTCTGCCGTCCACCGAATTCTGCTCCATGGCTTCTAAACCTTTCCAGTTTTTTCCACTTTTTTCCACTTTTATCCAGTTTTATGGTGGAAAAAGGTGGGAAAACGTGGATAAACGTGGAAGAAATTGGAAAAAGTGGAAAAAGTGGAAACATTTGGGAAAATGTGGGAAAAAGGTGGGAAAAAAAGTGGAAAAAGGAGTGGATAAAGTGGATAAAACTGGATATAACTCAACTCAACTCATCAACTCATCAACTCAACTCATCAACTCAACTCCTCAACTCACGGCCCTCTGCCGTCCACCGAATTCTGCTCCATGGCTTCTAAACCTTTCACCGGCCCTCTGCCATCCACCGAATTCTGCTCCATGTCTTCTAAACCTTTCACCGGCCCTCTGCCGTCCACCAAATTCTGCTCCATGGCTTCTAAACCTTTCACCGGCCCTCTGCCGTCCACCGAATTCTGCTCCATGGCTTCTAAACCTTTCACCGGCCCTCTGCCGTCCACCGAATTCTGCTCCATGGCTTCTAAACCTTTCACCGGCCCTCTGCCGTCCACCGAATTCTGCTCCATGGCTTCTAAACCTTTCACCGGCCCTCTGCCGTCCACCGAATTCTGCTCCATGGCTTCTAAACCTTTAACCGGCCCTCTGCCGTCCACCGAATTCTGTTCCATGGCTTCTAAACCTTTCACCGGCCCTCTGCCGTCCACCGAATTCTGCTCCATGGCTTCTAAACCTTTCACCGGCCCTCTGCCGTCCACCGAATTCTGCTCCATGGCTTCTAAACCTTTCACCGGCCCTCTGCCGTCCACCGAATTCTGCTCCATGGCTTCTAAACCTTTCACCGGCCCTCTGCCGTCCACCGAATTCTGCTCCATGGCTTCTAAACCTTTCACCGGCCCTCTGCCGTCCACCGAATTCTGCTCCATGGCTTCTAAACCTTTCACCGGCCCTCTGCCGTCCACCGAATTCTGCTCCATGGCTTCTAAACCTTTAACCGGCCCTCTGCCGTCCACCGAATTCTGCTCCATGGCTTCTAAACCTTTCACCGGCCATCTGCCGTCCACCGAATTCTGCTCCATGGCTTCTAAACCTTTCACCGGCCCTCTGCCGTCCACCGAATTCTGCTCCATGGCTTCTAAACCTTTCACCGGCCCTCTGCCGTCCACCGAATTCTGCTCCATGGCTTCTAAACCTTTCACCGGCCCTCTGCCGTCCACCGAATTCTGCTCCATGGCTTCTAAACCTTTCACCGGCCCTCTGCCGTCCACCGAATTCTGCTCCATGGCTTCTAAACCTTTCCAGTTTTTTCCACTTTTTTCCACTTTTATCCAGTTTTATGGTGGAAAAAGGTGGGAAAAGGTGGATAAACGTGGAAGAAATTGGAAAAAGTGGAAAAAGTGGAAAAATGTGGGAAAATGTGGGAAAAAGGTGGGAAAAAAAGTGAAAAAAGGAGTGGATAAAGTGGATAAAACTGGATATAACTCAACTCAACTCATCAACTCATCAACTCAACTCATCAACTCATCAACTCAACTCATCAACTCAACTCCTCAACTCACGGCCCTCTGCCGTCCACCGAATTCTGCTCCATGGCTTCTAAACCTTTCACCGGCCCTCTGCCATCCACCGAATTCTGCTCCATGGCTTCTAAACCTTTCACCGGCCCTCTGCCGTCCACCGAATTCTGCTCCATGGCTTCTAAACCTTTCACCGGCCCTCTGCTGTCCACCGAATTCTGGTCCATGGCTTCTAAACCTTTCACCGGCCCTCTGCCGTCCACCGAATTCTGCTCCATGGCTTCTAAACCTTTCACCGGCCCTCTGCCGTCCACCGAATTCTGCTCCATGGCTTCTAAACCTTTAACCGGCCCTCTGCCTCTTCCGTACTGACCTTAACCATGATGAAATTGAAACTGTTTGGATTGAAATCTTATTAGACAGGGCGAAACCGGTACTAGTAGGCACAATCTATAGACCACCAGAACAGAGTGGGTTTTATGACACACTTGATGGGTGTTTAGCTGGGGTGGAGGGGGTAGAAAAAATTCTTATTGGGGACTGGAACACGGATATGCTGCGTAAATCAGCACCCGTCTTCAAGGCCTTCAGTAGATTTTCTGACCTGCACGGTTTCAGCCAGCTAATCACACAACCCACAAGGGTATGCGATTCGACACAAACCACCATTGACCTCATTTTGACCTCTGACAAGTCCATGATCTCCAGTAAAGGGGTGATAGCATGCGGGTTAAGTGATCATTATATGATTTTCTGTACCCGCAAAAAGCTAAAACAGAAGGCCGGCTGTCACAAAACAGTCACATCTAGAGACCTCAAAACTTACTCTAGAGAGGCCTTTAACCTAGAACTGGGGAGCTTGGACTGGTCAGATGAGCTCAGTGGTACACAGGTTGAAGAAACATGGCTTGGATTCAAAACCAAATTCACAGCAATACTCAACAACATGGCACCGATAAGAACCACCAGGGTTAAAAATTGCGCTGAGGCATGGATGCACACTGAAATACTGGCCGCTATGAAAACCAGAGACAAAAAATGCTCTGAACTTCATAAAAGTCAGACAAAGCTTTCCAAAAGCTCAAACAGTGAACTCCAAGCCCACGTGGTTGAACAAAAAATCCAAAGAAACAGACTAAGAAATGACGTAAACACCATGATCAGAACCGCAAAAAGAAATTTCATCAACGACAAAACTGAGGAAAACAAAAACAAACCCCGCGAACTTTGGAAATTACTCAATAATCAACTAGGCTGCAGTAAAAAACTTAAAACCAGATTCTCAAACATAAACATAAAGACGGACAACACGCTCATCACAGACAAGCTGGATGTAGCCAATTACTTAAACATCTTCTTCACAAACATAGCCACAACACTGGTAAACAAACTACCCTCCCACTCAGGGCATTATGGGGTAGAACACATAGTAGCATACTACAAAAACCTAGGGGTCCACAAAGACGACTTCAAACTTGAAATGGTAACAACCGATGAGGTACTCAAAAAATTGAGCGCCCTCCAACCTAACAAGGCCACTGGCCATGACAACATCCCCTCCAAATTCCTCAGAGACGCAGCAGCCGCCATCACCCCAGTCATCACACACATAATAAACCTCTCTATAAAACAGGGGCACGTCCCCAAGGACTTCAAAATTGCGAGAGTGACCCCTCTACACAAAAAGGGCAGCAAATTAGACCCAGGCAACTACCGCCCTGTTTCTATTCTTACCTCCATCTCGAAAGTCATGGAGAAAATAGTCTACGAACAGGTCGAAAAGTACCTGGCGGAAAAAAACCTAATCTACGAATTCCAATCTGGCTTCAGAACGTCCCACTCCACTGACACATGCCTCCTCTATTTGAACGACCACATCAAACAAGAGGTGGACGCTGGCAAATACTGCGGCATGGTCATGCTGGACCTACAAAAGGCCTTCGACACTGTCAATCACTCCATTCTAATGGACAAGCTAAAAGCAATTGGTTTTGATAGCCTATCAGTGAGCTGGATGCAATCCTACCTGGAGGGGAGAGAACAGATGGTAGAGGTAAACGGTACTCTATCCCCCCCCCTCACAGTGAGCTGTGGTGTTCCACAAGGAAGCATACTAGGACCGCTACTCTTCCTAATTTATGCAAATGACATGTCGTCAGCCTGTGACTGCAACTTGTTCCTGTTTGCGGACGACTCAGCCCTGCTGGTCTCTGACAAGAACAAATTGCAGGTTGAAAAAACCCTCAGCACGGAACTAGGCAAAATCTGCATATGGCTCGCTGATAACAAACTATCATTACACATGGGCAAAACAGAGTCCATTCTCTTCGGTTCAAATAACAAACTCAGCAAGACCGACGGCTTCTCAGTTACAGTGGGTGACAATATTGTCACAAGGAAAGACGAAATTACCTACCTGGGTTCCATCCTAGAGGCAAATCTTTCCTGTGACAAAATGGCATCCAATGTAATAAAAAAAGTCAACCAACGAACTAGATTCTTGTACCGGATCTCCTCTCTGGTAAACAAGAATACCCTGAGGACTCTGGCAGGAGCACTCATTCAAGGGTACTATGACTATGCGTGCACCTCATGGTACCAAAGCACCTCAAAGGCGCTTAAAACAAAATTACAAACATCACAAAACAAACTGGTCAGACTACTACTTGACCTGAACCCCAGAACCCACCTCACCCCTGCCCACTTTGCCAACCTAGGATGGCTTAGAGTAGACGACAGAGTACAGCAACTTGCAATGGGCCTGGTCTACAAGATACACTATACGACCGGGGTGCCCATGTACATGTCAAAATACTTCCCAAAGGTCAGTGAATACCACAACCACTACACCAGAGGAAGCTCAACAAATCATGTTAAACCCAGATTCGGCTCAAACAAGGGACTAAACACGTTTCGCAATTATGCCACAACAATGTGGAACGCCCTACCCAAAGCTGTAAAGGAATGTGAATCCCTGCCCACATTCAAAACCGCCCTTAAAGAGCACCTACGGGAGGCTGCAATTCGAAACTGGCCACCGTAAATGCCCAAAACCCCCACCACCTCCTAATAGACAGTCTCCTCCCCACCGCATGTATATATTCCCTCCCCGCCGTATGTATATTCCCCTCCCACCCACCCACCCCCTCCTAATGTACAGTCCCCTCCCCATCATATGTATATACTCTGTCAGGATCTAGGGGTAACAGTACTGTATATTTGAATACCGCCTATGTCACAAATGTATCAGTACTAAATACCTATATGTCCCTATGCCATAAATGTCATGTATGTTATGTATGTCATAAATGTCTATATGAATTGAAAATGGGGGACCCTGATGGAAACAAGACAAACGTCTTTCTCAGGTCTGCATCCCCTTAACAATTGTATGTATTGAGCCGTACTGTATTGTACCCATTCTGCAATCTGTTAAATAAAGTTTTCATTCATTCATTCATTCATTCATTCATTCATTCATTCATTCATGCCGTCCACCGAATTCTGCTCCATGGCTTCTAAACCTTTCACCGGCCCTCTGCCGTCCACCGAATTCTGCTCCATGGCTTCTAAACCTTTCACCGGCCCTCTGCCGTCCACCGAATTCTGCTCCATGGCTTCTAAACCTTTCACCGGCCCTCTGCCGTCCACCGAATTCTGCTCCATGGCTTCTAAACCTTTCACCGGCCCTCTGCCGTCCACCGAATTCTGCTCCATGGCTTCTAAACCTTTCACCGGCCCTCTGCCGTCCACCGAATTCTGCTCCATGGCTTCTAAACCTTTCACCGGCCCTCTGCCGTCCACCGAATTCTGCTCCATGGCTTCTAAACCTTTAACCGGCCCTCTGCCGTCCACCGAATTCTGCTCCATGGCTTCTAAACCTTTCACCGGCCCTCTGCCGTCCACCGAATTCTGCTCCATGGCTTCTAAACCTTTCACCGGCCCTCTGCCGTCCACCGAATTCTGCTCCATGGCTTCTAAACCTTTCACCGGCCCTCTGCCGTCCACCGAATTCTGCTCCATGGCTTCTAAACCTTTCCAGTTTTTTCCACTTTTTTCCACTTTTATCCAGTTTTATGGTGGAAAAAGGTGGGAAAAGGTGGATAAACGTGGAAGAAATTGGAAAAAGTGGAAAAAGTGGAAAAATTTGGGAAAATGTGGGAAAAAGGTGGGAAAAAAAGTGGAAAAAGGAGTGGATAAAGTGGATAAAACTGGATATAACTCAACTCAACTCATCAACTCATCAACTCAACTCATCAACTCAACTCCTCAACTCACGGCCCTCTGCCGTCCACCGAATTCTGCTCCATGGCTTCTAAACCTTTCACCGGCCCTCTGCCATCCACCGAATTCTGCTCCATGGCTTCTAAACCTTTCACCGGCCCTCTGCCGTCCAACGAATTCTGCTCCATGGCTTCTAAACCTTTCACCGGCCCTCTGCCGTCCACCGAATTCTGCTCCATGGCTTCTAAACCTTTCACCGGCCCTCTGCCGTCCACCGAATTCTGCTCCATGGCTTCTAAACCTTTAACCGGCCCTCTGCCGTCCACCGAATTCTGCTCCATGGCTTCTAAACCTTTCACCGGCCCTCTGCCGTCCACCGAATTCTGCTCCATGGCTTCTAAACCTTTCACCGGCCCTCTGCCGTCCACCGAATTCTGCTCCATGGCTTCTAAACCTTTCACCGGCCCTCTGCCGTCCACCGAATTCTGCTCCATGGCTTCTAAACCTTTCACCGGCCCTCTGCCGTCCACCGAATTCTGCTCCATGGCTTCTAAACCTTTCACCGGCCCTCTGCCGTCCACCGAATTCTGCTCCATGGCTTCTAAACCTTTCACCGGCCCTCTGCCGTCCACCGAATTCTGCTCCATGGCTTCTAAACCTTTCACCGGCCCTCTGCCGTCCACCGAATTCTGCTCCATGGCTTCTAAACCTTTCACCGGCCCTCTGCCGTCCACCGAATTCTGCTCCATGGCTTCTAAACCTTTCCAGTTTTTTCCACTTTTTTCCACTTTTATCCAGTTTTATGGTGGAAAAAGGTGGGAAAAGGTGGATAAACGTGGAAGAAATTGGAAAAAGTGGAAAAAGTGGAAAAATGTGGGAAAAAGGTGGGAAAAAAAGTGAAAAAAGGAGTGGATAAAGTGGATAAAACTGGATATAACTCAACTCAACTCATCAACTCATCAACTCAACTCATCAACTCATCAACTCAACTCATCAACTCAACTCCTCAACTCACGGCCCTCTGCCGTCCACCGAATTCTGCTCCATGGCTTCTAAACCTTTCACCGGCCCTCTGCCATCCACCGAATTTTGCTCCATGGCTTCTAAACCTTTCACCGGCCCTCTGCCGTCCACCGAATTCTGCTCCATGGCTTCTAAACCTTTCACCGGCCCTCTGCCGTCCACCGAATTCTGCTCCATGGCTTCTAAACCTTTCACCGGCCCTCTGCCGTCCACCGAATTCTGCTCCATGGCTTCTAAACCTTTAACCGGCCCTCTGCCGTCCACCGAATTCTGCTCCATGGCTTCTAAACCTTTCACCGGCCCTCTGCCGTCCACCGAATTCTGCTCCATGGCTTCTAAACCTTTCACCGGCCCCCTGCCGTCCACCGAATTCTGCTCCATGGCTTCTAAACCTTTCACCGGCCCTCTGCCGTCCACCGAATTCTGCTCCATGGCTTCTAAACCTTTCACCGGCCCTCTGCCGTCCACCGAATTCTGCTCCATGGCTTCTAAACCTTTCACCGGCCCTCTGCCGTCCACCGAATTCTGCTCCATGGCTTCTAAACCTTTCACCGGCCCTCTGCCGTCCACCGAATTCTGCTCCATGGCTTCTAAACCTTTCACCGGCCCTCTGCCGTCCACCGAATTCTGCTCCATGGCTTCTAAACCTTTAACCGGCCCTCTGCCGTCCACCGAATTCTGCTCCATGGCTTCTAAACCTTTCACCGGCCCTCTGCCGTCCACCGAATTCTGCTCCATGGCTTCTAAACCTTTCACCGGCCCTCTGCCGTCCACCGAATTCTGCTCCATGGCTTCTAAACCTTTCACCGGCCCTCTGCCGTCCACCGAATTCTGCTCCATGGCTTCTAAACCTTTCACCGGCCCTCTGCCGTCCACCGAATTCTGCTCCATGGCTTCTAAACCTTTCCAGTTTTTTCCACTTTTTTCCACTTTTATCCAGTTTTATGGTGGAAAAAGGTGGGAAAAGGTGGAAAAACGTGGAAGAAATTGGAAAAAGTGGAAAAAGTGGAAAAATGTGGGAAAATGTGGGAAAAAGGTGGGAAAAAAAGTGGAAAAAGGAGTGGATAAAGTGGATAAAACTGGATATAACTCAACTCAACTCATCAACTCATCAACTCAACTCATCAACTCAACTCCTCAACTCACGGCCCTCTGCCGTCCACCGAATTCTGCTCCATGGCTTCTAAACCTTTCACCGGCCCTCTGCCATCCACCGAATTCTGCTCCATGGCTTCTAAACCTTTCACCGGCCCTCTGCCGTCCACCGAATTCTGCTCCATGGCTTCTAAACCTTTCACCGGCCCTCTGCCGTCCACCGAATTCTGCTCCATGGCTTCTAAACCTTTCACCGGCCCTCTGCCGTCCACCGAATTCTGCTCCATGGCTTCTAAACCTTTAACCGGCCCTCTGCCGTCCACCGAATTCTGCTCCATGGCTTCTAAACCTTTCACCGGCCCTCTGCCGTCCACCGAATTCTGCTCCATGGCTTCTAAACCTTTCACCGGCCCTCTGCCGTCCACCGAATTCTGCTCCATGGCTTCTAAACCTTTCACCGGCCCTCTGCCGTCCACCGAATTCTGCTCCATGGCTTCTAAACCTTTCACCGGCCCTCTGCCGTCCACCGAATTCTGCTCCATGGCTTCTAAACCTTTCACCGGCCCTCTGCCGTCCACCGAATTCTGCTCCATGGCTTCTAAACCTTTCACCGGCCCTCTGCCGTCCACCGAATTCTGCTCCATGGCTTCTAAACCTTTCACCGGCCCTCTGCCGTCCACCGAATTCTGCTCCATGGCTTCTAAACCTTTCACCGGCCCTCTGCCGTCCACCGAATTCTGCTCCATGGCTTCTAAACCTTTCCAGTTTTTTCCACTTTTTTCCACTTTTATCCAGTTTTATGGTGGAAAAAGGTGGGAAAAGGTGGATAAACGTGGAAGAAATTGGAAAAAGTGGAAAAAGTGGAAAAATGTGGGAAAAAGGTGGGAAAAAAAGTGAAAAAAGGAGTGGATAAAGTGGATAAAACTGGATATAACTCAACTCAACTCATCAACTCATCAACTCAACTCATCAACTCATCAACTCAACTCATCAACTCAACTCCTCAACTCACGGCCCTCTGCCGTCCACCGAATTCTGCTCCATGGCTTCTAAACCTTTCACCGGCCCTCTGCCATCCACCGAATTCTGCTCCATGGCTTCTAAACCTTTCACCGGCCCTCTGCCGTCCACCGAATTCTGCTCCATGGCTTCTAAACCTTTCACCGGCCCTCTGCCGTCCACCGAATTCTGCTCCATGGCTTCTAAACCTTTCACCGGCCCTCTGCCGTCCACCGAATTCTGCTCCATGGCTTCTAAACCTTTAACCGGCCCTCTGCCGTCCACCGAATTCTGCTCCATGGCTTCTAAACCTTTCACCGGCCCTCTGCCGTCCACCGAATTCTGCTCCATGGCTTCTAAACCTTTCACCGGCCCCCTGCCGTCCACCGAATTCTGCTCCATGGCTTCTAAACCTTTCACCGGCCCTCTGCCGTCCACCGAATTCTGCTCCATGGCTTCTAAACCTTTCACCGGCCCTCTGCCGTCCACCGAATTCTGCTCCATGGCTTCTAAACCTTTCACCGGCCCTCTGCCGTCCACCGAATTCTGCTCCATGGCTTCTAAACCTTTCACCGGCCCTCTGCCGTCCACCGAATTCTGCTCCATGGCTTCTAAACCTTTCACCGGCCCTCTGCCGTCCACCGAATTCTGCTCCATGGCTTCTAAACCTTTAACCGGCCCTCTGCCGTCCACCGAATTCTGCTCCATGGCTTCTAAACCTTTCACCGGCCCTCTGCCGTCCACCGAATTCTGCTCCATGGCTTCTAAACCTTTCACCGGCCCTCTGCCGTCCACCGAATTCTGCTCCATGGCTTCTAAACCTTTCACCGGCCCTCTGCCGTCCACCGAATTCTGCTCCATGGCTTCTAAACCTTTCACCGGCCCTCTGCCGTCCACCGAATTCTGCTCCATGGCTTCTAAACCTTTCCAGTTTTTTCCACTTTTTTCCACTTTTATCCAGTTTTATGGTGGAAAAAGGTGGGAAAAGGTGGAAAAACGTGGAAGAAATTGGAAAAAGTGGAAAAAGTGGAAAAATGTGGGAAAATGTGGGAAAAAGGTGGGAAAAAAAGTGGAAAAAGGAGTGGATAAAGTGGATAAAACTGGATATAACTCAACTCAACTCATCAACTCATCAACTCAACTCATCAACTCATCAACTCAACTCATCAACTCAACTCCCGTCCACCGAATTCTGCTCCATGGCTTCTAAACCTTTCACCGGCCCTCTGCCGTCCACCGAATTCTGCTCCATGGCTTCTAAACCTTTCACCGGCCCTCTGCCATCCACCGAATTCTGCTCCATGGCTTCTAAACCTTTCACCGGCCCTCTGCCGTCCACCGAATTCTGCTCCATGGCTTCTAAACCTTTCACCGGCCCTCTGCCGTCCACCGAATTCTGCTCCATGGCTTCTAAACCTTTCACCGGCCCTCTGCCGTCCACCGAATTCTGCTCCATGGCTTCTAAACCTTTCACCGGCCCTCTGCCGTCCACCGAATTCTGCTCCATGGCTTCTAAACCTTTCACCGGCCCTCTGCCATCCACCGAATTCTGCTCCATGGCTTCTAAACCTTTCACCGGCCCTCTGCCGTCCACCGAATTCTGCTCCATGGCTTCTAAACCTTTCACCGGCCCTCTGCCGTCCACCGAATACTGCTCCATGGCTTCTAAACCTTTCACCGGCCCTCTGCCGTCCACCGAATTCTGCTCCATGGCTTCTAAACCTTTCACCGGCCCTCTGCCGTCCACCGAATTCTGCTCCATGGCTTCTAAACCTTTCACCGGCCCTCTGCCGTCCACCGAATTCTGCTCCATGGCTTCTAAACCTTTCACCGGCCCTCTGCCGTCCACCGAATTCTGCTCCATGGCTTCTAAACCTTTAACCGGCCCTCTGTCGTCCACCGAATTCTGCTCCATGGCTTCTAAACCTTTCACCGGCCCTCTGCCGTCCACCGAATTCTGCTCCATGGCTTCTAAACCTTTCACCGGCCCTCTGCCGTCCACCGAATTCTGCTCCATGGCTTCTAAACCTTTCACCGGCCCTCTGCCGTCCACCGAATTCTGCTCCATGGCTTCTAAACCTTTCACCGGCCCTCTGCCGTCCACCGAATTCTGCTCCATGGCTTCTAAACCTTTCCACTTTTTTCCACTTTTTTCCACTTTTATCCAGTTTTATGGTGGAAAAAGGTGGGAAAAGGTGGATAAACGTGGAAGAAATTGGAAAAAGTGGAAAAAGTGGAAAAATTTGGGAAAATGTGGGAAAAAGGTGGGAAAAAAAGTGGAAAAAGGAGTGGATAAAGTGGATAAAACTGGATATAACTCAACTCAACTCATCAACTCATCAACTCAACTCATCAACTCATCAACTCAACTCATCAACTCAACTCCTCAACTCACGGCCCTCTGCCGTCCACCGAATTCTGCTCCATGGCTTCTAAACCTTTCACCGGCCCTCTGCCGTCCACCGAATTCTGCTCCATGGCTTCTAAACCTTTCACCGGCCCTCTGCCGTCCACCGAATTCTGCTCCATGGCTTCTAAACCTTTAACCGGCCCTCTGCCGTCCACCGAATTCTGCTCCATGGCTTCTAAACCTTTCACCGGCCCTCTGCCGTCCACCGAATTCTGCTCCATGGCTTCTAAACCTTTCACCGGCCCTCTGCCGTCCACCGAATTCTGCTCCATGGCTTCTAAACCTTTCACCGGCCCTCTGCCGTCCACCGAATTCTGCTCCATGGCTTCTAAACCTTTCCAGTTTTTTTCCACTTTTTTCCACTTTTATCCAGTTTTATGGTGGAAAAAGGTGGGAAAAGGTGGAAAAACGTGGAAGAAATTGGAAAAAGTGGAAAAAGTGGAAAAATTTGGGAAAATGTGGGAAAAAGGTGGGAAAAAAAAGTGGAAAAAGGAGTGGAAAAAAGTGGGAAAAAGTGGATAAAACTGGATAAAACTCAACTCAACTCATCAACTCATCAACTCAACTCATCAACTCATCAACTCAACTCATCAACTCAACTCCTCAACTCACGGCCCTCTGCCGTCCACCGAATTCTGCTCCATGGCTTCTAAACCTTTCACCGGCCCTCTGCCGTCCACCGAATTCTGCTCCATGGCTTCTAAACCTTTCACCGGCCCTCTGCCGTCCACCGAATTCTGCTCCATGGCTTCTAAACCTTTCCAGTTTTTTCCACTTTTTTCCACTTTTATCCAGTTTTATGGTGGAAAAAGGTGGGAAAAGGTGGATAAACGTGGAAGAAATTGGAAAAAGTGGAAAAAGTGGAAAAATGTGGGAAAAAGGTGGGAAAAAAAGTGAAAAAAGGAGTGGATAAAGTGGATAAAACTGGATATAACTCAACTCAACTCATCAACTCATCAACTCAACTCATCAACTCATCAACTCAACTCATCAACTCAACTCCTCAACTCACGGCCCTCTGCCGTCCACCGAATTCTGCTCCATGGCTTCTAAACCTTTCACCGGCCCTCTGCCATCCACCGAATTCTGCTCCATGGCTTCTAAACCTTTCACCGGCCCTCTGCCGTCCACCGAATTCTGCTCCATGGCTTCTAAACCTTTCACCGGCCCTCTGCCGTCCACCGAATTCTGCTCCATGGCTTCTAAACCTTTCACCGGCCCTCTGCCGTCCACCGAATTCTGCTCCATGGCTTCTAAACCTTTAACCGGCCCTCTGCCGTCCACCGAATTCTGCTCCATGGCTTCTAAACCTTTCACCGGCCCTCTGCCGTCCACCGAATTCTGCTCCATGGCTTCTAAACCTTTCACCGGCCCCCTGCCGTCCACCGAATTCTGCTCCATGGCTTCTAAACCTTTCACCGGCCCTCTGCCGTCCACCGAATTCTGCTCCATGGCTTCTAAACCTTTCACCGGCCCTCTGCCGTCCACCGAATTCTGCTCCATGGCTTCTAAACCTTTCACCGGCCCTCTGCCGTCCACCGAATTCTGCTCCATGGCTTCTAAACCTTTCACCGGCCCTCTGCCGTCCACCGAATTCTGCTCCATGGCTTCTAAACCTTTCACCGGCCCTCTGCCGTCCACCGAATTCTGCTCCATGGCTTCTAAACCTTTAACCGGCCCTCTGCCGTCCACCGAATTCTGCTCCATGGCTTCTAAACCTTTCACCGGCCCTCTGCCGTCCACCGAATTCTGCTCCATGGCTTCTAAACCTTTCACCGGCCCTCTGCCGTCCACCGAATTCTGCTCCATGGCTTCTAAACCTTTCACCGGCCCTCTGCCGTCCACCGAATTCTGCTCCATGGCTTCTAAACCTTTCACCGGCCCTCTGCCGTCCACCGAATTCTGCTCCATGGCTTCTAAACCTTTCCAGTTTTTTCCACTTTTTTCCACTTTTATCCAGTTTTATGGTGGAAAAAGGTGGGAAAAGGTGGAAAAACGTGGAAGAAATTGGAAAAAGTGGAAAAAGTGGAAAAATGTGGGAAAATGTGGGAAAAAGGTGGGAAAAAAAGTGGAAAAAGGAGTGGATAAAGTGGATAAAACTGGATATAACTCAACTCAACTCATCAACTCATCAACTCAACTCATCAACTCATCAACTCAACTCATCAACTCAACTCCCGTCCACCGAATTCTGCTCCATGGCTTCTAAACCTTTCACCGGCCCTCTGCCGTCCACCGAATTCTGCTCCATGGCTTCTAAACCTTTCACCGGCCCTCTGCCATCCACCGAATTCTGCTCCATGGCTTCTAAACCTTTCACCGGCCCTCTGCCGTCCACCGAATTCTGCTCCATGGCTTCTAAACCTTTCACCGGCCCTCTGCCGTCCACCGAATTCTGCTCCATGGCTTCTAAACCTTTCACCGGCCCTCTGCCGTCCACCGAATTCTGCTCCATGGCTTCTAAACCTTTCACCGGCCCTCTGCCGTCCACCGAATTCTGCTCCATGGCTTCTAAACCTTTCACCGGCCCTCTGCCATCCACCGAATTCTGCTCCATGGCTTCTAAACCTTTCACCGGCCCTCTGCCGTCCACCGAATTCTGCTCCATGGCTTCTAAACCTTTCACCGGCCCTCTGCCGTCCACCGAATACTGCTCCATGGCTTCTAAACCTTTCACCGGCCCTCTGCCGTCCACCGAATTCTGCTCCATGGCTTCTAAACCTTTCACCGGCCCTCTGCCGTCCACCGAATTCTGCTCCATGGCTTCTAAACCTTTCACCGGCCCTCTGCCGTCCACCGAATTCTGCTCCATGGCTTCTAAACCTTTCACCGGCCCTCTGCCGTCCACCGAATTCTGCTCCATGGCTTCTAAACCTTTAACCGGCCCTCTGTCGTCCACCGAATTCTGCTCCATGGCTTCTAAACCTTTCACCGGCCCTCTGCCGTCCACCGAATTCTGCTCCATGGCTTCTAAACCTTTCACCGGCCCTCTGCCGTCCACCGAATTCTGCTCCATGGCTTCTAAACCTTTCACCGGCCCTCTGCCGTCCACCGAATTCTGCTCCATGGCTTCTAAACCTTTCACCGGCCCTCTGCCGTCCACCGAATTCTGCTCCATGGCTTCTAAACCTTTCCACTTTTTTCCACTTTTTTCCACTTTTATCCAGTTTTATGGTGGAAAAAGGTGGGAAAAGGTGGATAAACGTGGAAGAAATTGGAAAAAGTGGAAAAAGTGGAAAAATTTGGGAAAATGTGGGAAAAAGGTGGGAAAAAAAGTGGAAAAAGGAGTGGATAAAGTGGATAAAACTGGATATAACTCAACTCAACTCATCAACTCATCAACTCAACTCATCAACTCATCAACTCAACTCATCAACTCAACTCCTCAACTCACGGCCCTCTGCCGTCCACCGAATTCTGCTCCATGGCTTCTAAACCTTTCACCGGCCCTCTGCCGTCCACCGAATTCTGCTCCATGGCTTCTAAACCTTTCACCGGCCCTCTGCCGTCCACCGAATTCTGCTCCATGGCTTCTAAACCTTTAACCGGCCCTCTGCCGTCCACCGAATTCTGCTCCATGGCTTCTAAACCTTTCACCGGCCCTCTGCCGTCCACCGAATTCTGCTCCATGGCTTCTAAACCTTTCACCGGCCCTCTGCCGTCCACCGAATTCTGCTCCATGGCTTCTAAACCTTTCACCGGCCCTCTGCCGTCCACCGAATTCTGCTCCATGGCTTCTAAACCTTTCCAGTTTTTTTCCACTTTTTTCCACTTTTATCCAGTTTTATGGTGGAAAAAGGTGGGAAAAGGTGGAAAAACGTGGAAGAAATTGGAAAAAGTGGAAAAAGTGGAAAAATTTGGGAAAATGTGGGAAAAAGGTGGGAAAAAAAAGTGGAAAAAGGAGTGGAAAAAAGTGGGAAAAAGTGGATAAAACTGGATAAAACTCAACTCAACTCATCAACTCATCAACTCAACTCATCAACTCATCAACTCAACTCATCAACTCAACTCCTCAACTCACGGCCCTCTGCCGTCCACCGAATTCTGCTCCATGGCTTCTAAACCTTTCACCGGCCCTCTGCCGTCCACCGAATTCTGCTCCATGGCTTCTAAACCTTTCACCGGCCCTCTGCCGTCCACCGAATTCTGCTCCATGGCTTCTAAACCTTTCACCGGCCCTCTGCCATCCACCGAATTCTGCTCCATGGCTTCTAAACCTTTCACCGGCCCTCTGCCGTCCACCGAATTCTGCTCCATGGCTTCTAAACCTTTCACCGGCCCTCTGCCGTCCACCGAATTCTGCTCCATGGCTTCTAAACCTTTCACCGGCCCTCTGCCGTCCACCGAATTCTGCTCCATGGCTTCTAAACCTTTCACCGGCCCTCTGCCGTCCACCGAATTCTGCTCCATGGCTTCTAAACCTTTCACCGGCCCTCTGCCATCCACAGAATTCTGCTCCATGGCTTCTAAACCTTTCACCGGCCCTCTGCCGTCCACCGAATTCTGCTCCATGGCTTCTAAACCTTTCACCGGCCCTCTGCCGTCCACCGAATACTGCTCCATGGCTTCTAAACCTTTCACCGGCCCTCTGCCGTCCACCGAATTCTGCTCCATGGCTTCTAAACCTTTCACCGGCCCTCTGCCGTCCACCGAATTCTGCTCCATGGCTTCTAAACCTTTCACCGGCCCTCTGCCGTCCACCGAATTCTGCTCCATGGCTTCTAAACCTTTCACCGGCCCTCTGCCGTCCACCGAATTCTGCTCCATGGCTTCTAAACCTTTCACCGGCCCTCTGCCGTCCACCGAATTCTGCTCCATGGCTTCTAAACCTTTCACCGGCCCTCTGCCGTCCACCGAATTCTGCTCCATGGCTTCTAAACCTTTCACCGGCCCTCTGCCGTCCACCGAATTCTGCTCCATGGCTTCTAAACCTTTCACCGGCCCTCTGCCGTCCACCGAATTCTGCTCCATGGCTTCTAAACCTTTCACCGGCCCTCTGCCGTCCACCGAATTCTGCTCCATGGCTTCTAAACCTTTCACCGGCCCTCTGCCGTCCACCGAATTCTGCTCCATGGCTTCTAAACCTTTCCAGTTTTTTTCCACTTTTTTCCACTTTTATCCAGTTTTATGGTGGAAAAAGGTGGGAAAAGGTGGAAAAACGTGGAAGAAATTGGAAAAAGTGGAAAAAGTGGAAAATTTTGGGAAAATGTGGGAAAAAGGTGGGAAAAAAAAGTGGAAAAAGGAGTGGAAAAAAGTGGGAAAAAGTGGATAAAACTGGATAAAACTCAACTCAACTCATCAACTCATCAACTCAACTCATCAACTCATCAACTCAACTCATCAACTCAACTCCTCAACTCACGGCCCTCTGCCGTCCACCGAATTCTGCTCCATGGCTTCTAAACCTTTCACCGGCCCTCTGCCGTCCACCGAATTCTGCTCCATGGCTTCTAAACCTTTCACCGGCCCTCTGCCGTCCACCGAATTCTGCTCCATGGCTTCTAAACCTTTCACCGGCCCTCTGCCATCCACCGAATTCTGCTCCATGGCTTCTAAACCTTTCACCGGACCTCTGCCGTCCACCGAATTCTGCTCCATGGCTTCTAAACCTTTCACCGGCCCTCTGCCGTCCACCGAATTCTGCTCCATGGCTTCTAAACCTTTCACCGGCCCTCTGCCGTCCACCGAATTCTGCTCCATGGCTTCTAAACCTTTCCAGTTTTTTCCACTTTTTTCCACTTTTATCCAGTTTTATGGTGGAAAAAGGTGGGAAAAGGTGGAAAAACGTGGAATAAATTGGAAAAAGTGGAAAAAGTGGAAAAATGTGGATAAAACTGGATAAAACTCAACTCAACTCATCAACTCATCAACTCAACTCATCAACTCATCAACTCAACTCATCAACTCAACTCCTCAACTCACGGCCCTCTGCCGTCCACCGAATTCTGCTCCATGGCTTCTAAACCTTTCACCGGCCCTCTGCCGTCCACCGAATTCTGCTCCATGGCTTCTAAACCTTTCACCGGCCCTCTGCCGTCCACCGAATTCTGCTCCATGGCTTCTAAACCTTTCACCGGCCCTCTGCCATCCACCGAATTCTGCTCCATGGCTTCTAAACCTTTCACCGGCCCTCTGCCGTCCACCGAATTCTGCTCCATGGCTTCTAAACCTTTCACCGGCCCTCTGCCGTCCACCGAATTCTGCTCCATGGCTTCTAAACCTTTCACCGGCCCTCTGCCGTCCACCGAATACTGCTCCATGGCTTCTAAACCTTTCACCGGCCCTCTGCCGTCCACCGAATTCTGCTCCATGGCTTCTAAACCTTTCACCGGCCCTCTGCCGTCCACCGAATTCTGCTCCATGGCTTCTAAACCTTTCACCGGCCCTCTGCCGTCCACCGAATTCTGCTCCATGGCTTCTAAACCTTTCACCGGCCCTCTGCCGTCCACCGAATTCTGCTCCATGGCTTCTAAACCTTTAACCGGCCCTCTGCCGTCCACCGAATTCTGCTCCATGGCTTCTAAACCTTTCACCGGCCCTCTGCCGTCCACCGAATTCTGCTCCATGGCTTCTAAACCTTTCACCGGCCCTCTGCCGTCCACCGAATTCTGCTCCATGGCTTCTAAACCTTTCACCGGCCCTCTGCCGTCCACCGAATTCTGCTCCATGGCTTCTAAACCTTTCACCGGCCCTCTGCCGTCCACCGAATTCTGCTCCATGGCTTCTAAACCTTTCCACTTTTTTCCACTTTTTTCCACTTTTATCCAGTTTTATGGTGGAAAAAGGTGGGAAAAGGTGGATAAACGTGGAAGAAATTGGAAAAAGTGGAAAAAGTGGAAAAATTTGGGAAAATGTGGGAAAAAGGTGGGAAAAAAAGTGGAAAAAGGAGTGGATAAAGTGGATAAAACTGGATATAACTCAACTCAACTCATCAACTCATCAACTCAACTCATCAACTCATCAACTCAACTCATCAACTCAACTCCTCAACTCACGGCCCTCTGCCGTCCACCGAATTCTGCTCCATGGCTTCTAAACCTTTCACCGGCCCTCTGCCGTCCACCGAATTCTGCTCCATGGCTTCTAAACCTTTCACCGGCCCTCTGCCGTCCACCGAATTCTGCTCCATGGCTTCTAAACCTTTAACCGGCCCTCTGCCGTCCACCGAATTCTGCTCCATGGCTTCTAAACCTTTCACCGGCCCTCTGCCGTCCACCGAATTCTGCTCCATGGCTTCTAAACCTTTCACCGGCCCTCTGCCGTCCACCGAATTCTGCTCCATGGCTTCTAAACCTTTCACCGGCCCTCTGCCGTCCACCGAATTCTGCTCCATGGCTTCTAAACCTTTCCAGTTTTTTTCCACTTTTTTCCACTTTTATCCAGTTTTATGGTGGAAAAAGGTGGGAAAAGGTGGAAAAACGTGGAAGAAATTGGAAAAAGTGGAAAAAGTGGAAAAATTTGGGAAAATGTGGGAAAAAGGTGGGAAAAAAAAGTGGAAAAAGGAGTGGAAAAAAGTGGGAAAAAGTGGATAAAACTGGATAAAACTCAACTCAACTCATCAACTCATCAACTCAACTCATCAACTCATCAACTCAACTCATCAACTCAACTCCTCAACTCACGGCCCTCTGCCGTCCACCGAATTCTGCTCCATGGCTTCTAAACCTTTCACCGGCCCTCTGCCGTCCACCGAATTCTGCTCCATGGCTTCTAAACCTTTCACCGGCCCTCTGCCGTCCACCGAATTCTGCTCCATGGCTTCTAAACCTTTCACCGGCCCTCTGCCATCCACCGAATTCTGCTCCATGGCTTCTAAACCTTTCACCGGCCCTCTGCCGTCCACCGAATTCTGCTCCATGGCTTCTAAACCTTTCACCGGCCCTCTGCCGTCCACCGAATTCTGCTCCATGGCTTCTAAACCTTTCACCGGCCCTCTGCCGTCCACCGAATTCTGCTCCATGGCTTCTAAACCTTTCACCGGCCCTCTGCCGTCCACCGAATTCTGCTCCATGGCTTCTAAACCTTTCACCGGCCCTCTGCCATCCACCGAATTCTGCTCCATGGCTTCTAAACCTTTCACCGGCCCTCTGCCGTCCACCGAATTCTGCTCCATGGCTTCTAAACCTTTCACCGGCCCTCTGCCGTCCACCGAATACTGCTCCATGGCTTCTAAACCTTTCACCGGCCCTCTGCCGTCCACCGAATTCTGCTCCATGGCTTCTAAACCTTTCACCGGCCCTCTGCCGTCCACCGAATTCTGCTCCATGGCTTCTAAACCTTTCACCGGCCCTCTGCCGTCCACCGAATTCTGCTCCATGGCTTCTAAACCTTTCACCGGCCCTCTGCCGTCCACCGAATTCTGCTCCATGGCTTCTAAACCTTTCACCGGCCCTCTGCCGTCCACCGAATTCTGCTCCATGGCTTCTAAACCTTTCACCGGCCCTCTGCCGTCCACCGAATTCTGCTCCATGGCTTCTAAACCTTTCACCGGCCCTCTGCCGTCCACCGAATTCTGCTCCATGGCTTCTAAACCTTTCACCGGCCCTCTGCCGTCCACCGAATTCTGCTCCATGGCTTCTAAACCTTTCACCGGCCCTCTGCCGTCCACCGAATTCTGCTCCATGGCTTCTAAACCTTTCACCGGCCCTCTGCCGTCCACCGAATTCTGCTCCATGGCTTCTAAACCTTTCCAGTTTTTTTCCACTTTTTTCCACTTTTATCCAGTTTTATGGTGGAAAAAGGTGGGAAAAGGTGGAAAAACGTGGAAGAAATTGGAAAAAGTGGAAAAAGTGGAAAATTTTGGGAAAATGTGGGAAAAAGGTGGGAAAAAAAAGTGGAAAAAGGAGTGGAAAAAAGTGGGAAAAAGTGGATAAAACTGGATAAAACTCAACTCAACTCATCAACTCATCAACTCAACTCATCAACTCATCAACTCAACTCATCAACTCAACTCCTCAACTCACGGCCCTCTGCCGTCCACCGAATTCTGCTCCATGGCTTCTAAACCTTTCACCGGCCCTCTGCCGTCCACCGAATTCTGCTCCATGGCTTCTAAACCTTTCACCGGCCCTCTGCCGTCCACCGAATTCTGCTCCATGGCTTCTAAACCTTTCACCGGCCCTCTGCCATCCACCGAATTCTGCTCCATGGCTTCTAAACCTTTCACCGGACCTCTGCCGTCCACCGAATTCTGCTCCATGGCTTCTAAACCTTTCACCGGCCCTCTGCCGTCCACCGAATTCTGCTCCATGGCTTCTAAACCTTTCACCGGCCCTCTGCCGTCCACCGAATTCTGCTCCATGGCTTCTAAACCTTTCCAGTTTTTTCCACTTTTTTCCACTTTTATCCAGTTTTATGGTGGAAAAAGGTGGGAAAAGGTGGAAAAACGTGGAATAAATTGGAAAAAGTGGAAAAAGTGGAAAAATGTGGATAAAACTGGATAAAACTCAACTCAACTCATCAACTCATCAACTCAACTCATCAACTCATCAACTCAACTCATCAACTCAACTCCTCAACTCACGGCCCTCTGCCGTCCACCGAATTCTGCTCCATGGCTTCTAAACCTTTCACCGGCCCTCTGCCGTCCACCGAATTCTGCTCCATGGCTTCTAAACCTTTCACCGGCCCTCTGCCGTCCACCGAATTCTGCTCCATGGCTTCTAAACCTTTCACCGGCCCTCTGCCATCCACCGAATTCTGCTCCATGGCTTCTAAACCTTTCACCGGCCCTCTGCCGTCCACCGAATTCTGCTCCATGGCTTCTAAACCTTTCACCGGCCCTCTGCCGTCCACCGAATACTGCTCCATGGCTTCTAAACCTTTCACCGGCCCTCTGCCGTCCACCGAATTCTGCTCCATGGCTTCTAAACCTTTCACCGGCCCTCTGCCGTCCACCGAATTCTGCTCCATGGCTTCTAAACCTTTCACCGGCCCTCTGCCGTCCACCGAATTCTGCTCCATGGCTTCTAAACCTTTCACCGGCCCTCTGCCGTCCACCGAATTCTGCTCCATGGCTTCTAAACCTTTAACCGGCCCTCTGCCGTCCACCGAATTCTGCTCCATGGCTTCTAAACCTTTCACCGGCCCTCTGCCGTCCACCGAATTCTGCTCCATGGCTTCTAAACCTTTCACCGGCCCTCTGCCGTCCACCGAATTCTGCTCCATGGCTTCTAAACCTTTCACCGGCCCTCTGCCGTCCACCGAATTCTGCTCCATGGCTTCTAAACCTTTCACCGGCCCTCTGCCGTCCACCGAATTCTGCTCCATGGCTTCTAAACCTTTCCACTTTTTTCCACTTTTTTCCACTTTTATCCAGTTTTATGGTGGAAAAAGGTGGGAAAAGGTGGATAAACGTGGAAGAAATTGGAAAAAGTGGAAAAAGTGGAAAAATTTGGGAAAATGTGGGAAAAAGGTGGGAAAAAAAGTGGAAAAAGGAGTGGATAAAGTGGATAAAACTGGATATAACTCAACTCAACTCATCAACTCATCAACTCAACTCATCAACTCATCAACTCAACTCATCAACTCAACTCCTCAACTCACGGCCCTCTGCCGTCCACCGAATTCTGCTCCATGGCTTCTAAACCTTTCACCGGCCCTCTGCCGTCCACCGAATTCTGCTCCATGGCTTCTAAACCTTTCACCGGCCCTCTGCCGTCCACCGAATTCTGCTCCATGGCTTCTAAACCTTTAACCGGCCCTCTGCCGTCCACCGAATTCTGCTCCATGGCTTCTAAACCTTTCACCGGCCCTCTGCCGTCCACCGAATTCTGCTCCATGGCTTCTAAACCTTTCACCGGCCCTCTGCCGTCCACCGAATTCTGCTCCATGGCTTCTAAACCTTTCACCGGCCCTCTGCCGTCCACCGAATTCTGCTCCATGGCTTCTAAACCTTTCCAGTTTTTTTCCACTTTTTTCCACTTTTATCCAGTTTTATGGTGGAAAAAGGTGGGAAAAGGTGGAAAAACGTGGAAGAAATTGGAAAAAGTGGAAAAAGTGGAAAAATTTGGGAAAATGTGGGAAAAAGGTGGGAAAAAAAAGTGGAAAAAGGAGTGGAAAAAAGTGGGAAAAAGTGGATAAAACTGGATAAAACTCAACTCAACTCATCAACTCATCAACTCAACTCATCAACTCATCAACTCAACTCATCAACTCAACTCCTCAACTCACGGCCCTCTGCCGTCCACCGAATTCTGCTCCATGGCTTCTAAACCTTTCACCGGCCCTCTGCCGTCCACCGAATTCTGCTCCATGGCTTCTAAACCTTTCACCGGCCCTCTGCCGTCCACCGAATTCTGCTCCATGGCTTCTAAACCTTTCACCGGCCCTCTGCCATCCACCGAATTCTGCTCCATGGCTTCTAAACCTTTCACCGGCCCTCTGCCGTCCACCGAATTCTGCTCCATGGCTTCTAAACCTTTCACCGGCCCTCTGCCGTCCACCGAATTCTGCTCCATGGCTTCTAAACCTTTCACCGGCCCTCTGCCGTCCACCGAATTCTGCTCCATGGCTTCTAAACCTTTCACCGGCCCTCTGCCGTCCACCGAATTCTGCTCCATGGCTTCTAAACCTTTCACCGGCCCTCTGCCATCCACCGAATTCTGCTCCATGGCTTCTAAACCTTTCACCGGCCCTCTGCCGTCCACCGAATTCTGCTCCATGGCTTCTAAACCTTTCACCGGCCCTCTGCCGTCCACCGAATACTGCTCCATGGCTTCTAAACCTTTCACCGGCCCTCTGCCGTCCACCGAATTCTGCTCCATGGCTTCTAAACCTTTCACCGGCCCTCTGCCGTCCACCGAATTCTGCTCCATGGCTTCTAAACCTTTCACCGGCCCTCTGCCGTCCACCGAATTCTGCTCCATGGCTTCTAAACCTTTCACCGGCCCTCTGCCGTCCACCGAATTCTGCTCCATGGCTTCTAAACCTTTAACCGGCCCTCTGCCGTCCACCGAATTCTGCTCCATGGCTTCTAAACCTTTCACCGGCCCTCTGCCGTCCACCGAATTCTGCTCCATGGCTTCTAAACCTTTCACCGGCCCTCTGCCGTCCACCGAATTCTGCTCCATGGCTTCTAAACCTTTCACCGGCCCTCTGCCGTCCACCGAATTCTGCTCCATGGCTTCTAAACCTTTCACCGGCCCTCTGCCGTCCACCGAATTCTGCTCCATGGCTTCTAAACCTTTCCACTTTTTTCCACTTTTTTCCACTTTTATCCAGTTTTATGGTGGAAAAAGGTGGGAAAAGGTGGATAAACGTGGAAGAAATTGGAAAAAGTGGAAAAAGTGGAAAAATTTGGGAAAATGTGGGAAAAAGGTGGGAAAAAAAGTGGAAAAAGGAGTGGATAAAGTGGATAAAACTGGATATAACTCAACTCAACTCATCAACTCATCAACTCAACTCATCAACTCATCAACTCAACTCATCAACTCAACTCCTCAACTCACGGCCCTCTGCCGTCCACCGAATTCTGCTCCATGGCTTCTAAACCTTTCACCGGCCCTCTGCCGTCCACCGAATTCTGCTCCATGGCTTCTAAACCTTTCACCGGCCCTCTGCCGTCCACCGAATTCTGCTCCATGGCTTCTAAACCTTTAACCGGCCCTCTGCCGTCCACCGAATTCTGCTCCATGGCTTCTAAACCTTTCACCGGCCCTCTGCCGTCCACCGAATTCTGCTCCATGGCTTCTAAACCTTTCACCGGCCCTCTGCCGTCCACCGAATTCTGCTCCATGGCTTCTAAACCTTTCACCGGCCCTCTGCCGTCCACCGAATTCTGCTCCATGGCTTCTAAACCTTTCCAGTTTTTTTCCACTTTTTTCCACTTTTATCCAGTTTTATGGTGGAAAAAGGTGGGAAAAGGTGGAAAAACGTGGAAGAAATTGGAAAAAGTGGAAAAAGTGGAAAAATTTGGGAAAATGTGGGAAAAAGGTGGGAAAAAAAAGTGGAAAAAGGAGTGGAAAAAAGTGGGAAAAAGTGGATAAAACTGGATAAAACTCAACTCAACTCATCAACTCATCAACTCAACTCATCAACTCATCAACTCAACTCATCAACTCAACTCCTCAACTCACGGCCCTCTGCCGTCCACCGAATTCTGCTCCATGGCTTCTAAACCTTTCACCGGCCCTCTGCCGTCCACCGAATTCTGCTCCATGGCTTCTAAACCTTTCACCGGCCCTCTGCCGTCCACCGAATTCTGCTCCATGGCTTCTAAACCTTTCACCGGCCCTCTGCCATCCACCGAATTCTGCTCCATGGCTTCTAAACCTTTCACCGGCCCTCTGCCGTCCACCGAATTCTGCTCCATGGCTTCTAAACCTTTCACCGGCCCTCTGCCGTCCACCGAATTCTGCTCCATGGCTTCTAAACCTTTCACCGGCCCTCTGCCGTCCACCGAATTCTGCTCCATGGCTTCTAAACCTTTCACCGGCCCTCTGCCGTCCACCGAATTCTGCTCCATGGCTTCTAAACCTTTCACCGGCCCTCTGCCATCCACCGAATTCTGCTCCATGGCTTCTAAACCTTTCACCGGCCCTCTGCCGTCCACCGAATTCTGCTCCATGGCTTCTAAACCTTTCACCGGCCCTCTGCCGTCCACCGAATACTGCTCCATGGCTTCTAAACCTTTCACCGGCCCTCTGCCGTCCACCGAATTCTGCTCCATGGCTTCTAAACCTTTCACCGGCCCTCTGCCGTCCACCGAATTCTGCTCCATGGCTTCTAAACCTTTCACCGGCCCTCTGCCGTCCACCGAATTCTGCTCCATGGCTTCTAAACCTTTCACCGGCCCTCTGCCGTCCACCGAATTCTGCTCCATGGCTTCTAAACCTTTAACCGGCCCTCTGCCGTCCACCGAATTCTGCTCCATGGCTTCTAAACCTTTCACCGGCCCTCTGCCGTCCACCGAATTCTGCTCCATGGCTTCTAAACCTTTCACCGGCCCTCTGCCGTCCACCGAATTCTGCTCCATGGCTTCTAAACCTTTCACCGGCCCTCTGCCGTCCACCGAATTCTGCTCCATGGCTTCTAAACCTTTCACCGGCCCTCTGCCGTCCACCGAATTCTGCTCCATGGCTTCTAAACCTTTCCACTTTTTTCCACTTTTTTCCACTTTTATCCAGTTTTATGGTGGAAAAAGGTGGGAAAAGGTGGATAAACGTGGAAGAAATTGGAAAAAGTGGAAAAAGTGGAAAAATTTGGGAAAATGTGGGAAAAAGGTGGGGAAAAAAGTGGAAAAAGGAGTGGATAAAGTGGATAAAACTGGATATAACTCAACTCAACTCATCAACTCATCAACTCAACTCATCAACTCATCAACTCAACTCATCAACTCAACTCCTCAACTCACGGCCCTCTGCCGTCCACCGAATTCTGCTCCATGGCTTCTAAACCTTTCACCGGCCCTCTGCCGTCCACCGAATTCTGCTCCATGGCTTCTAAACCTTTCACCGGCCCTCTGCCGTCCACCGAATTCTGCTCCATGGCTTCTAAACCTTTAACCGGCCCTCTGCCGTCCACCGAATTCTGCTCCATGGCTTCTAAACCTTTCACCGGCCCTCTGCCGTCCACCGAATTCTGCTCCATGGCTTCTAAACCTTTCACCGGCCCTCTGCCGTCCACCGAATTCTGCTCCATGGCTTCTAAACCTTTCACCGGCCCTCTGCCGTCCACCGAATTCTGCTCCATGGCTTCTAAACCTTTCCAGTTTTTTTCCACTTTTTTCCACTTTTATCCAGTTTTATGGTGGAAAAAGGTGGGAAAAGGTGGAAAAACGTGGAAGAAATTGGAAAAAGTGGAAAAAGTGGAAAAATTTGGGAAAATGTGGGAAAAAGGTGGGAAAAAAAAGTGGAAAAAGGAGTGGAAAAAAGTGGGAAAAAGTGGATAAAACTGGATAAAACTCAACTCAACTCATCAACTCATCAACTCAACTCATCAACTCATCAACTCAACTCATCAACTCAACTCCTCAACTCACGGCCCTCTGCCGTCCACCGAATTCTGCTCCATGGCTTCTAAACCTTTCACCGGCCCTCTGCCGTCCACCGAATTCTGCTCCATGGCTTCTAAACCTTTCACCGGCCCTCTGCCGTCCACCGAATTCTGCTCCATGGCTTCTAAACCTTTCACCGGCCCTCTGCCATCCACCGAATTCTGCTCCATGGCTTCTAAACCTTTCACCGGCCCTCTGCCATCCACCGAATTCTGCTCCATGGCTTCTAAACCTTTCACCGGCCCTCTGCCGTCCACCGAATTCTGCTCCATGGCTTCTAAACCTTTCACCGGCCCTCTGCCGTCCACCGAATTCTGCTCCATGGCTTCTAAACCTTTCCAGTTTTTTCCACTTTTTTCCACTTTTATCCAGTTTTATGGTGGAAAAAGGTGGGAAAAGGTGGAAAAACGTGGAATAAATTGGAAAAAGTGGAAAAAGTGGAAAAATGTGGATAAAACTGGATAAAACTCAACTCAACTCATCAACTCATCAACTCAACTCATCAACTCATCAACTCAACTCATCAACTCAACTCCTCAACTCACGGCCCTCTGCCGTCCACCGAATTCTGCTCCATGGCTTCTAAACCTTTCACCGGCCCTCTGCCGTCCACCGAATTCTGCTCCATGGCTTCTAAACATTTCACCGGCCCTCTGCCGTCCACCGAATTCTGCTCCATGGCTTCTAAACCTTTCACCGGCCCTCTGCCGTCCACCGAATTCTGCTCCATGGCTTCTAAACCTTTCACCGGCCCTCTGCCGTCCACCGAATTCTGCTCCATGGCTTCTAAACCTTTCACCGGCCCTCTGCCGTCCACCGAATTCTGCTCCATGGCTTCTAAACCTTTCACCGGCCCTCTGCCGTCCACCGAATTCTGCTCCATGGCTTCTAAACCTTTCACCGGCCCTCTGCCGTCCACCGAATTCTGCTCCATGGCTTCTAAACCTTTCCACTTTTTTCCACTTTTTTCCACTTTTATCCAGTTTTATGGTGGAAAAAGGTGGGAAAAGGTGGAAAAACGTGGAAGAAATTGGAAAAAGTGGAAAAAGTGGAAAAATGTGGGAAAATGTGGGAAAAAGGTGGGAAAAAAAGTGGAAAAAGGAGTGGATAAAGTGGATAAAACTGGATATAACTCAACTCAACTCATCAACTCATCAACTCAACTCATCAACTCATCAACTCAACTCATCAACTCAACTCCCGTCCACCGAATTCTGCTCCATGGCTTCTAAACCTTTCACCGGCCCTCTGCCGTCCACCGAATTCTGCTCCATGGCTTCTAAACCTTTCACCGGCCCTCTGCCGTCCACCGAATTCTGCTCCATGGCTTCTAAACCTTTCACCGGCCCTCTGCCGTCCACCGAATTCTGCTCCATGGCTTCTAAACCTTTCACCGGCCCTCTGCCGTCCACCGAATTCTGCTCCATGGCTTCTAAACCTTTAACCGGCCCTCTGCCGTCCACCGAATTCTGCTCCATGGCTTCTAAACCTTTCACCGGCCCTCTGCCGTCCACCGAATTCTGCTCCATGGCTTCTAAACCTTTCACCGGCCCTCTGCCGTCCACCGAATTCTGCTCCATGGCTTCTAAACCTTTCACCGGCCCTCTGCCGTCCACCGAATTCTGCTCCATGGCTTCTAAACCTTTCACCGGCCCTCTGCCGTCCACCGAATTCTGCTCCATGGCTTCTAAACCTTTCACCGGCCCTCTGCCGTCCACCGAATTCTGCTCCATGGCTTCTAAACCTTTCACCGGCCCTCTGCCGTCCACCGAATTCTGCTCCATGGCTTCTAAACCTTTCACCGGCCCTCTGCCGTCCACCGAATTCTGCTCCATGGCTTCTAAACCTTTAACCGGCCCTCTGCCGTCCACCGAATTCTGCTCCATGGCTTCTAAACCTTTCACCGGCCCTCTGCCGTCCACCGAATTCTGCTCCATGGCTTCTAAACCTTTCACCGGCCCTCTGCCGTCCACCGAATTCTGCTCCATGGCTTCTAAACCTTTCACCGGCCCTCTGCCGTCCACCGAATTCTGCTCCATGGCTTCTAAACCTTTCCAGTTTTTTTCCACTTTTTTCCACTTTTATCCAGTTTTATGGTGGAAAAAGGTGGGAAAAGGTGGAAAAACGTGGAAGAAATTGGAAAAAGTGGAAAAAGTGGAAAAATTTGGGAAAATGTGGGAAAAAGGTGGGGAAAAAAAGTGGAAAAAGGAGTGGAAAAAAGTGGGAAAAAGTGGATAAAACTGGATAAAACTCAACTCAACTCATCAACTCATCAACTCAACTCATCAACTCATCAACTCAACTCATCAACTCAACTCCTCAACTCACGGCCCTCTGCCGTCCACCGAATTCTGCTCCATGGCTTCTAAACCTTTCACCGGCCCTCTGCCGTCCACCGAATTCTGCTCCATGGCTTCTAAACCTTTCACCGGCCCTCTGCCGTCCACCGAATTCTGCTCCATGGCTTCTAAACCTTTCACCGGCCCTCTGCCATCCACCGAATTCTGCTCCATGGCTTCTAAACCTTTCACCGGCCCTCTGCCGTCCACCGAATTCTGCTCCATGGCTTCTAAACCTTTCACCGGCCCTCTGCCGTCCACCGAATTCTGCTCCATGGCTTCTAAACCTTTCACCGGCCCTCTGCCGTCCACCGAATTCTGCTCCATGGCTTCTAAACCTTTCCAGTTTTTTCCACTTTTTTCCACTTTTATCCAGTTTTATGGTGGAAAAAGGTGGGAAAAGGTGGAAAAACGTGGAATAAATTGGAAAAAGTGGAAAAAGTGGAAAAATGTGGATAAAACTGGATAAAACTCAACTCAACTCATCAACTCATCAACTCAACTCATCAACTCATCAACTCAACTCATCAACTCAACTCCTCAACTCACGGCCCTCTGCCGTCCACCGAATTCTGCTCCATGGCTTCTAAACCTTTCACCGGCCCTCTGCCGTCCACCGAATTCTGCTCCATGGCTTCTAAACCTTTCCAGTTTTTTTCCACTTTTTTCCACTTTTATCCAGTTTTATGGTGGAAAAAGGTGGGAAAAGGTGGAAAAACGTGGAAGAAATTGGAAAAAGTGGAAAAAGTGGAAAAATTTGGGAAAATGTGGGAAAAAGGTGGGAAAAAAAAGTGGAAAAAGGAGTGGAAAAAAGTGGGAAAAAGTGGATAAAACTGGATAAAACTCAACTCAACTCATCAACTCATCAACTCAACTCATCAACTCATCAACTCAACTCATCAACTCAACTCCTCAACTCACGGCCCTCTGCCGTCCACCGAATTCTGCTCCATGGCTTCTAAACCTTTCACCGGCCCTCTGCCGTCCACCGAATTCTGCTCCATGGCTTCTAAACCTTTCACCGGCCCTCTGCCATCCACCGAATTCTGCTCCATGGCTTCTAAACCTTTCACCGGCCCTCTGCCGTCCACCGAATTCTGCTCCATGGCTTCTAAACCTTTCACCGGCCCTCTGCCGTCCACCGAATTCTGCTCCATGGCTTCTAAACCTTTCACCGGCCCTCTGCCGTCCACCGAATTCTGCTCCATGGCTTCTAAACCTTTCACCGGCCCTCTGCCGTCCACCGAATTCTGCTCCATGGCTTCTAAACCTTTCACCGGCCCTCTGCCATCCACCGAATTCTGCTCCATGGCTTCTAAACCTTTCACCGGCCCTCTGCCGTCCACCGAATTCTGCTCCATGGCTTCTAAACCTTTCACCGGCCCTCTGCCGTCCACCGAATACTGCTCCATGGCTTCTAAACCTTTCACCGGCCCTCTGCCGTCCACCGAATTCTGCTCCATGGCTTCTAAACCTTTCACCGGCCCTCTGCCGTCCACCGAATTCTGCTCCATGGCTTCTAAACCTTTCACCGGCCCTCTGCCGTCCACCGAATTCTGCTCCATGGCTTCTAAACCTTTCACCGGCCCTCTGCCGTCCACCGAATTCTGCTCCATGGCTTCTAAACCTTTAACCGGCCCTCTGCCGTCCACCGAATTCTGCTCCATGGCTTCTAAACCTTTCACCGGCCCTCTGCCGTCCACCGAATTCTGCTCCATGGCTTCTAAACCTTTCACCGGCCCTCTGCCGTCCACCGAATTCTGCTCCATGGCTTCTAAACCTTTCACCGGCCCTCTGCCGTCCACCGAATTCTGCTCCATGGCTTCTAAACCTTTCACCGGCCCTCTGCCGTCCACCGAATTCTGCTCCATGGCTTCTAAACCTTTCCACTTTTTTCCACTTTTTTCCACTTTTATCCAGTTTTATGGTGGAAAAAGGTGGGAAAAGGTGGATAAACGTGGAAGAAATTGGAAAAAGTGGAAAAAGTGGAAAAATTTGGGAAAATGTGGGAAAAAGGTGGGAAAAAAAGTGGAAAAAGGAGTGGATAAAGTGGATAAAACTGGATATAACTCAACTCAACTCATCAACTCATCAACTCAACTCATCAACTCATCAACTCAACTCATCAACTCAACTCCTCAACTCACGGCCCTCTGCCGTCCACCGAATTCTGCTCCATGGCTTCTAAACCTTTCACCGGCCCTCTGCCGTCCACCGAATTCTGCTCCATGGCTTCTAAACCTTTCACCGGCCCTCTGCCGTCCACCGAATTCTGCTCCATGGCTTCTAAACCTTTAACCGGCCCTCTGCCGTCCACCGAATTCTGCTCCATGGCTTCTAAACCTTTCACCGGCCCTCTGCCGTCCACCGAATTCTGCTCCATGGCTTCTAAACCTTTCACCGGCCCTCTGCCGTCCACCGAATTCTGCTCCATGGCTTCTAAACCTTTCACCGGCCCTCTGCCGTCCACCGAATTCTGCTCCATGGCTTCTAAACCTTTCCAGTTTTTTTCCACTTTTTTCCACTTTTATCCAGTTTTATGGTGGAAAAAGGTGGGAAAAGGTGGAAAAACGTGGAAGAAATTGGAAAAAGTGGAAAAAGTGGAAAAATTTGGGAAAATGTGGGAAAAAGGTGGGAAAAAAAAGTGGAAAAAGGAGTGGAAAAAAGTGGGAAAAAGTGGATAAAACTGGATAAAACTCAACTCAACTCATCAACTCATCAACTCAACTCATCAACTCATCAACTCAACTCATCAACTCAACTCCTCAACTCACGGCCCTCTACCGTCCACCGAATTCTGCTCCATGGCTTCTAAACCTTTCACCGGCCCTCTGCCGTCCACCGAATTCTGCTCCATGGCTTCTAAACCTTTCACCGGCCCTCTGCCGTCCACCGAATTCTGCTCCATGGCTTCTAAACCTTTCACCGGCCCTCTGCCATCCACCGAATTCTGCTCCATGGCTTCTAAACCTTTCACCGGCCCTCTGCCGTCCACCGAATTCTGCTCCATGGCTTCTAAACCTTTCACCGGCCCTCTGCCGTCCACCGAATTCTGCTCCATGGCTTCTAAACCTTTCACCGGCCCTCTGCCGTCCACCGAATTCTGCTCCATGGCTTCTAAACCTTTCACCGGCCCTCTGCCGTCCACCGAATTCTGCTCCATGGCTTCTAAACCTTTCACCGGCCCTCTGCCATCCACCGAATTCTGCTCCATGGCTTCTAAACCTTTCACCGGCCCTCTGCCGTCCACCGAATTCTGCTCCATGGCTTCTAAACCTTTCACCGGCCCTCTGCCGTCCACCGAATACTGCTCCATGGCTTCTAAACCTTTCACCGGCCCTCTGCCGTCCACCGAATTCTGCTCCATGGCTTCTAAACCTTTCACCGGCCCTCTGCCGTCCACCGAATTCTGCTCCATGGCTTCTAAACCTTTCACCGGCCCTCTGCCGTCCACCGAATTCTGCTCCATGGCTTCTAAACCTTTCACCGGCCCTCTGCCGTCCACCGAATTCTGCTCCATGGCTTCTAAACCTTTCACCGGCCCTCTGCCGTCCACCGAATTCTGCTCCATGGCTTCTAAACCTTTAACCGGCCCTCTGCCGTCCACCGAATTCTGCTCCATGGCTTCTAAACCTTTCACCGGCCCTCTGCCGTCCACCGAATTCTGCTCCATGGCTTCTAAACCTTTCACCGGCCCTCTGCCGTCCACCGAATTCTGCTCCATGGCTTCTAAACCTTTCACCGGCCCTCTGCCGTCCACCGAATTCTGCTCCATGGCTTCTAAACCTTTCACCGGCCCTCTGCCGTCCACCGAATTCTGCTCCATGGCTTCTAAACCTTTCACCGGCCCTCTGCCGTCCACCGAATTCTGCTCCATGGCTTCTAAACCTTTCACCGGCCCTCTGCCGTCCACCGAATTCTGCTCCATGGCTTCTAAACCTTTCACCGGCCCTCTGCCGTCCACCGAATTCTGCTCCATGGCTTCTAAACCTTTAACCGGCCCTCTGCCGTCCACCGAATTCTGCTCCATGGCTTCTAAACCTTTCACCGGCCCTCTGCCGTCCACCGAATTCTGCTCCATGGCTTCTAAACCTTTCACCGGCCCTCTGCCGTCCACCGAATTCTGCTCCATGGCTTCTAAACCTTTCACCGGCCCTCTGCCGTCCACCGAATTCTGCTCCATGGCTTCTAAACCTTTCCAGTTTTTTTCCACTTTTTTCCACTTTTATCCAGTTTTATGGTGGAAAAAGGTGGGAAAAGGTGGAAAAACGTGGAAGAAATTGGAAAAAGTGGAAAAAGTGGAAAAATTTGGGAAAATGTGGGAAAAAGGTGGGGAAAAAAAGTGGAAAAAGGAGTGGAAAAAAGTGGGAAAAAGTGGATAAAACTGGATAAAACTCAACTCAACTCATCAACTCATCAACTCAACTCATCAACTCATCAACTCAACTCATCAACTCAACTCCTCAACTCACGGCCCTCTGCCGTCCACCGAATTCTGCTCCATGGCTTCTAAACCTTTCACCGGCCCTCTGCCGTCCACCGAATTCTGCTCCATGGCTTCTAAACCTTTCACCGGCCCTCTGCCGTCCACCGAATTCTGCTCCATGGCTTCTAAACCTTTCACCGGCCCTCTGCCATCCACCGAATTCTGCTCCATGGCTTCTAAACCTTTCACCGGCCCTCTGCCGTCCACCGAATTCTGCTCCATGGCTTCTAAACCTTTCACCGGCCCTCTGCCGTCCACCGAATTCTGCTCCATGGCTTCTAAACCTTTCACCGGCCCTCTGCCGTCCACCGAATTCTGCTCCATGGCTTCTAAACCTTTCCAGTTTTTTCCACTTTTTTCCACTTTTATCCAGTTTTATGGTGGAAAAAGGTGGGAAAAGGTGGAAAAACGTGGAATAAATTGGAAAAAGTGGAAAAAGTGGAAAAATGTGGATAAAACTGGATAAAACTCAACTCAACTCATCAACTCATCAACTCAACTCATCAACTCATCAACTCAACTCATCAACTCAACTCCTCAACTCACGGCCCTCTGCCGTCCACCGAATTCTGCTCCATGGCTTCTAAACCTTTCACCGGCCCTCTGCCGTCCACCGAATTCTGCTCCATGGCTTCTAAACCTTTCCAGTTTTTTTCCACTTTTTTCCACTTTTATCCAGTTTTATGGTGGAAAAAGGTGGGAAAAGGTGGAAAAACGTGGAAGAAATTGGAAAAAGTGGAAAAAGTGGAAAAATTTGGGAAAATGTGGGAAAAAGGTGGGAAAAAAAAGTGGAAAAAGGAGTGGAAAAAAGTGGGAAAAAGTGGATAAAACTGGATAAAACTCAACTCAACTCATCAACTCATCAACTCAACTCATCAACTCATCAACTCAACTCATCAACTCAACTCCTCAACTCACGGCCCTCTGCCGTCCACCGAATTCTGCTCCATGGCTTCTAAACCTTTCACCGGCCCTCTGCCGTCCACCGAATTCTGCTCCATGGCTTCTAAACCTTTCACCGGCCCTCTGCCGTCCACCGAATTCTGCTCCATGGCTTCTAAACCTTTCACCGGCCCTCTGCCATCCACCAAATTCTGCTCCATGGCTTCTAAACCTTTCACCGGCCCTCTGCCGTCCACCGAATTCTGCTCCATGGCTTCTAAACCTTTCACCGGCCCTCTGCCGTCCACCGAATTCTGCTCCATGGCTTCTAAACCTTTCACCGGCCCTCTGCCGTCCACCGAATTCTGCTCCATGGCTTCTAAACCTTTCCAGTTTTTTCCACTTTTTTCCACTTTTATCCAGTTTTATGGTGGAAAAAGGTGGGAAAAGGTGGAAAAACGTGGAATAAATTGGAAAAAGTGGAAAAAGTGGAAAAATGTGGATAAAACTGGATAAAACTCAACTCAACTCATCAACTCATCAACTCAACTCATCAACTCATCAACTCAACTCATCAACTCAACTCCTCAACTCACGGCCCTCTGCCGTCCACCGAATTCTGCTCCATGGCTTCTAAACCTTTCACCGGCCCTCTGCCGTCCACCGAATTCTGCTCCATGGCTTCTAAACATTTCACCGGCCCTCTGCCGTCCACCGAATTCTGCTCCATGGCTTCTAAACCTTTCACCGGCCCTCTGCCGTCCACCGAATTCTGCTCCATGGCTTCTAAACCTTTCACCGGCCCTCTGCCGTCCACCGAATTCTGCTCCATGGCTTCTAAACCTTTCACCGGCCCTCTGCCGTCCACCGAATTCTGCTCCATGGCTTCTAAACCTTTCACCGGCCCTCTGCCGTCCACCGAATTCTGCTCCATGGCTTCTAAACCTTTCACCGGCCCTCTGCCGTCCACCGAATTCTGCTCCATGGCTTCTAAACCTTTCACCGGCCCTCTGCCGTCCACCGAATTCTGCTCCATGGCTTCTAAACCTTTCACCGGCCCTCTGCCGTCCACCGAATTCTGCTCCATGGCTTCTAAACCTTTCACCGGCCCTCTGCCGTCCACCGAATTCTGCTCCATGGCTTCTAAACCTTTCCACTTTTTTCCACTTTTTTCCACTTTTATCCAGTTTTATGGTGGAAAAAGGTGGGAAAAGGTGGAAAAACGTGGAATAAATTGGAAAAAGTGGAAAAAGTGGAAAAATGTGGATAAAACTGGATAAAACTCAACTCAACTCATCAACTCATCAACTCAACTCATCAACTCATCAACTCAACTCATCAACTCAACTCCTCAACTCACGGCCCTCTGCCGTCCACCGAATTCTGCTCCATGGCTTCTAAACCTTTCACCGGCCCTCTGCCGTCCACCGAATTCTGCTCCATGGCTTCTAAACCTTTCACCGGCCCTCTGCCGTCCACCGAATTCTGCTCCATGGCTTCTAAACCTTTCACCGGCCCTCTGCCATCCACCGAATTCTGCTCCATGGCTTCTAAACCTTTCACCGGCCCTCTGCCGTCCACCGAATTCTGCTCCATGGCTTCTAAACCTTTCACCGGCCCTCTGCCGTCCACCGAATTCTGCTCCATGGCTTCTAAACCTTTCACCGGCCCTCTGCCGTCCACCGAATTCTGCTCCATGGCTTCTAAACCTTTCACCGGCCCTCTGCCGTCCACCGAATTCTGCTCCATGGCTTCTAAACCTTTCACCGGCCCTCTGCCGTCCACCGAATTCTGCTCCATGGCTTCTAAACCTTTCACCGGCCCTCTGCCGTCCACCGAATACTGCTCCATGGCTTCTAAACCTTTCACCGGCCCTCTGCCGTCCACCGAATTCTGCTCCATGGCTTCTAAACCTTTCACCGGCCCTCTGCCGTCCACCGAATTCTGCTCCATGGCTTCTAAACCTTTCACCGGCCCTCTGCCGTCCACCGAATTCTGCTCCATGGCTTCTAAACCTTTCACCGGCCCTCTGCCGTCCACCGAATTCTGCTCCATGGCTTCTAAACCTTTAACCGGCCCTCTGCCGTCCACCGAATTCTGCTCCATGGCTTCTAAACCTTTCACCGGCCCTCTGCCGTCCACCGAATTCTGCTCCATGGCTTCTAAACCTTTCACCGGCCCTCTGCCGTCCACCGAATTCTGCTCCATGGCTTCTAAACCTTTCACCGGCCCTCTGCCGTCCACCGAATTCTGCTCCATGGCTTCTAAACCTTTCCACTTTTTTCCACTTTTTTCCACTTTTATCCAGTTTTATGGTGGAAAAAGGTGGGAAAAGGTGGATAAACGTGGAAGAAATTGGAAAAAGTGGAAAAAGTGGAAAAATGTGGGAAAATGTGGGAAAAAGGTGGGAAAAAAAGTGGAAAAAGGAGTGGATAAAGTGGATAAAACTGGATAAAACTCAACTCAACTCATCAACTCATCAACTCAACTCATCAACTCATCAACTCAACTCATCAACTCAACTCCTCAACTCACGGCCCTCTGCCGTCCACCGAATTCTGCTCCATGGCTTCTAAACCTTTCACCGGCCCTCTGCCGTCCACCGAATTCTGCTCCATGGCTTCTAAACCTTTCACCGGCCCTCTGCCGTCCACCGAATTCTGCTCCATGGCTTCTAAACCTTTCACCGGCCCTCTGCCATCCACCGAATTCTGCTCCATGGCTTCTAAACCTTTCACCGGCCCTCTGCCGTCCACCGAATTCTGCTCCATGGCTTCTAAACCTTTCACCGGCCCTCTGCCGTCCACCGAATTCTGCTCCATGGCTTCTAAACCTTTCACCGGCCCTCTGCCGTCCACCGAATTCTGCTCCATGGCTTCTAAACCTTTCACCGGCCCTCTGCCATCCACCGAATTCTGCTCCATGGCTTCTAAACCTTTCACCGGCCCTCTGCCGTCCACCGAATTCTGCTCCATGGCTTCTAAACCTTTCACCGGCCCTCTGCCGTCCACCGAATACTGCTCCATGGCTTCTAAACCTTTCACCGGCCCTCTGCCGTCCACCGAATTCTGCTCCATGGCTTCTAAACCTTTCACCGGCCCTCTGCCGTCCACCGAATTCTGCTCCATGGCTTCTAAACCTTTCACCGGCCCTCTGCCGTCCACCGAATTCTGCTCCATGGCTTCTAAACCTTTCACCGGCCCTCTGCCGTCCACCGAATTCTGCTCCATGGCTTCTAAACCTTTAACCGGCCCTCTGCCGTCCACCGAATTCTGCTCCATGGCTTCTAAACCTTTCACCGGCCCTCTGCCGTCCACCGAATTCTGCTCCATGGCTTCTAAACCTTTCACCGGCCCTCTGCCGTCCACCGAATTCTGCTCCATGGCTTCTAAACCTTTCACCGGCCCTCTGCCGTCCACCGAATTCTGCTCCATGGCTTCTAAACCTTTCACCGGCCCTCTGCCGTCCACCGAATTCTGCTCCATGGCTTCTAAACCTTTCCACTTTTTTCCACTTTTTTCCACTTTTATCCAGTTTTATGGTGGAAAAAGGTGGGAAAAGGTGGATAAACGTGGAAGAAATTGGAAAAAGTGGAAAAAGTGGAAAAATGTGGGAAAATGTGGGAAAAAGGTGGGAAAAAAAGTGGAAAAAGGAGTGGATAAAGTGGATAAAACTGGATATAACTCAACTCAACTCATCAACTCATCAACTCAACTCATCAACTCATCAACTCAACTCATCAACTCAACTCCTCAACTCACGGCCCTCTGCCGTCCACCGAATTCTGCTCCATGGCTTCTAAACCTTTCACCGGCCCTCTGCCGTCCACCGAATTCTGCTCCATGGCTTCTAAACCTTTCACCGGCCCTCTGCCGTCCACCGAATTCTGCTCCATGGCTTCTAAACCTTTCACCGGCCCTCTGCCATCCACCGAATTCTGCTCCATGGCTTCTAAACCTTTCACCGGCCCTCTGCCGTCCACCGAATTCTGCTCCATGGCTTCTAAACCTTTCACCGGCCCTCTGCCGTCCACCGAATTCTGCTCCATGGCTTCTAAACCTTTCACCGGCCCTCTGCCGTCCACCGAATTCTGCTCCATGGCTTCTAAACCTTTCCAGTTTTTTCCACTTTTTTCCACTTTTATCCAGTTTTATGGTGGAAAAAGGTGGGAAAAGGTGGAAAAACGTGGAATAAATTGGAAAAAGTGGAAAAAGTGGAAAAATGTGGATAAAACTGGATAAAACTCAACTCAACTCATCAACTCATCAACTCAACTCATCAACTCATCAACTCAACTCATCAACTCAACTCCTCAACTCACGGCCCTCTGCCGTCCACCGAATTCTGCTCCATGGCTTCTAAACCTTTCACCGGCCCTCTGCCGTCCACCGAATTCTGCTCCATGGCTTCTAAACATTTCACCGGCCCTCTGCCGTCCACCGAATTCTGCTCCATGGCTTCTAAACCTTTCACCGGCCCTCTGCCGTCCACCGAATTCTGCTCCATGGCTTCTAAACCTTTCACCGGCCCTCTGCCGTCCACCGAATTCTGCTCCATGGCTTCTAAACCTTTCACCGGCCCTCTGCCGTCCACCGAATTCTGCTCCATGGCTTCTAAACCTTTCACCGGCCCTCTGCCGTCCACCGAATTCTGCTCCATGGCTTCTAAACCTTTCACCGGCCCTCTGCCGTCCACCGAATTCTGCTCCATGGCTTCTAAACCTTTCACCGGCCCTCTGCCGTCCACCGAATTCTGCTCCATGGCTTCTAAACCTTTCACCGGCCCTCTGCCTCCACCGAATTCTGCTCCATGGCTTCTAAACCTTTCACCGGCCCTCTGCCGTCCACCGAATTCTGCTCCATGGCTTCTAAACCTTTCACCGGCCCTCTGCCGTCCACCGAATTCTGCTCCATGGCTTCTAAACCTTTCACCGGCCCTCTGCCGTCCACCGAATTCTGCTCCATGGCTTCTAAACCTTTCACCGGCCCTCTGCCGTCCACCGAATACTGCTCCATGGCTTCTAAACCTTTCACCGGCCCTCTGCCGTCCACCGAATTCTGCTCCATGGCTTCTAAACCTTTCACCGGCCCTCTGCCGTCCACCGAATTCTGCTCCATGGCTTCTAAACCTTTCACCGGCCCTCTGCCGTCCACCGAATTCTGCTCCATGGCTTCTAAACCTTTCACCGGCCCTCTGCCGTCCACCGAATTCTGCTCCATGGCTTCTAAACCTTTAACCGGCCCTCTGCCGTCCACCGAATTCTGCTCCATGGCTTCTAAACCTTTCACCGGCCCTCTGCCGTCCACCGAATTCTGCTCCATGGCTTCTAAACCTTTCACCGGCCCTCTGCCGTCCACCGAATTCTGCTCCATGGCTTCTAAACCTTTCACCGGCCCTCTGCCGTCCACCGAATTCTGCTCCATGGCTTCTAAACCTTTCACCGGCCCTCTGCCGTCCACCGAATACTGCTCCATGGCTTCTAAACCTTTCACCGGCCCTCTGCCGTCCACCGAATTCTGCTCCATGGCTTCTAAACCTTTCACCGGCCCTCTGCCGTCCACCGAATTCTGCTCCATGGCTTCTAAACCTTTCACCGGCCCTCTGCCGTCCACCGAATTCTGCTCCATGGCTTCTAAACCTTTCACCGGCCCTCTGCCGTCCACCGAATTCTGCTCCATGGCTTCTAAACCTTTAACCGGCCCTCTGCCGTCCACCGAATTCTGCTCCATGGCTTCTAAACCTTTCACCGGCCCTCTGCCGTCCACCGAATTCTGCTCCATGGCTTCTAAACCTTTCACCGGCCCTCTGCCGTCCACCGAATTCTGCTCCATGGCTTCTAAACCTTTCACCGGCCCTCTGCCGTCCACCGAATTCTGCTCCATGGCTTCTAAACCTTTCCACTTTTTTCCACTTTTTTCCACTTTTATCCAGTTTTATGGTGGAAAAAGGTGGGAAAAGGTGGATAAACGTGGAAGAAATTGGAAAAAGTGGAAAAAGTGGAAAAATGTGGGAAAATGTGGGAAAAAGGTGGGAAAAAAAGTGGAAAAAGGAGTGGATAAAGTGGATAAAACTGGATAAAACTCAACTCAACTCATCAACTCATCAACTCAACTCATCAACTCATCAACTCAACTCATCAACTCAACTCCTCAACTCACGGCCCTCTGCCGTCCACCGAATTCTGCTCCATGGCTTCTAAACCTTTCACCGGCCCTCTGCCGTCCACCGAATTCTGCTCCATGGCTTCTAAACCTTTCACCGGCCCTCTGCCGTCCACCGAATTCTGCTCCATGGCTTCTAAACCTTTCACCGGCCCTCTGCCATCCACCGAATTCTGCTCCATGGCTTCTAAACCTTTCACCGGCCCTCTGCCGTCCACCGAATTCTGCTCCATGGCTTCTAAACCTTTCACCGGCCCTCTGCCGTCCACCGAATTCTGCTCCATGGCTTCTAAACCTTTCACCGGCCCTCTGCCGTCCACCGAATTCTGCTCCATGGCTTCTAAACCTTTCACCGGCCCTCTGCCATCCACCGAATTCTGCTCCATGGCTTCTAAACCTTTCACCGGCCCTCTGCCGTCCACCGAATTCTGCTCCATGGCTTCTAAACCTTTCACCGGCCCTCTGCCGTCCACCGAATACTGCTCCATGGCTTCTAAACCTTTCACCGGCCCTCTGCCGTCCACCGAATTCTGCTCCATGGCTTCTAAACCTTTCACCGGCCCTCTGCCGTCCACCGAATTCTGCTCCATGGCTTCTAAACCTTTCACCGGCCCTCTGCCGTCCACCGAATTCTGCTCCATGGCTTCTAAACCTTTCACCGGCCCTCTGCCGTCCACCGAATTCTGCTCCATGGCTTCTAAACCTTTAACCGGCCCTCTGCCGTCCACCGAATTCTGCTCCATGGCTTCTAAACCTTTCACCGGCCCTCTGCCGTCCACCGAATTCTGCTCCATGGCTTCTAAACCTTTCACCGGCCCTCTGCCGTCCACCGAATTCTGCTCCATGGCTTCTAAACCTTTCACCGGCCCTCTGCCGTCCACCGAATTCTGCTCCATGGCTTCTAAACCTTTCACCGGCCCTCTGCCGTCCACCGAATTCTGCTCCATGGCTTCTAAACCTTTCCACTTTTTTCCACTTTTTTCCACTTTTATCCAGTTTTATGGTGGAAAAAGGTGGGAAAAGGTGGATAAACGTGGAAGAAATTGGAAAAAGTGGAAAAAGTGGAAAAATGTGGGAAAATGTGGGAAAAAGGTGGGAAAAAAAGTGGAAAAAGGAGTGGATAAAGTGGATAAAACTGGATATAACTCAACTCAACTCATCAACTCATCAACTCAACTCATCAACTCATCAACTCAACTCATCAACTCAACTCCTCAACTCACGGCCCTCTGCCGTCCACCGAATTCTGCTCCATGGCTTCTAAACCTTTCACCGGCCCTCTGCCGTCCACCGAATTCTGCTCCATGGCTTCTAAACCTTTCACCGGCCCTCTGCCGTCCACCGAATTCTGCTCCATGGCTTCTAAACCTTTCACCGGCCCTCTGCCATCCACCGAATTCTGCTCCATGGCTTCTAAACCTTTCACCGGCCCTCTGCCGTCCACCGAATTCTGCTCCATGGCTTCTAAACCTTTCACCGGCCCTCTGCCGTCCACCGAATTCTGCTCCATGGCTTCTAAACCTTTCACCGGCCCTCTGCCGTCCACCGAATTCTGCTCCATGGCTTCTAAACCTTTCCAGTTTTTTCCACTTTTTTCCACTTTTATCCAGTTTTATGGTGGAAAAAGGTGGGAAAAGGTGGAAAAACGTGGAATAAATTGGAAAAAGTGGAAAAAGTGGAAAAATGTGGATAAAACTGGATAAAACTCAACTCAACTCATCAACTCATCAACTCAACTCATCAACTCATCAACTCAACTCATCAACTCAACTCCTCAACTCACGGCCCTCTGCCGTCCACCGAATTCTGCTCCATGGCTTCTAAACCTTTCACCGGCCCTCTGCCGTCCACCGAATTCTGCTCCATGGCTTCTAAACATTTCACCGGCCCTCTGCCGTCCACCGAATTCTGCTCCATGGCTTCTAAACCTTTCACCGGCCCTCTGCCGTCCACCGAATTCTGCTCCATGGCTTCTAAACCTTTCACCGGCCCTCTGCCGTCCACCGAATTCTGCTCCATGGCTTCTAAACCTTTCACCGGCCCTCTGCCGTCCACCGAATTCTGCTCCATGGCTTCTAAACCTTTCACCGGCCCTCTGCCGTCCACCGAATTCTGCTCCATGGCTTCTAAACCTTTCACCGGCCCTCTGCCGTCCACCGAATTCTGCTCCATGGCTTCTAAACCTTTCACCGGCCCTCTGCCGTCCACCGAATTCTGCTCCATGGCTTCTAAACCTTTCACCGGCCCTCTGCCTCCACCGAATTCTGCTCCATGGCTTCTAAACCTTTCACCGGCCCTCTGCCGTCCACCGAATTCTGCTCCATGGCTTCTAAACCTTTCCACTTTTTTCCACTTTTTTCCACTTTTATCCAGTTTTATGGTGGAAAAAGGTGGGAAAAGGTGGAAAAACGTGGAAGAAATTGGAAAAAGTGGAAAAAGTGGAAAAATGTGGGAAAATGTGGGAAAAAGGTGGGAAAAAAAGTGGAAAAAGGAGTGGATAAAGTGGATAAAACTGGATATAACTCAACTCAACTCATCAACTCATCAACTCAACTCATCAACTCATCAACTCAACTCATCAACTCAACTCCCGTCCACCGAATTCTGCTCCATGGCTTCTAAACCTTTCACCGGCCCTCTGCCGTCCACCGAATTCTGCTCCATGGCTTCTAAACCTTTCACCGGCCCTCCGCCGTCCACCGAATTCTGCTCCATGGCTTCTAAACCTTTCACCGGCCCTCTGCCGTCCACCGAATTCTGCTCCATGGCTTCTAAACCTTTCACCGGCCCTCTGCCGTCCACCGAATTCTGCTCCATGGCTTCTAAACCTTTAACCGGCCCTCTGCCGTCCACCGAATTTTGCTCCATGGCTTCTAAACCTTTCACCGGCCCTCTGCCGTCCACCGAATTCTGCTCCATGGCTTCTAAACCTTTCACCGGCCCTCTGCCGTCCACCGAATTCTGCTCCATGGCTTCTAAACCTTTCACCGGCCCTCTGCCGTCCACCGAATTCTGCTCCATGGCTTCTAAACCTTTCACCGGCCCTCTGCCGTCCACCGAATTCTGCTCCATGGCTTCTAAACCTTTCACCGGCCCTCTGCCGTCCACCGAATTCTGCTCCATGGCTTCTAAACCTTTAACCGGCCCTCTGCCGTCCACCGAATTCTGCTCCATGGCTTCTAAACCTTTAACCGGCCCTCTGCCGTCCACCGAATTCTGCTCCATGGCTTCTAAACCTTTCACCGGCCCTCTGCCGTCCACCGAATTCTGCTCCATGGCTTCTAAACCTTTCACCGGCCCTCTGCCGTCCACCGAATTCTGCTCCATGGCTTCTAAACCTTTCACCGGCCCTCTGCCGTCCACCGAATTCTGCTCCATGGCTTCTAAACCTTTCACCGGCCCTCTGCTGTCCACCGAATTCTGCTCCATGGCTTCTAAACCTTTCCACTTTTTTCCACTTTTTTCCACTTTTATCCAGTTTTATGGTGGAAAAAGGTGGGAAAAGGTGGATAAACGTGGAAGAAATTGGAAAAAGTGGAAAAAGTGGAAAAATGTGGGAAAATGTGGGAAAAAGGTGGGAAAAAAAGTGGAAAAAGGAGTGGATAAAGTGGATAAAACTGGATATAACTCAACTCAACTCATCAACTCATCAACTCAACTCATCAACTCATCAACTCAACTCATCAACTCAACTCCTCAACTCACGGCCCTCTGCCGTCCACCGAATTCTGCTCCATGGCTTCTAAACCTTTCACCGGCCCTCTGCCGTCCACCGAATTCTGCTCCATGGCTTCTAAACCTTTCACCGGCCCTCTGCCGTCCACCGAATTCTGCTCCATGGCTTCTAAACCTTTCACCGGCCCTCTGCCATCCACCGAATTCTGCTCCATGGCTTCTAAACCTTTCACCGGCCCTCTGCCGTCCACCGAATTCTGCTCCATGGCTTCTAAACCTTTCACCGGCCCTCTGCCGTCCACCGAATTCTGCTCCATGGCTTCTAAACCTTTCACCGGCCCTCTGCCGTCCACCGAATTCTGCTCCATGGCTTCTAAACCTTTCCAGTTTTTTCCAGTTTTTTCCACTTTTATCCAGTTTTATGGTGGAAAAAGGTGGGAAAAGGTGGAAAAACGTGGAATAAATTGGAAAAAGTGGAAAAAGTGGAAAAATGTGGATAAAACTGGATAAAACTCAACTCAACTCATCAACTCATCAACTCAACTCATCAACTCATCAACTCAACTCATCAACTCAACTCCTCAACTCACGGCCCTCTGCCGTCCACCGAATTCTGCTCCATGGCTTCTAAACCTTTCACCGGCCCTCTGCCGTCCACCGAATTCTGCTCCATGGCTTCTAAACATTTCACCGGCCCTCTGCCGTCCACCGAATTCTGCTCCATGGCTTCTAAACCTTTCACCGGCCCTCTGCCGTCCACCGAATTCTGCTCCATGGCTTCTAAACCTTTAACCGGCCCTCTGCCGTCCACCGAATTCTGCTCCATGGCTTCTAAACCTTTAACCGGCCCTCTGCCGTCCACCGAATTCTGCTCCATGGCTTCTAAACCTTTCACCGGCCCTCTGCCGTCCACCGAATTCTGCTCCATGGCTTCTAAACCTTTCACCGGCCCTCTGCCGTCCACCGAATTCTGCTCCATGGCTTCTAAACCTTTCACCGGCCCTCTGCCGTCCACCGAATTCTGCTCCATGGCTTCTAAACCTTTCACCGGCCCTCTGCTGTCCACCGAATTCTGCTCCATGGCTTCTAAACCTTTCCACTTTTTTCCACTTTTTTCCACTTTTATCCAGTTTTATGGTGGAAAAAGGTGGGAAAAGGTGGATAAACGTGGAAGAAATTGGAAAAAGTGGAAAAAGTGGAAAAATGTGGGAAAATGTGGGAAAAAGGTGGGAAAAAAAGTGGAAAAAGGAGTGGATAAAGTGGATAAAACTGGATATAACTCAACTCAACTCATCAACTCATCAACTCAACTCATCAACTCATCAACTCAACTCATCAACTCAACTCCTCAACTCACGGCCCTCTGCCGTCCACCGAATTCTGCTCCATGGCTTCTAAACCTTTCACCGGCCCTCTGCCGTCCACCGAATTCTGCTCCATGGCTTCTAAACCTTTCACCGGCCCTCTGCCGTCCACCGAATTCTGCTCCATGGCTTCTAAACCTTTAACCGGCCCTCTGCCGTCCACCGAATTCTGCTCCATGGCTTCTAAACCTTTCACCGGCCCTCTGCCGTCCACCGAATTCTGCTCCATGGCTTCTAAACCTTTCACCGGCCCTCTGCCGTCCACCGAATTCTGCTCCATGGCTTCTAAACCTTTCACCGGCCCTCTGCCGTCCACCGAATTCTGCTCCATGGCTTCTAAACCTTTCCAGTTTTTTTCCACTTTTTTCCACTTTTATCCAGTTTTATGGTGGAAAAAGGTGGGAAAAGGTGGAAAAACGTGGAAGAAATTGGAAAAAGTGGAAAAAGTGGAACAATTTGGGAAAATGTGGGAAAAAGGTGGGAAAAAAAAGTGGAAAAAGGAGTGGAAAAAAGTGGGAAAAAGTGGATAAAACTGGATAAAACTCAACTCAACTCATCAACTCATCAACTCAACTCATCAACTCATCAACTCAACTCATCAACTCAACTCCTCAACTCACGGCCCTCTGCCGTCCACCGAATTCTGCTCCATGGCTTCTAAACCTTTCACCGGCCCTCTGCCGTCCACCGAATTCTGCTCCATGGCTTCTAAACCTTTCACCGGCCCTCTGCCGTCCACCGAATTCTGCTCCATGGCTTCTAAACCTTTCACCGGCCCTCTGCCATCCACCGAATTCTGCTCCATGGCTTCTAAACCTTTCACCGGCCCTCTGCCGTCCACCGAATTCTGCTCCATGGCTTCTAAACCTTTCACCGGCCCTCTGCCGTCCACCGAATTCTGCTCCATGGCTTCTAAACCTTTCACCGGCCCTCTGCCGTCCACCGAATTCTGCTCCATGGCTTCTAAACCTTTCCAGTTTTTTCCAGTTTTTTCCACTTTTATCCAGTTTTATGGTGGAAAAAGGTGGGAAAAGGTGGAAAAACGTGGAATAAATTGGAAAAAGTGGAAAAAGTGGAAAAATGTGGATAAAACTGGATAAAACTCAACTCAACTCATCAACTCATCAACTCAACTCATCAACTCATCAACTCAACTCATCAACTCAACTCCTCAACTCACGGCCCTCTGCCGTCCACCGAATTCTGCTCCATGGCTTCTAAACCTTTCACCGGCCCTCTGCCGTCCACCGAATTCTGCTCCATGGCTTCTAAACATTTCACCGGCCCTCTGCCGTCCACCGAATTCTGCTCCATGGCTTCTAAACCTTTCACCGGCCCTCTGCCGTCCACCGAATTCTGCTCCATGGCTTCTAAACCTTTCACCGGCCCTCTGCCGTCCACCGAATTCTGCTCCATGGCTTCTAAACCTTTCACCGGCCCTCTGCCGTCCACCGAATTCTGCTCCATGGCTTCTAAACCTTTCACCGGCCCTCTGCCGTCCACCGAATTCTGCTCCATGGCTTCTAAACCTTTCACCGGCCCTCTGCCGTCCACCGAATTCTGCTCCATGGCTTCTAAACCTTTCACCGGCCCTCTGCCGTCCACCGAATTCTGCTCCATGGCTTCTAAACCTTTCACCGGCCCTCTGCCGTCCACCGAATTCTGCTCCATGGCTTCTAAACCTTTCACCGGCCCTCTGCCGTCCACCGAATTCTGCTCCATGGCTTCTAAACCTTTCACCGGCCCTCTGCCGTCCACCGAATTCTGCTCCATGGCTTCTAAACCTTTCACCGGCCCTCTGCCGTCCACCGAATTCTGCTCCATGGCTTCTAAACCTTTCCACTTTTTTCCACTTTTTTCCACTTTTATCCAGTTTTATGGTGGAAAAAGGTGGGAAAAGGTGGAAAAACGTGGAAGAAATTGGAAAAAGTGGAAAAAGTGGAAAAATGTGGGAAAATGTGGGAAAAAAGGTGGGAAAAAAAGTGGAAAAAGGAGTGGATAAAGTGGATAAAACTGGATATAACTCAACTCAACTCATCAACTCATCAACTCAACTCATCAACTCATCAACTCAACTCATCAACTCAACTCCCGTCCACCGAATTCTGCTCCATGGCTTCTAAACCTTTCACCGGCCTCTGCCGTCCACCGAATTCTGCTCCATGGCTTCTAAACCTTTCACCGGCCCTCTGCCGTCCACCGAATTCTGCTCCATGGCTTCTAAACCTTTCACCGGCCCTCTGCCGTCCACCGAATTCTGCTCCATGGCTTCTAAACCTTTAACCGGCCCTCTGCCGTCCACCGAATTCTGCTCCATGGCTTCTAAACCTTTCACCGGCCCCTCTGCCGTCCACCGAATTCTGCTCCATGGCTTCTAAACCTTTCACCGGCCCTCTGCCGTCCACCGAATTCTGCTCCATGGCTTCTAAACCTTTCACCGGCCCTCTGCCGTCCACCGAATTCTGCTCCATGGCTTCTAAACCTTTAACCGGCCCTCTGCCGTCCACCGAATTCTGCTCCATGGCTTCTAAACCTTTCACCGGCCCTCTGCCGTCCACCGAATTCTGCTCCATGGCTTCTAAAAACCTTTCACCGGCCCTCTGCCGTCCACCGAATTCTGCTCCATGGCTTCTAAACCTTTCACCGGCCCTCTGCCGTCCACCGAATTCTGCTCGCTCCATGGCTTCTAAACCTTTCACCGGCCCTCTGCCGTCCACCGAATTCTGCTCCATGGCTTCTATACCTTTCACCGGCCCTCTGCCGTCCACCGAATTCTGCTCCATGGCTTCTAAACCTTTCACCGGCCTCTGCCGTCCACCGAATTCTGCTCCATGGCTTCTAAACCTTTCACCGGCCCTCTGCCGTCCACCGAATCTGCTCCATGGCTTCTAAACCTTTCCACTTTTTTCCACTTTTTCCACTTTTATCCAGTTTTATGGTGGAAAAAGGTGGGAAAAGGTGGATAAACGTGGAAGAAATTGGAAAAAGTGGAAAAGTGGAAAAATGTGGGAAAATGTGGGAAAAAGGTGGGAAAAAAAGTGAAAAAAGGAGTGGATAAAGTGGATAAAACTGGATATAACTACTCATCCAACTCATCAAAATCATCAACTCATCAACTCAACTCATCAACTCAACTCATCAACTCAACATCTAAACTTCACAGCCCTCTGCCGTCCACCGAATTCTGCTCCATGGCTTCTAAACCTTTCACCGGCCCTCTGCCGTCCACCGAATTCTGCTCCATGGCTTCTAACCTTTCACCGGCCCTCTGCCGTCCACCGAATTCTGCTCCATGGCTTCTAAACCTTTCACCGGCCCTCTGCCGTCCACCGATTTCTGCTCCATGGCTTCTAAACCTTTCACCGGCCCTCTGCCGTCCACCGAATTCTGCTCCATGGCTTCTAAACCTTTCACCGGCCCTCTGCCGTCCACCGAATTCTGCTCCATGGCTTCTAAACCTTTCACCGGCCCTCTGCCGTCCACCGAATTCTGCTCCATGGCTTCTAAACCTTTCACCGGCCCTCTGCCGTCCACCGAATTCTGCTCCATGGCTTCTAAACCTTTAACCGGCCCTCTGCCGTCCACCGAATTCTGCTCCATGGCTTCTAAACCTTTCACCGGCCCTCTGCCGTCCACCGAATTCTGCTCCATGGCTTCTAAACCTTTCACCGGCCCTCTGCCGTCCACCGAATTCTGCTCCATGGCTTCTAAACCTTTCCAGTTTTTTTCCACTTTTTTCCACTTTTATCCAGTTTTATGGTGGAAAAAGGTGGGAAAAGGTGGATAAACGTGGAAGAAATTGGAAAAAGTGGAAAAAGTGGAAAAATTTGGGAAAATGTGGGAAAAAGGTGGGAAAAAAAGTGGAAAAAGGAGTGGATAAAGTGGATAAAACTGGATATAACTCAACTCAACTCATCAACTCATCAACTCAACTCATCAACTCATCAACTCAACTCATCAACTCAACTCCTCAACTCACGGCCCTCTGCCGTCCACCGAATTCTGCTCCATGGCTTCTAAACCTTTCACCGGCCCTCTGCCATCCACCGAATTCTGCTCCATGGCTTCTAAACCTTTCACCGGCCCTCTGCCGTCCACCGAATTCTGCTCCATGGCTTCTAAACCTTTCACCGGCCCTCTGCCGTCCACCGAATTCTGCTCCATGGCTTCTAAACCTTTAACCGGCCCTCTGCCGTCCACCGAATTCTGCTCCATTGCTTCTAAACCTTTCACCGGCCATCTGCCGTCCACCGAATTCTGCTCCATGGCTTCTAAACCTTTCACCGGCCCTCTGCCGTCCACCGAATTCTGCTCCATGGCTTCTAAACCTTTCACCGGCCCTCTGCCGTCCACCGAATTCTGCTCCATGGCTTCTAAACCTTTCACCGGCCCTCTGCCGTCCACCGAATTCTGCTCCATGGCTTCTAAACCTTTCACCGGCCCTCTGCCGTCCACCGAATTCTGCTCCATGGCTTCTAAACCTTTCACCGGCCCTCTGCCGTCCACCGAATTCTGCTCCATGGCTTCTAAACCTTTCACCGGCCCTCTGCCGTCCACCGAATTCTGCTCCATGGCTTCTAAACCTTTCACCGGCCCTCTGCCGTCCACCGAATTCTGCTCCATGGCTTCTAAACCTTTCACCGGCCCTCTGCCGTCCACCGAATTCTGCTCCATGGCTTCTAAACCTTTCCAGTTTTTTCCAGTTTTTTCCACTTTTATCCAGTTTTATGGTGGAAAAAGGTGGGAAAAGGTGGATAAACGTGGAAGAAATTGGAAAAAGTGGAAAAAGTGGAAAAATGTGGGAAAATGTGGGAAAAAGGTGGGAAAAAAAGTGGAAAAAGGAGTGGATAAAGTGGATAAAACTGGATATAACTCAACTCAACTCATCAACTCATCAACTCAACTCATCAACTCATCAACTCAACTCATCAACTCAACTCCTCAACTCACGGCCCTCTGCCGTCCACCGAATTCTGCTCCATGGCTTCTAAACCTTTCACCGGCCCTCTGCCGTCCACCGAATTCTGCTCCATGGCTTCTAAACCTTTCACCGGCCCTCTGCCGTCCACCGAATTCTGCTCCATGGCTTCTAAACCTTTCACCGGCCCTCTGCCGTCCACCGAATTCTGCTCCATGGCTTCTAAACCTTTCACCGGCCCTCTGCCGTCCACCGAATTCTGCTCCATGGCTTCTAAACCTTTCACCGGCCCTCTGCCGTCCACCGAATTCTGCTCCATGGCTTCTAAACCTTTCACCGGCCCTCTGCCGTCCACCGAATTCTGCTCCATGGCTTCTAAACCTTTCCAGTTTTTTTCCACTTTTTTCCACTTTTATCCAGTTTTATGGTGGAAAAAGGTGGGAAAAGGTGGAAAAACGTGGAAGAAATTGGAAAAAGTGGAAAAAGTGGAACAATTTGGGAAAATGTGGGAAAAAGGTGGGAAAAAAAAGTGGAAAAAGGAGTGGAAAAAAGTGGGAAAAAGTGGATAAAACTGGATAAAACTCAACTCAACTCATCAACTCATCAACTCAACTCATCAACTCATCAACTCAACTCATCAACTCAACTCCTCAACTCACGGCCCTCTGCCGTCCACCGAATTCTGCTCCATGGCTTCTAAACCTTTCACCGGCCCTCTGCCGTCCACCGAATTCTGCTCCATGGCTTCTAAACCTTTCACCGGCCCTCTGCCGTCCACCGAATTCTGCTCCATGGCTTCTAAACCTTTCACCGGCCCTCTGCCATCCACCGAATTCTGCTCCATGGCTTCTAAACCTTTCACCGGCCCTCTGCCGTCCACCGAATTCTGCTCCATGGCTTCTAAACCTTTCACCGGCCCTCTGCCGTCCACCGAATTCTGCTCCATGGCTTCTAAACCTTTCACCGGCCCTCTGCCGTCCACCGAATTCTGCTCCATGGCTTCTAAACCTTTCCAGTTTTTTCCACTTTTTTCCACTTTTATCCAGTTTTATGGTGGAAAAAGGTGGGAAAAGGTGGAAAAACGTGGAATAAATTGGAAAAAGTGGAAAAAGTGGAAAAATGTGGATAAAACTGGATAAAACTCAACTCAACTCATCAACTCATCAACTCAACTCATCAACTCATCAACTCAACTCATCAACTCAACTCCTCAACTCACGGCCCTCTGCCGTCCACCGAATTCTGCTCCATGGCTTCTAAACCTTTCACCGGCCCTCTGCCGTCCACCGAATTCTGCTCCATGGCTTCTAAACATTTCACCGGCCCTCTGCCGTCCACCGAATTCTGCTCCATGGCTTCTAAACCTTTCACCGGCCCTCTGCCGTCCACCGAATTCTGCTCCATGGCTTCTAAACCTTTCACCGGCCCTCTGCCGTCCACCGAATTCTGCTCCATGGCTTCTAAACCTTTCACCGGCCCTCTGCCGTCCACCGAATTCTGCTCCATGGCTTCTAAACCTTTCACCGGCCCTCTGCCGTCCACCGAATTCTGCTCCATGGCTTCTAAACCTTTCACCGGCCCTCTGCCGTCCACCGAATTCTGCTCCATGGCTTCTAAACCTTTCACCGGCCCTCTGCCGTCCACCGAATTCTGCTCCATGGCTTCTAAACCTTTCACCGGCCCTCTGCCGTCCACCGAATTCTGCTCCATGGCTTCTAAACCTTTCACCGGCCCTCTGCCGTCCACCGAATTCTGCTCCATGGCTTCTAAACCTTTCACCGGCCCTCTGCCGTCCACCGAATTCTGCTCCATGGCTTCTAAACCTTTCACCGGCCCTCTGCCGTCCACCGAATTCTGCTCCATGGCTTCTAAACCTTTCACCGGCCCTCTGCCGTCCACCGAATTCTGCTCCATGGCTTCTAAACCTTTCCACTTTTTTCCACTTTTTTCCACTTTTATCCAGTTTTATGGTGGAAAAAGGTGGGAAAAGGTGGATAAACGTGGAAGAAATTGGAAAAAGTGGAAAAAGTGGAAAAATGTGGGAAAATGTGGGAAAAAGGTGGGAAAAAAAGTGAAAAAAGGAGTGGATAAAGTGGATAAAACTGGATATAACTCAACTCAACTCATCAACTCATCAACTCAACTCATCAACTCATCAACTCAACTCATCAACTCAACTCCTCAACTCACAGCCCTCTGCCGTCCACCGAATTCTGCTCCATGGCTTCTAAACCTTTCACCGGCCCTCTGCCGTCCACCGAATTCTGCTCCATGGCTTCTAAACCTTTCACCGGCCCTCTGCCGTCCACCGAATTCTGCTCCATGGCTTCTAAACCTTTCACCGGCCCTCTGCCGTCCACCGAATTCTGCTCCATGGCTTCTAAACCTTTCACCGGCCCTCTGCCGTCCACCGAATTCTGCTCCATGGCTTCTAAACCTTTCACCGGCCCTCTGCCGTCCACCGAATTCTGCTCCATGGCTTCTAAACCTTTAACCGGCCCTCTGCCGTCCACCGAATTCTGCTCCATGGCTTCTAAACCTTTCACCGGCCCTCTGCCGTCCACCGAATTCTGCTCCATGGCTTCTAAACCTTTAACCGGCCCTCTGCCGTCCACCGAATTCTGCTCCATGGCTTCTAAACCTTTCACCGGCCCTCTGCCGTCCACCGAATTCTGCTCCATGGCTTCTAAACCTTTCACCGGCCCTCTGCCGTCCACCGAATTCTGCTCCATGGCTTCTAAACCTTTCCAGTTTTTTCCACTTTTTTCCACTTTTATCCAGTTTTATGGTGGAAAAAGGTGGGAAAAGGTGGATAAACGTGGAAGAAATTGGAAAAAGTGGAAAAAGTGGAAAAATTTGGGAAAATGTGGGAAAAAGGTGGGAAAAAAAGTGGAAAAAGGAGTGGATAAAGTGGATAAAACTGGATATAACTCAACTCAACTCATCAACTCATCAACTCAACTCATCAACTCATCAACTCAACTCATCAACTCAACTCCTCAACTCACGGCCCTCTGCCGTCCACCGAATTCTGCTCCATGGCTTCTAAACCTTTCACCGGCCCTCTGCCATCCACCGAATTCTGCTCCATGGCTTCTAAACCTTTCACCGGCCCTCTGCCGTCCACCGAATTCTGCTCCATGGCTTCTAAACCTTTCACCGGCCCTCTGCCGTCCACCGAATTCTGCTCCATGGCTTCTAAACCTTTAACCGGCCCTCTGCCGTCCACCGAATTCTGCTCCATTGCTTCTAAACCTTTCACCGGCCATCTGCCGTCCACCGAATTCTGCTCCATGGCTTCTAAACCTTTCACCGGCCCTCTGCCGTCCACCGAATTCTGCTCCATGGCTTCTAAACCTTTCACCGGCCCTCTGCCGTCCACCGAATTCTGCTCCATGGCTTCTAAACCTTTCACCGGCCCTCTGCCGTCCACCGAATTCTGCTCCATGGCTTCTAAACCTTTCACCGGCCCTCTGCCGTCCACCGAATTCTGCTCCATGGCTTCTAAACCTTTCACCGGCCCTCTGCCGTCCACCGAATTCTGCTCCATGGCTTCTAAACCTTTCACCGGCCCTCTGCCGTCCACCGAATTCTGCTCCATGGCTTCTAAACCTTTCACCGGCCCTCTGCCGTCCACCGAATTCTGCTCCATGGCTTCTAAACCTTTCACCGGCCCTCTGCCGTCCACCGAATTCTGCTCCATGGCTTCTAAACCTTTCCAGTTTTTTCCAGTTTTTTCCACTTTTATCCAGTTTTATGGTGGAAAAAGGTGGGAAAAGGTGGATAAACGTGGAAGAAATTGGAAAAAGTGGAAAAAGTGGAAAAATGTGGGAAAATGTGGGAAAAAGGTGGGAAAAAAAGTGAAAAAAGGAGTGGATAAAGTGGATAAAACTGGATATAACTCAACTCAACTCATCAACTCATCAACTCAACTCATCAACTCATCAACTCAACTCATCAACTCAACTCCTCAACTCACGGCCCTCTGCCGTCCACCGAATTCTGCTCCATGGCTTCTAAACCTTTCACCGGCCCTCTGCCATCCACCGAATTCTGCTCCATGGCTTCTAAACCTTTCACCGGCCCTCTGCCGTCCACCGAATTCTGCTCCATGGCTTCTAAACCTTTCACCGGCCCTCTGCCGTCCACCGAATTCTGCTCCATGGCTTCTAAACCTTTCACCGGCCCTCTGCCGTCCACCGAATTCTGCTCCATGGCTTCTAAACCTTTCACCGGCCCTCTGCCGTCCACCGAATTCTGCTCCATGGCTTCTAAACCTTTCACCGGCCCTCTGCCGTCCACCGAATTCTGCTCCATGGCTTCTAAACCTTTCACCGGCCCTCTGCCGTCCACCGAATTCTGCTCCATGGCTTCTAAACCTTTCACCGGCCCTCTGCCGTCCACCGAATTCTGCTCCATGGCTTCTAAACCTTTCACCGGCCCTCTGCCGTCCACCGAATTCTGCTCCATGGCTTCTAAACCTTTCACCGGCCCTCTGCCGTCCACCGAATTCTGCTCCATGGCTTCTAAACCTTTCACCGGCCCTCTGCCGTCCACCGAATTCTGCTCCATGGCTTCTAAACCTTTCACCGGCCCTCTGCCGTCCACCGAATTCTGCTCCATGGCTTCTAAACCTTTCCAGTTTTTTCCACTTTTTTCCACTTTTATCTAGTTTTATGGTGGAAAAAGGTGGGAAAAGGTGGATAAACGTGGAAGAAATTGGAAAAAGTGGAAAAAGTGAAAAAATTTGGGAAAATGTGGGAAAAAGGTGGGAAAAAAAGTGGAAAAAGGAGTGGATAAAGTGGATAAAACTGGATATAACTCAACTCAACTCATCAACTCATCAACTCAACTCATCAACTCATCAACTCAACTCATCAACTCAACTCCTCAACTCACGGCCCTCTGCCGTCCACCGAATTCTGCTCCATGGCTTCTAAACCTTTCACCGGCCCTCTGCCATCCACCGAATTCTGCTCCATGGCTTCTAAACCTTTCACCGGCCCTCTGCCGTCCACCGAATTCTGCTCCATGGCTTCTAAACCTTTCACCGGCCCTCTGCCGTCCACCGAATTCTGCTCCATGGCTTCTAAACCTTTAACCGGCCCTCTGCCGTCCACCGAATTCTGCTCCATGGCTTCTAAACCTTTCACCGGCCCTCTGCCGTCCACCGAATTCTGCTCCATGGCTTCTAAACCTTTCACCGGCCCTCTGCCGTCCACCGAATTCTGCTCCATGGCTTCTAAACCTTTCCAGTTTTTTCCACTTTTTTCCACTTTTATCCAGTTTTATGGTGGAAAAAGGTGGGAAAAGGTGGATAAACGTGGAAGAAATTGGAAAAAGTGGAAAAAGTGGAAAAATTTGGGAAAATGTGGGAAAAAGGTGGGAAAAAAAGTGGAAAAAGGAGTGGATAAAGTGGATAAAACTGGATATAACTCAACTCAACTCATCAACTCATCAACTCAACTCATCAACTCATCAACTCAACTCATCAACTCAACTCCTCAACTCACGGCCCTCTGCCGTCCACCGAATTCTGCTCCATGGCTTCTAAACCTTTCACCGGCCCTCTGCCATCCACCGAATTCTGCTCCATGGCTTCTAAACCTTTCACCGGCCCTCTGCCGTCCACCGAATTCTGCTCCATGGCTTCTAAACCTTTCACCGGCCCTCTGCCGTCCACCGAATTCTGCTCCATGGCTTCTAAACCTTTAACCGGCCCTCTGCCGTCCACCGAATTCTGCTCCATTGCTTCTAAACCTTTCACCGGCCATCTGCCGTCCACCGAATTCTGCTCCATGGCTTCTAAACCTTTCACCGGCCCTCTGCCGTCCACCGAATTCTGCTCCATGGCTTCTAAACCTTTCACCGGCCCTCTGCCGTCCACCGAATTCTGCTCCATGGCTTCTAAACCTTTCACCGGCCCTCTGCCGTCCACCGAATTCTGCTCCATGGCTTCTAAACCTTTCACCGGCCCTCTGCCGTCCACCGAATTCTGCTCCATGGCTTCTAAACCTTTCACCGGCCCTCTGCCGTCCACCGAATTCTGCTCCATGGCTTCTAAACCTTTCACCGGCCCTCTGCCGTCCACCGAATTCTGCTCCATGGCTTCTAAACCTTTCACCGGCCCTCTGCCGTCCACCGAATTCTGCTCCATGGCTTCTAAACCTTTCACCGGCCCTCTGCCGTCCACCGAATTCTGCTCCATGGCTTCTAAACCTTTCCAGTTTTTTCCAGTTTTTTCCACTTTTATCCAGTTTTATGGTGGAAAAAGGTGGGAAAAGGTGGATAAACGTGGAAGAAATTGGAAAAAGTGGAAAAAGTGGAAAAATGTGGGAAAATGTGGGAAAAAGGTGGGAAAAAAAGTGAAAAAAGGAGTGGATAAAGTGGATAAAACTGGATATAACTCAACTCAACTCATCAACTCATCAACTCAACTCATCAACTCATCAACTCAACTCATCAACTCAACTCCTCAACTCACGGCCCTCTGCCGTCCACCGAATTCTGCTCCATGGCTTCTAAACCTTTCACCGGCCCTCTGCCATCCACCGAATTCTGCTCCATGGCTTCTAAACCTTTCACCGGCCCTCTGCCGTCCACCGAATTCTGCTCCATGGCTTCTAAACCTTTCACCGGCCCTCTGCCGTCCACCGAATTCTGCTCCATGGCTTCTAAACCTTTCACCGGCCCTCTGCCGTCCACCGAATTCTGCTCCATGGCTTCTAAACCTTTCACCGGCCCTCTGCCGTCCACCGAATTCTGCTCCATGGCTTCTAAACCTTTCACCGGCCCTCTGCCGTCCACCGAATTCTGCTCCATGGCTTCTAAACCTTTCACCGGCCCTCTGCCGTCCACCGAATTCTGCTCCATGGCTTCTAAACCTTTCACCGGCCCTCTGCCGTCCACCGAATTCTGCTCCATGGCTTCTAAACCTTTCACCGGCCCTCTGCCGTCCACCGAATTCTGCTCCATGGCTTCTAAACCTTTCACCGGCCCTCTGCCGTCCACCGAATTCTGCTCCATGGCTTCTAAACCTTTCACCGGCCCTCTGCCGTCCACCGAATTCTGCTCCATGGCTTCTAAACCTTTCCACTTTTTTCCACTTTTTTCCACTTTTATCCAGTTTTATGGTGGAAAAAGGTGGGAAAAGGTGGATAAACGTGGAAGAAATTGGAAAAAGTGGAAAAAGTGGAAAAATGTGGGAAAATGTGGGAAAAAGGTGGGAAAAAAAGTGAAAAAAGGAGTGGATAAAGTGGATAAAACTGGATATAACTCAACTCAACTCATCAACTCATCAACTCAACTCATCAACTCATCAACTCAACTCATCAACTCAACTCCTCAACTCACAGCCCTCTGCCGTCCACCGAATTCTGCTCCATGGCTTCTAAACCTTTCACCGGCCCTCTGCCGTCCACCGAATTCTGCTCCATGGCTTCTAAACCTTTCACCGGCCCTCTGCCGTCCACCGAATTCTGCTCCATGGCTTCTAAACCTTTCACCGGCCCTCTGCCGTCCACCGAATTCTGCTCCATGGCTTCTAAACCTTTCACCGGCCCTCTGCCGTCCACCGAATTCTGCTCCATGGCTTCTAAACCTTTCACCGGCCCTCTGCCGTCCACCGAATTCTGCTCCATGGCTTCTAAACCTTTAACCGGCCCTCTGCCGTCCACCGAATTCTGCTCCATGGCTTCTAAACCTTTCACCGGCCCTCTGCCGTCCACCGAATTCTGCTCCATGGCTTCTAAACCTTTAACCGGCCCTCTGCCGTCCACCGAATTCTGCTCCATGGCTTCTAAACCTTTCACCGGCCCTCTGCCGTCCACCGAATTCTGCTCCATGGCTTCTAAACCTTTCACCGGCCCTCTGCCGTCCACCGAATTCTGCTCCATGGCTTCTAAACCTTTCCAGTTTTTTCCACTTTTTTCCACTTTTATCCAGTTTTATGGTGGAAAAAGGTGGGAAAAGGTGGATAAACGTGGAAGAAATTGGAAAAAGTGGAAAAAGTGGAAAAATTTGGGAAAATGTGGGAAAAAGGTGGGAAAAAAAGTGGAAAAAGGAGTGGATAAAGTGGATAAAACTGGATATAACTCAACTCAACTCATCAACTCATCAACTCAACTCATCAACTCATCAACTCAACTCATCAACTCAACTCCTCAACTCACGGCCCTCTGCCGTCCACCGAATTCTGCTCCATGGCTTCTAAACCTTTCACCGGCCCTCTGCCATCCACCGAATTCTGCTCCATGGCTTCTAAACCTTTCACCGGCCCTCTGCCGTCCACCGAATTCTGCTCCATGGCTTCTAAACCTTTCACCGGCCCTCTGCCGTCCACCGAATTCTGCTCCATGGCTTCTAAACCTTTAACCGGCCCTCTGCCGTCCACCGAATTCTGCTCCATTGCTTCTAAACCTTTCACCGGCCATCTGCCGTCCACCGAATTCTGCTCCATGGCTTCTAAACCTTTCACCGGCCCTCTGCCGTCCACCGAATTCTGCTCCATGGCTTCTAAACCTTTCACCGGCCCTCTGCCGTCCACCGAATTCTGCTCCATGGCTTCTAAACCTTTCACCGGCCCTCTGCCGTCCACCGAATTCTGCTCCATGGCTTCTAAACCTTTCACCGGCCCTCTGCCGTCCACCGAATTCTGCTCCATGGCTTCTAAACCTTTCACCGGCCCTCTGCCGTCCACCGAATTCTGCTCCATGGCTTCTAAACCTTTCACCGGCCCTCTGCCGTCCACCGAATTCTGCTCCATGGCTTCTAAACCTTTCACCGGCCCTCTGCCGTCCACCGAATTCTGCTCCATGGCTTCTAAACCTTTCACCGGCCCTCTGCCGTCCACCGAATTCTGCTCCATGGCTTCTAAACCTTTCACCGGCCCTCTGCCGTCCACCGAATTCTGCTCCATGGCTTCTAAACCTTTCCAGTTTTTTCCAGTTTTTTCCACTTTTATCCAGTTTTATGGTGGAAAAAGGTGGGAAAAGGTGGATAAACGTGGAAGAAATTGGAAAAAGTGGAAAAAGTGGAAAAATGTGGGAAAATGTGGGAAAAAGGTGGGAAAAAAAGTGAAAAAAGGAGTGGATAAAGTGGATAAAACTGGATATAACTCAACTCAACTCATCAACTCATCAACTCAACTCATCAACTCATCAACTCAACTCATCAACTCAACTCCTCAACTCACGGCCCTCTGCCGTCCACCGAATTCTGCTCCATGGCTTCTAAACCTTTCACCGGCCCTCTGCCATCCACCGAATTCTGCTCCATGGCTTCTAAACCTTTCACCGGCCCTCTGCCGTCCACCGAATTCTGCTCCATGGCTTCTAAACCTTTCACCGGCCCTCTGCCGTCCACCGAATTCTGCTCCATGGCTTCTAAACCTTTCACCGGCCCTCTGCCGTCCACCGAATTCTGCTCCATGGCTTCTAAACCTTTCACCGGCCCTCTGCCGTCCACCGAATTCTGCTCCATGGCTTCTAAACCTTTCACCGGCCCTCTGCCGTCCACCGAATTCTGCTCCATGGCTTCTAAACCTTTCACCGGCCCTCTGCCGTCCACCGAATTCTGCTCCATGGCTTCTAAACCTTTCACCGGCCCTCTGCCGTCCACCGAATTCTGCTCCATGGCTTCTAAACCTTTCACCGGCCCTCTGCCGTCCACCGAATTCTGCTCCATGGCTTCTAAACCTTTCACCGGCCCTCTGCCGTCCACCGAATTCTGCTCCATGGCTTCTAAACCTTTCACCGGCCCTCTGCCGTCCACCGAATTCTGCTCCATGGCTTCTAAACCTTTCACCGGCCCTCTGCCGTCCACCGAATTCTGCTCCATGGCTTCTAAACCTTTCCAGTTTTTTCCACTTTTTTCCACTTTTATCTAGTTTTATGGTGGAAAAAGGTGGGAAAAGGTGGATAAACGTGGAAGAAATTGGAAAAAGTGGAAAAAGTGAAAAAATTTGGGAAAATGTGGGAAAAAGGTGGGAAAAAAAGTGGAAAAAGGAGTGGATAAAGTGGATAAAACTGGATATAACTCAACTCAACTCATCAACTCATCAACTCAACTCATCAACTCATCAACTCAACTCATCAACTCAACTCCTCAACTCACGGCCCTCTGCCGTCCACCGAATTCTGCTCCATGGCTTCTAAACCTTTCACCGGCCCTCTGCCATCCACCGAATTCTGCTCCATGGCTTCTAAACCTTTCACCGGCCCTCTGCCGTCCACCGAATTCTGCTCCATGGCTTCTAAACCTTTCACCGGCCCTCTGCCGTCCACCGAATTCTGCTCCATGGCTTCTAAACCTTTAACCGGCCCTCTGCCGTCCACCGAATTCTGCTCCATGGCTTCTAAACCTTTCACCGGCCCTCTGCCGTCCACCGAATTCTGCTCCATGGCTTCTAAACCTTTCACCGGCCCTCTGCCGTCCACCGAATTCTGCTCCATGGCTTCTAAACCTTTCCAGTTTTTTCCACTTTTTTCCACTTTTATCCAGTTTTATGGTGGAAAAAGGTGGGAAAAGGTGGATAAACGTGGAAGAAATTGGAAAAAGTGGAAAAAGTGGAAAAATTTGGGAAAATGTGGGAAAAAGGTGGGAAAAAAAGTGGAAAAAGGAGTGGATAAAGTGGATAAAACTGGATATAACTCAACTCAACTCATCAACTCATCAACTCAACTCATCAACTCATCAACTCAACTCATCAACTCAACTCCTCAACTCACGGCCCTCTGCCGTCCACCGAATTCTGCTCCATGGCTTCTAAACCTTTCACCGGCCCTCTGCCGTCCACCGAATTCTGCTCCATGGCTTCTAAACCTTTCACCGGCCCTCTGCCGTCCACCGAATTCTGCTCCATGGCTTCTAAACCTTTAACCGGCCCTCTGCCGTCCACCGAATTCTGCTCCATTGCTTCTAAACCTTTCACCGGCCATCTGCCGTCCACCGAATTCTGCTCCATGGCTTCTAAACCTTTCACCGGCCCTCTGCCGTCCACCGAATTCTGCTCCATGGCTTCTAAACCTTTCACCGGCCCTCTGCCGTCCACCGAATTCTGCTCCATGGCTTCTAAACCTTTCACCGGCCCTCTGCCGTCCACCGAATTCTGCTCCATGGCTTCTAAACCTTTCACCGGCCCTCTGCCGTCCACCGAATTCTGCTCCATGGCTTCTAAACCTTTCACCGGCCCTCTGCCGTCCACCGAATTCTGCTCCATGGCTTCTAAACCTTTCACCGGCCCTCTGCCGTCCACCGAATTCTGCTCCATGGCTTCTAAACCTTTCACCGGCCCTCTGCCGTCCACCGAATTCTGCTCCATGGCTTCTAAACCTTTCACCGGCCCTCTGCCGTCCACCGAATTCTGCTCCATGGCTTCTAAACCTTTCCAGTTTTTTCCAGTTTTTTCCACTTTTATCCAGTTTTATGGTGGAAAAAGGTGGGAAAAGGTGGATAAACGTGGAAGAAATTGGAAAAAGTGGAAAAAGTGGAAAAATGTGGGAAAATGTGGGAAAAAGGTGGGAAAAAAAGTGAAAAAAGGAGTGGATAAAGTGGATAAAACTGGATATAACTCAACTCAACTCATCAACTCATCAACTCAACTCATCAACTCATCAACTCAACTCATCAACTCAACTCCTCAACTCACGGCCCTCTGCCGTCCACCGAATTCTGCTCCATGGCTTCTAAACCTTTCACCGGCCCTCTGCCATCCACCGAATTCTGCTCCATGGCTTCTAAACCTTTCACCGGCCCTCTGCCGTCCACCGAATTCTGCTCCATGGCTTCTAAACCTTTCACCGGCCCTCTGCCGTCCACCGAATTCTGCTCCATGGCTTCTAAACCTTTCACCGGCCCTCTGCCGTCCACCGAATTCTGCTCCATGGCTTCTAAACCTTTCACCGGCCCTCTGCCGTCCACCGAATTCTGCTCCATGGCTTCTAAACCTTTCACCGGCCCTCTGCCGTCCACCGAATTCTGCTCCATGGCTTCTAAACCTTTCACCGGCCCTCTGCCGTCCACCGAATTCTGCTCCATGGCTTCTAAACCTTTCACCGGCCCTCTGCCGTCCACCGAATTCTGCTCCATGGCTTCTAAACCTTTCACCGGCCCTCTGCCGTCCACCGAATTCTGCTCCATGGCTTCTAAACCTTTCACCGGCCCTCTGCCGTCCACCGAATTCTGCTCCATGGCTTCTAAACCTTTCACCGGCCCTCTGCCGTCCACCGAATTCTGCTCCATGGCTTCTAAACCTTTCACCGGCCCTCTGCCGTCCACCGAATTCTGCTCCATGGCTTCTAAACCTTTCCACTTTTTTCCACTTTTTTCCACTTTTATCCAGTTTTATGGTGGAAAAAGGTGGGAAAAGGTGGATAAACGTGGAAGAAATTGGAAAAAGTGGAAAAAGTGGAAAAATTTGGGAAAATGTGGGAAAAAGGTGGGAAAAAAAGTGAAAAAAGGAGTGGATAAAGTGGATAAAACTGGATATAACTCAACTCAACTCATCAACTCATCAACTCAACTCATCAACTCATCAACTCAACTCATCAACTCAACTCCTCAACTCACAGCCCTCTGCCGTCCACCGAATTCTGCTCCATGGCTTCTAAACCTTTCACCGGCCCTCTGCCATCCACCGAATTCTGCTCCATGGCTTCTAAACCTTTCACCGGCCCTCTGCCGTCCACCGAATTCTGCTCCATGGCTTCTAAACCTTTCACCGGCCCTCTGCCGTCCACCGAATTCTGCTCCATGGCTTCTAAACCTTTCACCGGCCCTCTGCCGTCCACCGAATTCTGCTCCATGGCTTCTAAACCTTTCACCGGCCCTCTGCCGTCCACCGAATTCTGCTCCATGGCTTCTAAACCTTTAACCGGCCCTCTGCCGTCCACCGAATTCTGCTCCATGGCTTCTAAACCTTTCACCGGCCCTCTGCCGTCCACCGAATTCTGCTCCATGGCTTCTAAACCTTTCACCGGCCCTCTGCCGTCCACCGAATTCTGCTCCATGGCTTCTAAACCTTTCACCGGCCCTCTGCCGTCCACCGAATTCTGCTCCATGGCTTCTAAACCTTTCACCGGCCCTCTGCCGTCCACCGAATTCTGCTCCATGGCTTCTAAACCTTTCACCGGCCCTCTGCCGTCCACCGAATTCTGCTCCATGGCTGCTAAACCTTTCCACTTTTTTCCACTTTTTTCCACTTTTATCCAGTTTTATGGTGGAAAAAGGTGGGAAAAGGTGGATAAACGTGGAAGAAATTGGAAAAAGTGGAAAAAGTGGAAAAATGTGGGAAAATGTGGGGAAAAGGTGGGAAAAAAAGTGGAAAAAGGAGTGGATAAAGTGGATAAAACTGGATATAACTCAACTCAACTCATCAACTCATCAACTCAACTCATCAACTCATCAACTCAACTCATCAACTCAACTCCTCAACTCACGGCCCTCTGCCGTCCACCGAATTCTGCTCCATGGCTTCTAAACCTTTCACCGGCCCTCTGCCGTCCACCGAATTCTGCTCCATGGCTTCTAAACCTTTCACCGGCCCTCTGCCGTCCACCGAATTCTGCTCCATGGCTTCTAAACCTTTAACCGGCCCTCTGCCGTCCACCGAATTCTGCTCCATGGCTTCTAAACCTTTCACCGGCCCTCTGCCGTACACCGAATTCTGCTCCATGGCTTCTAAACCTTTCACCGGCCCTCTGCCGTCCACCGAATTCTGCTCCATGGCTTCTAAACCTTTCCACTTTTTTCCACTTTTTTCCACTTTTATCCAGTTTTATGGTGGAAAAAGGTGGGAAAAGGTGGATAAACGTGGAAGAAATTAGAAAAAGTGGAAAAAGTGGAAAAATGTGGGAAAATGTGGGAAAAAGGTGGGAAAAAAAGTGAAAAAAGGAGTGGATAAAGTGGATAAAACTGGATATAACTCAACTCAACTCATCAACTCATCAACTCAACTCATCAACTCATCAACTCAACTCATCAACTCAACTCCTCAACTCACAGCCCTCTGCCGTCCACCGAATTCTGCTCCATGGCTTCTAAACCTTTCACCGGCCCTCTGCCATCCACCGAATTCTGCTCCATGGCTTCTAAACCTTTCACCGGCCCTCTGCCGTCCACCGAATTCTGCTCCATGGCTTCTAAACCTTTCACCGGCCCTCTGCCGTCCACCGAATTCTGCTCCATGGCTTCTAAACCTTTCACCGGCCCTCTGCCGTCCACCGAATTCTGCTCCATGGCTTCTAAACCTTTCACCGGCCCTCTGCCGTCCACCGAATTCTGCTCCATGGCTTCTAAACCTTTAACCGGCCCTCTGCCGTCCACCGAATTCTGCTCCATGGCTTCTAAACCTTTCACCGGCCCTCTGCCGTCCACCGAATTCTGCTCCATGGCTTCTAAACCTTTCACCGGCCCTCTGCCGTCCACCGAATTCTGCTCCATGGCTTCTAAACCTTTCACCGGCCCTCTGCCGTCCACCGAATTCTGCTCCATGGCTTCTAAACCTTTCCAGTTTTTTCCACTTTTTTCCACTTTTATCCAGTTTTATGGTGGAAAAAGGTGGGAAAAGGTGGATAAACGTGGAAGAAATTGGAAAAAGTGGAAAAAGTGGAAAAAATTGGGAAAATGTGGGAAAAAGGTGGGAAAAAAAGTGGAAAAAGGAGTGGATAAAGTGGATAAAACTGGATATAACTCAACTCAACTCATCAACTCATCAACTCAACTCATCAACTCATCAACTCAACTCATCAACTCAACTCCTCAACTCACGGCCCTCTGCCGTCCACCGAATTCTGCTCCATGGCTTCTAAACCTTTCACCGGCCCTCTGCCATCCACCGAATTCTGCTCCATGGCTTCTAAACCTTTCACCGGCCCTCTGCCGTCCACCGAATTCTGCTCCATGGCTTCTAAACCTTTCACCGGCCCTCTGCCGTCCACCGAATTCTGCTCCATGGCTTCTAAACCTTTAACCGGCCCTCTGCCGTCCACCGAATTCTGCTCCATTGCTTCTAAACCTTTCACCGGCCATCTGCCGTCCACCGAATTCTGCTCCATGGCTTCTAAACCTTTCACCGGCCCTCTGCCGTCCACCGAATTCTGCTCCATGGCTTCTAAACCTTTCACCGGCCCTCTGCCGTCCACCGAATTCTGCTCCATGGCTTCTAAACCTTTCACCGGCCCTCTGCCGTCCACCGAATTCTGCTCCATGGCTTCTAAACCTTTCACCGGCCCTCTGCCGTCCACCGAATTCTGCTCCATGGCTTCTAAACCTTTCACCGGCCCTCTGCCGTCCACCGAATTCTGCTCCATGGCTTCTAAACCTTTCCAGTTTTTTCCAGTTTTTTCCACTTTTATCCAGTTTTATGGTGGAAAAAGGTGGGAAAAGGTGGATAAACGTGGAAGAAATTGGAAAAAGTGGAAAAAGTGGAAAAATGTGGGAAAATGTGGGAAAAAGGTGGGAAAAAAAGTGAAAAAAGGAGTGGATAAAGTGGATAAAACTGGATATAACTCAACTCAACTCATCAACTCATCAACTCAACTCATCAACTCATCAACTCAACTCATCAACTCAACTCCTCAACTCACGGCCCTCTGCCGTCCACCGAATTCTGCTCCATGGCTTCTAAACCTTTCACCGGCCCTCTGCCATCCACCGAATTCTGCTCCATGGCTTCTAAACCTTTCACCGGCCCTCTGCCGTCCACCGAATTCTGCTCCATGGCTTCTAAACCTTTCACCGGCCCTCTGCCGTCCACCGAATTCTGCTCCATGGCTTCTAAACCTTTCACCGGCCCTCTGCCGTCCACCGAATTCTGCTCCATGGCTTCTAAACCTTTCACCGGCCCTCTGCCGTCCACCGAATTCTGCTCCATGGCTTCTAAACCTTTCACCGGCCCTCTGCCGTCCACCGAATTCTGCTCCATGGCTTCTAAACCTTTCACCGGCCCTCTGCCGTCCACCGAATTCTGCTCCATGGCTTCTAAACCTTTCACCGGCCCTCTGCCGTCCACCGAATTCTGCTCCATGGCTTCTAAACCTTTCACCGGCCCTCTGCCGTCCACCGAATTCTGCTCCATGGCTTCTAAACCTTTCACCGGCCCTCTGCCGTCCACCGAATTCTGCTCCATGGCTTCTAAACCTTTCACCGGCCCTCTGCCGTCCACCGAATTCTGCTCCATGGCTTCTAAACCTTTCACCGGCCCTCTGCCGTCCACCGAATTCTGCTCCATGGCTTCTAAACCTTTAACCGGCCCTCTGCCGTCCACCGAATTCTGCTCCATGGCTTCTAAACCTTTCACCGGCCCTCTGCCGTCCACCGAATTCTGCTCCATGGCTTCTAAACCTTTCACCGGCCCTCTGCCGTCCACCGAATTCTGCTCCATGGCTTCTAAACCTTTCACCGGCCCTCTGCCGTCCACCGAATTCTGCTCCATGGCTTCTAAACCTTTCACCGGCCCTCTGCCGTCCACCGAATTCTGCTCCATGGCTTCTAAACCTTTCACCGGCCCTCTGCCGTCCACCGAATTCTGCTCCATGGCTTCTAAACCTTTCACCGGCCCTCTGCCGTCCACCGAATTCTGCTCCATGGCTTCTAAACCTTTCACCGGCCCTCTGCCGTCCACCGAATTCTGCTCCATGGCTTCTAAACCTTTCACCGGCCCTCTGCCGTCCACCGAATTCTGCTCCATGGCTTCTAAACCTTTCACCGGCCCTCTGCCGTCCACCGAATTCTGCTCCATGGCTTCTAAACCTTTCACCGGCCCTCTGCCGTCCACCGAATTCTGCTCCATGGCTTCTAAACCTTTCCACTTTTTTCCACTTTTTTCCACTTTTATCCAGTTTTATGGTGGAAAAAGGTGGGAAAAGGTGGATAAACGTGGAAGAAATTGGAAAAAGTGGAAAAAATGGAAAAATTTGGGAAAATGTGGGAAAAAGGTGGGAAAAAAAGTGAAAAAAGGAGTGGATAAAGTGGATAAAACTGGATATAACTCAACTCAACTCATCAACTCATCAACTCAACTCATCAACTCATCAACTCAACTCATCAACTCAACTCCTCAACTCACAGCCCTCTGCCGTCCACCGAATTCTGCTCCATGGCTTCTAAACCTTTCACCGGCCCTCTGCCATCCACCGAATTCTGCTCCATGGCTTCTAAACCTTTCACCGGCCCTCTGCCGTCCACCGAATTCTGCTCCATGGCTTCTAAACCTTTCACCGGCCCTCTGCCGTCCACCGAATTCTGCTCCATGGCTTCTAAACCTTTCACCGGCCCTCTGCCGTCCACCGAATTCTGCTCCATGGCTTCTAAACCTTTCACCGGCCCTCTGCCGTCCACCGAATTCTGCTCCATGGCTTCTAAACCTTTAACCGGCCCTCTGCCGTCCACCGAATTCTGCTCCATGGCTTCTAAACCTTTCACCGGCCCTCTGCCGTCCACCGAATTCTGCTCCATGGCTTCTAAACCTTTCACCGGCCCTCTGCCGTCCACCGAATTCTGCTCCATGGCTTCTAAACCTTTCACCGGCCCTCTGCCGTCCACCGAATTCTGCTCCATGGCTTCTAAACCTTTAACCGGCCCTCTGCCGTCCACCGAATTCTGCTCCATTGCTTCTAAACCTTTCACCGGCCATCTGCCGTCCACCGAATTCTGCTCCATGGCTTCTAAACCTTTCACCGGCCCTCTGCCGTCCACCGAATTCTGCTCCATGGCTTCTAAACCTTTCACCGGCCCTCTGCCGTCCACCGAATTCTGCTCCATGGCTTCTAAACCTTTCACCGGCCCTCTGCCGTCCACCGAATTCTGCTCCATGGCTTCTAAACCTTTCACCGGCCCTCTGCCGTCCACCGAATTCTGCTCCATGGCTTCTAAACCTTTCACCGGCCCTCTGCCGTCCACCGAATTCTGCTCCATGGCTTCTAAACCTTTCACCGGCCCTCTGCCGTCCACCGAATTCTGCTCCATGGCTTCTAAACCTTTCACCGGCCCTCTGCCGTCCACCGAATTCTGCTCCATGGCTTCTAAACCTTTCACCGGCCCTCTGCCGTCCACCGAATTCTGCTCCATGGCTTCTAAACCTTTCCAGTTTTTTCCAGTTTTTTCCACTTTTATCCAGTTTTATGGTGGAAAAAGGTGGGAAAAGGTGGATAAACGTGGAAGAAATTGGAAAAAGTGGAAAAAGTGGAAAAATGTGGGAAAATGTGGGAAAAAGGTGGGAAAAAAAGTGAAAAAAGGAGTGGATAAAGTGGATAAAACTGGATATAACTCAACTCAACTCATCAACTCATCAACTCAACTCATCAACTCATCAACTCAACTCATCAACTCAACTCCTCAACTCACGGCCCTCTGCCGTCCACCGAATTCTGCTCCATGGCTTCTAAACCTTTCACCGGCCCTCTGCCATCCACCGAATTCTGCTCCATGGCTTCTAAACCTTTCACCGGCCCTCTGCCGTCCACCGAATTCTGCTCCATGGCTTCTAAACCTTTCACCGGCCCTCTGCCGTCCACCGAATTCTGCTCCATGGCTTCTAAACCTTTCACCGGCCCTCTGCCGTCCACCGAATTCTGCTCCATGGCTTCTAAACCTTTCACCGGCCCTCTGCCGTCCACCGAATTCTGCTCCATGGCTTCTAAACCTTTCACCGGCCCTCTGCCGTCCACCGAATTCTGCTCCATGGCTTCTAAACCTTTCACCGGCCCTCTGCCGTCCACCGAATTCTGCTCCATGGCTTCTAAACCTTTCACCGGCCCTCTGCCGTCCACCGAATTCTGCTCCATGGCTTCTAAACCTTTCACCGGCCCTCTGCCGTCCACCGAATTCTGCTCCATGGCTTCTAAACCTTTCACCGGCCCTCTGCCGTCCACCGAATTCTGCTCCATGGCTTCTAAACCTTTCACCGGCCCTCTGCCGTCCACCGAATTCTGCTCCATGGCTTCTAAACCTTTCACCGGCCCTCTGCCGTCCACCGAATTCTGCTCCATGGCTTCTAAACCTTTCCACTTTTTTCCACTTTTTTCCACTTTTATCCAGTTTTATGGTGGAAAAAGGTGGGAAAAGGTGGATAAACGTGGAAGAAATTGGAAAAAGTGGAAAAAGTGGAAAAATTTGGGAAAATGTGGGAAAAAGGTGGGAAAAAAAGTGAAAAAAGGAGTGGATAAAGTGGATAAAACTGGATATAACTCAACTCAACTCATCAACTCATCAACTCAACTCATCAACTCATCAACTCAACTCATCAACTCAACTCCTCAACTCACAGCCCTCTGCCGTCCACCGAATTCTGCTCCATGGCTTCTAAACCTTTCACCGGCCCTCTGCCATCCACCGAATTCTGCTCCATGGCTTCTAAACCTTTCACCGGCCCTCTGCCGTCCACCGAATTCTGCTCCATGGCTTCTAAACCTTTCACCGGCCCTCTGCCGTCCACCGAATTCTGCTCCATGGCTTCTAAACCTTTCACCGGCCCTCTGCCGTCCACCGAATTCTGCTCCATGGCTTCTAAACCTTTCACCGGCCCTCTGCCGTCCACCGAATTCTGCTCCATGGCTTCTAAACCTTTAACCGGCCCTCTGCCGTCCACCGAATTCTGCTCCATGGCTTCTAAACCTTTCACCGGCCCTCTGCCGTCCACCGAATTCTGCTCCATGGCTTCTAAACCTTTCACCGGCCCTCTGCCGTCCACCGAATTCTGCTCCATGGCTTCTAAACCTTTCACCGGCCCTCTGCCGTCCACCGAATTCTGCTCCATGGCTTCTAAACCTTTCACCGGCCCTCTGCCGTCCACCGAATTCTGCTCCATGGCTTCTAAACCTTTCACCGGCCCTCTGCCGTCCACCGAATTCTGCTCCATGGCTGCTAAACCTTTCCACTTTTTTCCACTTTTTTCCACTTTTATCCAGTTTTATGGTGGAAAAAGGTGGGAAAAGGTGGATAAACGTGGAAGAAATTGGAAAAAGTGGAAAAAGTGGAAAAATTTGGGAAAATGTGGGGAAAAGGTGGGAAAAAAAGTGGAAAAAGGAGTGGATAAAGTGGATAAAACTGGATATAACTCAACTCAACTCATCAACTCATCAACTCAACTCATCAACTCATCAACTCAACTCATCAACTCAACTCCTCAACTCACGGCCCTCTGCCGTCCACCGAATTCTGCTCCATGGCTTCTAAACCTTTCACCGGCCCTCTGCCGTCCACCGAATTCTGCTCCATGGCTTCTAAACCTTTCACCGGCCCTCTGCCGTCCACCGAATTCTGCTCCATGGCTTCTAAACCTTTAACCGGCCCTCTGCCGTCCACCGAATTCTGCTCCATGGCTTCTAAACCTTTCACCGGCCCTCTGCCGTACACCGAATTCTGCTCCATGGCTTCTAAACCTTTCACCGGCCCTCTGCCGTCCACCGAATTCTGCTCCATGGCTTCTAAACCTTTCCACTTTTTTCCACTTTTTTCCACTTTTATCCAGTTTTATGGTGGAAAAAGGTGGGAAAAGGTGGATAAACGTGGAAGAAATTAGAAAAAGTGGAAAAAGTGGAAAAATGTGGGAAAATGTGGGAAAAAGGTGGGAAAAAAAGTGAAAAAAGGAGTGGATAAAGTGGATAAAACTGGATATAACTCAACTCAACTCATCAACTCATCAACTCAACTCATCAACTCATCAACTCAACTCATCAACTCAACTCCTCAACTCACAGCCCTCTGCCGTCCACCGAATTCTGCTCCATGGCTTCTAAACCTTTCACCGGCCCTCTGCCGTCCACCGAATTCTGCTCCATGGCTTCTAAACCTTTCACCGGCCCTCTGCCGTCCACCGAATTCTGCTCCATGGCTTCTAAACCTTTCACCGGCCCTCTGCCGTCCACCGAATTCTGCTCCATGGCTTCTAAACCTTTCACCGGCCCTCTGCCGTCCACCGAATTCTGCTCCATGGCTTCTAAACCTTTCACCGGCCCTCTGCCGTCCACCGAATTCTGCTCCATGGCTTCTAAACCTTTCCAGTTTTTTCCAGTTTTTTCCACTTTTATCCAGTTTTATGGTGGAAAAAGGTGGGAAAAGGTGGATAAACGTGGAAGAAATTGGAAAAAGTGGAAAAAGTGGAAAAATGTGGGAAAATGTGGGAAAAAGGTGGGAAAAAAAGTGAAAAAAGGAGTGGATAAAGTGGATAAAACTGGATATAACTCAACTCAACTCATCAACTCATCAACTCAACTCATCAACTCATCAACTCAACTCATCAACTCAACTCCTCAACTCACGGCCCTCTGCCGTCCACCGAATTCTGCTCCATGGCTTCTAAACCTTTCACCGGCCCTCTGCCATCCACCGAATTCTGCTCCATGGCTTCTAAACCTTTCACCGGCCCTCTGCCGTCCACCGAATTCTGCTCCATGGCTTCTAAACCTTTCACCGGCCCTCTGCCGTCCACCGAATTCTGCTCCATGGCTTCTAAACCTTTCACCGGCCCTCTGCCGTCCACCGAATTCTGCTCCATGGCTTCTAAACCTTTCACCGGCCCTCTGCCGTCCACCGAATTCTGCTCCATGGCTTCTAAACCTTTCACCGGCCCTCTGCCGTCCACCGAATTCTGCTCCATGGCTTCTAAACCTTTCACCGGCCCTCTGCCGTCCACCGAATTCTGCTCCATGGCTTCTAAACCTTTCACCGGCCCTCTGCCGTCCACCGAATTCTGCTCCATGGCTTCTAAACCTTTCACCGGCCCTCTGCCGTCCACCGAATTCTGCTCCATGGCTTCTAAACCTTTCACCGGCCCTCTGCCGTCCACCGAATTCTGCTCCATGGCTTCTAAACCTTTCACCGGCCCTCTGCCGTCCACCGAATTCTGCTCCATGGCTTCTAAACCTTTCACCGGCCCTCTGCCGTCCACCGAATTCTGCTCCATGGCTTCTAAACCTTTCCACTTTTTTCCACTTTTTTCCACTTTTATCCAGTTTTATGGTGGAAAAAGGTGGGAAAAGGTGGATAAACGTGGAAGAAATTGGAAAAAGTGGAAAAAGTGGAAAAATTTGGGAAAATGTGGGAAAAAGGTGGGAAAAAAAGTGAAAAAAGGAGTGGATAAAGTGGATAAAACTGGATATAACTCAACTCAACTCATCAACTCATCAACTCAACTCATCAACTCATCAACTCAACTCATCAACTCAACTCCTCAACTCACAGCCCTCTGCCGTCCACCGAATTCTGCTCCATGGCTTCTAAACCTTTCACCGGCCCTCTGCCATCCACCGAATTCTGCTCCATGGCTTCTAAACCTTTCACCGGCCCTCTGCCGTCCACCGAATTCTGCTCCATGGCTTCTAAACCTTTCACCGGCCCTCTGCCGTCCACCGAATTCTGCTCCATGGCTTCTAAACCTTTCACCGGCCCTCTGCCGTCCACCGAATTCTGCTCCATGGCTTCTAAACCTTTCACCGGCCCTCTGCCGTCCACCGAATTCTGCTCCATGGCTTCTAAACCTTTAACCGGCCCTCTGCCGTCCACCGAATTCTGCTCCATGGCTTCTAAACCTTTCACCGGCCCTCTGCCGTCCACCGAATTCTGCTCCATGGCTTCTAAACCTTTCACCGGCCCTCTGCCGTCCACCGAATTCTGCTCCATGGCTTCTAAACCTTTCACCGGCCCTCTGCCGTCCACCGAATTCTGCTCCATGGCTTCTAAACCTTTCACCGGCCCTCTGCCGTCCACCGAATTCTGCTCCATGGCTTCTAAACCTTTCACCGGCCCTCTGCCGTCCACCGAATTCTGCTCCATGGCTGCTAAACCTTTCCACTTTTTTCCACTTTTTTCCACTTTTATCCAGTTTTATGGTGGAAAAAGGTGGGAAAAGGTGGATAAACGTGGAAGAAATTGGAAAAAGTGGAAAAAGTGGAAAAATGTGGGAAAATGTGGGGAAAAGGTGGGAAAAAAAGTGGAAAAAGGAGTGGATAAAGTGGATAAAACTGGATATAACTCAACTCAACTCATCAACTCATCAACTCAACTCATCAACTCATCAACTCAACTCATCAACTCAACTCCTCAACTCACGGCCCTCTGCCGTCCACCGAATTCTGCTCCATGGCTTCTAAACCTTTCACCGGCCCTCTGCCGTCCACCGAATTCTGCTCCATGGCTTCTAAACCTTTCACCGGCCCTCTGCCGTCCACCGAATTCTGCTCCATGGCTTCTAAACCTTTAACCGGCCCTCTGCCGTCCACCGAATTCTGCTCCATGGCTTCTAAACCTTTCACCGGCCCTCTGCCGTACACCGAATTCTGCTCCATGGCTTCTAAACCTTTCACCGGCCCTCTGCCGTCCACCGAATTCTGCTCCATGGCTTCTAAACCTTTCCACTTTTTTCCACTTTTTTCCACTTTTATCCAGTTTTATGGTGGAAAAAGGTGGGAAAAGGTGGATAAACGTGGAAGAAATTAGAAAAAGTGGAAAAAGTGGAAAAATGTGGGAAAATGTGGGAAAAAGGTGGGAAAAAAAGTGAAAAAAGGAGTGGATAAAGTGGATAAAACTGGATATAACTCAACTCAACTCATCAACTCATCAACTCAACTCATCAACTCATCAACTCAACTCATCAACTCAACTCCTCAACTCACAGCCCTCTGCCGTCCACCGAATTCTGCTCCATGGCTTCTAAACCTTTCACCGGCCCTCTGCCATCCACCGAATTCTGCTCCATGGCTTCTAAACCTTTCACCGGCCCTCTGCCGTCCACCGAATTCTGCTCCATGGCTTCTAAACCTTTCACCGGCCCTCTGCCGTCCACCGAATTCTGCTCCATGGCTTCTAAACCTTTCACCGGCCCTCTGCCGTCCACCGAATTCTGCTCCATGGCTTCTAAACCTTTAACCGGCCCTCTGCCGTCCACCGAATTCTGCTCCATGGCTTCTAAACCTTTCACCGGCCCTCTGCCGTCCACCGAATTCTGCTCCATGGCTTCTAAACCTTTCACCGGCCCTCTGCCGTCCACCGAATTCTGCTCCATGGCTTCTAAACCTTTCACCGGCCCTCTGCCGTCCACCGAATTCTGCTCCATGGCTTCTAAACCTTTCACCGGCCCTCTGCCGTCCACCGAATTCTGCTCCATGGCTTCTAAACCTTTCACCGGCCCTCTGCCGTCCACCGAATTCTGCTCCATGGCTGCTAAACCTTTCCACTTTTTTCCACTTTTTTCCACTTTTATCCAGTTTTATGGTGGAAAAAGGTGGGAAAAGGTGGATAAACGTGGAAGAAATTGGAAAAAGTGGAAAAAGTGGAAAAATGTGGGAAAATGTGGGGAAAAGGTGGGAAAAAAAGTGGAAAAAGGAGTGGATAAAGTGGATAAAACTGGATATAACTCAACTCAACTCATCAACTCATCAACTCAACTCATCAACTCATCAACTCAACTCATCAACTCAACTCCTCAACTCACGGCCCTCTGCCGTCCACCGAATTCTGCTCCATGGCTTCTAAACCTTTCACCGGCCCTCTGCCGTCCACCGAATTCTGCTCCATGGCTTCTAAACCTTTCACCGGCCCTCTGCCGTCCACCGAATTCTGCTCCATGGCTTCTAAACCTTTAACCGGCCCTCTGCCGTCCACCGAATTCTGCTCCATGGCTTCTAAACCTTTCACCGGCCCTCTGCCGTACACCGAATTCTGCTCCATGGCTTCTAAACCTTTCACCGGCCCTCTGCCGTCCACCGAATTCTGCTCCATGGCTTCTAAACCTTTCCACTTTTTTCCACTTTTTTCCACTTTTATCCAGTTTTATGGTGGAAAAAGGTGGGAAAAGGTGGATAAACGTGGAAGAAATTAGAAAAAGTGGAAAAAGTGGAAAAATGTGGGAAAATGTGGGAAAAAGGTGGGAAAAAAAGTGAAAAAAGGAGTGGATAAAGTGGATAAAACTGGATATAACTCAACTCAACTCATCAACTCATCAACTCAACTCATCAACTCATCAACTCAACTCATCAACTCAACTCCTCAACTCACAGCCCTCTGCCGTCCACCGAATTCTGCTCCATGGCTTCTAAACCTTTCACCGGCCCTCTGCCATCCACCGAATTCTGCTCCATGGCTTCTAAACCTTTCACCGGCCCTCTGCCGTCCACCGAATTCTGCTCCATGGCTTCTAAACCTTTCACCGGCCCTCTGCCGTCCACCGAATTCTGCTCCATGGCTTCTAAACCTTTCACCGGCCCTCTGCCGTCCACCGAATTCTGCTCCATGGCTTCTAAACCTTTCACCGGCCCTCTGCCGTCCACCGAATTCTGCTCCATGGCTTCTAAACCTTTAACCGGCCCTCTGCCGTCCACCGAATTCTGCTCCATGGCTTCTAAACCTTTCACCGGCCCTCTGCCGTCCACCGAATTCTGCTCCATGGCTTCTAAACCTTTCACCGGCCCTCTGCCGTCCACCGAATTCTGCTCCATGGCTTCTAAACCTTTCACCGGCCCTCTGCCGTCCACCGAATTCTGCTCCATGGCTTCTAAACCTTTCCAGTTTTTTCCACTTTTTTCCACTTTTATCCAGTTTTATGGTGGAAAAAGGTGGGAAAAGGTGGATAAACGTGGAAGAAATTGGAAAAAGTGGAAAAAGTGGAAAAAATTGGGAAAATGTGGGAAAAAGGTGGGAAAAAAAGTGGAAAAAGGAGTGGATAAAGTGGATAAAACTGGATATAACTCAACTCAACTCATCAACTCATCAACTCAACTCATCAACTCATCAACTCAACTCATCAACTCAACTCCTCAACTCACGGCCCTCTGCCGTCCACCGAATTCTGCTCCATGGCTTCTAAACCTTTCACCGGCCCTCTGCCATCCACCGAATTCTGCTCCATGGCTTCTAAACCTTTCACCGGCCCTCTGCCGTCCACCGAATTCTGCTCCATGGCTTCTAAACCTTTCACCGGCCCTCTGCCGTCCACCGAATTCTGCTCCATGGCTTCTAAACCTTTAACCGGCCCTCTGCCGTCCACCGAATTCTGCTCCATTGCTTCTAAACCTTTCACCGGCCATCTGCCGTCCACCGAATTCTGCTCCATGGCTTCTAAACCTTTCACCGGCCCTCTGCCGTCCACCGAATTCTGCTCCATGGCTTCTAAACCTTTCACCGGCCCTCTGCCGTCCACCGAATTCTGCTCCATGGCTTCTAAACCTTTCACCGGCCCTCTGCCGTCCACCGAATTCTGCTCCATGGCTTCTAAACCTTTCACCGGCCCTCTGCCGTCCACCGAATTCTGCTCCATGGCTTCTAAACCTTTCACCGGCCCTCTGCCGTCCACCGAATTCTGCTCCATGGCTTCTAAACCTTTCCAGTTTTTTCCAGTTTTTTCCACTTTTATCCAGTTTTATGGTGGAAAAAGGTGGGAAAAGGTGGATAAACGTGGAAGAAATTGGAAAAAGTGGAAAAAGTGGAAAAATGTGGGAAAATGTGGGAAAAAGGTGGGAAAAAAAGTGAAAAAAGGAGTGGATAAAGTGGATAAAACTGGATATAACTCAACTCAACTCATCAACTCATCAACTCAACTCATCAACTCATCAACTCAACTCATCAACTCAACTCCTCAACTCACGGCCCTCTGCCGTCCACCGAATTCTGCTCCATGGCTTCTAAACCTTTCACCGGCCCTCTGCCATCCACCGAATTCTGCTCCATGGCTTCTAAACCTTTCACCGGCCCTCTGCCGTCCACCGAATTCTGCTCCATGGCTTCTAAACCTTTCACCGGCCCTCTGCCGTCCACCGAATTCTGCTCCATGGCTTCTAAACCTTTCACCGGCCCTCTGCCGTCCACCGAATTCTGCTCCATGGCTTCTAAACCTTTCACCGGCCCTCTGCCGTCCACCGAATTCTGCTCCATGGCTTCTAAACCTTTCACCGGCCCTCTGCCGTCCACCGAATTCTGCTCCATGGCTTCTAAACCTTTCACCGGCCCTCTGCCGTCCACCGAATTCTGCTCCATGGCTTCTAAACCTTTCACCGGCCCTCTGCCGTCCACCGAATTCTGCTCCATGGCTTCTAAACCTTTCACCGGCCCTCTGCCGTCCACCGAATTCTGCTCCATGGCTTCTAAACCTTTCACCGGCCCTCTGCCGTCCACCGAATTCTGCTCCATGGCTTCTAAACCTTTCACCGGCCCTCTGCCGTCCACCGAATTCTGCTCCATGGCTTCTAAACCTTTCACCGGCCCTCTGCCGTCCACCGAATTCTGCTCCATGGCTTCTAAACCTTTCACCGGCCCTCTGCCGTCCACCGAATTCTGCTCCATGGCTTCTAAACCTTTAACCGGCCCTCTGCCGTCCACCGAATTCTGCTCCATGGCTTCTAAACCTTTCACCGGCCCTCTGCCGTCCACCGAATTCTGCTCCATGGCTTCTAAACCTTTCACCGGCCCTCTGCCGTCCACCGAATTCTGCTCCATGGCTTCTAAACCTTTCACCGGCCCTCTGCCGTCCACCGAATTCTGCTCCATGGCTTCTAAACCTTTCACCGGCCCTCTGCCGTCCACCGAATTCTGCTCCATGGCTTCTAAACCTTTCACCGGCCCTCTGCCGTCCACCGAATTCTGCTCCATGGCTTCTAAACCTTTCACCGGCCCTCTGCCGTCCACCGAATTCTGCTCCATGGCTTCTAAACCTTTCACCGGCCCTCTGCCGTCCACCGAATTCTGCTCCATGGCTTCTAAACCTTTCACCGGCCCTCTGCCGTCCACCGAATTCTGCTCCATGGCTTCTAAACCTTTCACCGGCCCTCTGCCGTCCACCGAATTCTGCTCCATGGCTTCTAAACCTTTCACCGGCCCTCTGCCGTCCACCGAATTCTGCTCCATGGCTTCTAAACCTTTCCACTTTTTTCCACTTTTTTCCACTTTTATCCAGTTTTATGGTGGAAAAAGGTGGGAAAAGGTGGATAAACGTGGAAGAAATTGGAAAAAGTGGAAAAAATGGAAAAATTTGGGAAAATGTGGGAAAAAGGTGGGAAAAAAAGTGAAAAAAGGAGTGGATAAAGTGGATAAAACTGGATATAACTCAACTCAACTCATCAACTCATCAACTCAACTCATCAACTCATCAACTCAACTCATCAACTCAACTCCTCAACTCACAGCCCTCTGCCGTCCACCGAATTCTGCTCCATGGCTTCTAAACCTTTCACCGGCCCTCTGCCATCCACCGAATTCTGCTCCATGGCTTCTAAACCTTTCACCGGCCCTCTGCCGTCCACCGAATTCTGCTCCATGGCTTCTAAACCTTTCACCGGCCCTCTGCCGTCCACCGAATTCTGCTCCATGGCTTCTAAACCTTTCACCGGCCCTCTGCCGTCCACCGAATTCTGCTCCATGGCTTCTAAACCTTTCACCGGCCCTCTGCCGTCCACCGAATTCTGCTCCATGGCTTCTAAACCTTTAACCGGCCCTCTGCCGTCCACCGAATTCTGCTCCATGGCTTCTAAACCTTTCACCGGCCCTCTGCCGTCCACCGAATTCTGCTCCATGGCTTCTAAACCTTTCACCGGCCCTCTGCCGTCCACCGAATTCTGCTCCATGGCTTCTAAACCTTTCCAGTTTTTTCCACTTTTTTCCACTTTTATCCAGTTTTATGGTGGAAAAAGGTGGGAAAAGGTGGATAAACGTGGAAGAAATTGGAAAAAGTGGAAAAAGTGGAAAAATTTGGGAAAATGTGGGAAAAAGGTGGGAAAAAAAGTGGAAAAAGGAGTGGATAAAGTGGATAAAACTGGATATAACTCAACTCAACTCATCAACTCATCAACTCAACTCATCAACTCATCAACTCAACTCATCAACTCAACTCCTCAACTCACGGCCCTCTGCCGTCCACCGAATTCTGCTCCATGGCTTCTAAACCTTTCACCGGCCCTCTGCCATTCACCGAATTCTGCTCCATGGCTTCTAAACCTTTCACCGGCCCTCTGCCGTCCACCGAATTCTGCTCCATGGCTTCTAAACCTTTCACCGGCCCTCTGCCGTCCACTGAATTCTGCTCCATGGCTTCTAAACCTTTCACCGGCCCTCTGCCGTCCACCGAATTCTGCTCCATGGCTTCTAAACCTTTAACTGGCCCTCTGCCGTCCACCGAATTCTGCTCCATGGCTTCTAAACCTTTCACCGGCCCTCTGCCGTCCACCGAATTCTGCTCCATGGCTTCTAAACCTTTCACCGGCCCTCTGCCGTCCACCGAATTCTGCTCCATGGCTTCTAAACCTTTCACCGGCCCTCTGCCGTCCACCGAATTCTGCTCCATGGCTTCTAAACCTTTCCAGTTTTTTCCACTTTTTTCCACTTTTATCCAGTTTTATGGTGGAAAAAGGTGGGAAAAGGTGGATAAACGTGGAAGAAATTGGAAAAAGTGGAAAAAGTGGAAAAATTTGGGAAAATGTGGGAAAAAGGTGGGAAAAAAAGTGGAAAAAGGAGTGGATAAAGTGGATAAAACTGGATATAACTCAACTCAACTCATCAACTCATCAACTCAACTCATCAACTCATCAACTCAACTCATCAACTCAACTCCTCAACTCACGGCCCTCTGCCGTCCACCGAATTCTGCTCCATGGCTTCTAAACCTTTCACCGGCCCTCTGCCGTCCACTGAATTCTGCTCCATGGCTTCTAAACCTTTCACCGGCCCTCTGCCGTCCACCGAATTCTGCTCCATGGCTTCTAAACCTTTAACCGGCCCTCTGCCGTCCACCGAATTCTGCTCCATGGCTTCTAAACCTTTCACCGGCCCTCTGCCGTCCACCGAATTCTGCTCCATGGCTTCTAAACCTTTCACCGGCCCTCTGCCGTCCACCGAATTCTGCTCCATGGCTTCTAAACCTTTCACCGGCCCTCTGCCGTCCACCGAATTCTGCTCCATGGCTTCTAAACCTTTCCAGTTTTTTCCACTTTTTTCCACTTTTATCCAGTTTTATGGTGGAAAAAGGTGGGAAAAGGTGGATAAACGTGGAAGAAATTGGAAAAAGTGGAAAAAGTGGAAAAATTTGGGAAAATGTGGGAAAAAGGTGGGAAAAAAAGTGGAAAAAGGAGTGGATAAAGTGGATAAAACTGGATATAACTCAACTCAACTCATCAACTCATCAACTCAACTCATCAACTCATCAACTCAACTCATCAACTCAACTCCTCAACTCACGGCCCTCTGCCGTCCACCGAATTCTGCTCCATGGCTTCTAAACCTTTCACCGGCCCTCTGCCGTCCACCGAATTCTGCTCCATGGCTTCTAAACCTTTCACCGGCCCTCTGCCGTCCACCGAATTCTGCTCCATGGCTTCTAAACCTTTAACCGGCCCTCTGCCGTCCACCGAATACTGCTCCATGGCTTCTAAACCTTTCACCGGCCCTCTGCCGTCCACCGAATTCTGCTCCATGGCTTCTAAACCTTTCACCGGCCCTCTGCCGTCCACCGAATACTGCTCCATGGCTTCTAAACCTTTCACCGGCCCTCTGCCGTCCACCGAATTCTGCTCCATGGCTTCTAAACCTTTCACCGGCCCTCTGCCGTCCACCGAATTCTGCTCCATGGCTTCTAAACCTTTCACCGGCCCTCTGCCGTCCACCGAATTCTGCTCCATGGCTTCTAAACCTTTCACCGGCCCTCTGCCGTCCACCGAATTCTGCTCCATGGCTTCTAAACCTTTAACCGGCCCTCTGCCGTCCACCGAATTCTGCTCCATGGCTTCTAAACCTTTCACCGGCCCTCTGCCGTCCACCGAATACTGCTCCATGGCTTCTAAACCTTTCACCGGCCCTCTGCCGTCCACCGAATTCTGCTCCATGGCTTCTAAACCTTTCACCGGCCCTCTGCCGTCCACCGAATTCTGCTCCATGGCTTCTAAACCTTTCACCGGCCCTCTGCCGTCCACCGAATTCTGCTCCATGGCTTCTAAACCTTTCACCGGCCCTCTGCCGTCCACCGAATTCTGCTCCATGGCTTCTAAACCTTTCCACTTTTTTCCACTTTTTTCCACTTTTATCCAGTTTTATGGTGGAAAAAGGTGGGAAAAGGTGGATAAACGTGGAAGAAATTGGAAAAAGTGGAAAAAGTGGAAAAATGTGGGAAAATGTGGGAAAAAGGTGGGAAAAAAAGTGGAAAAAGGAGTGGATAAAGTGGATAAAACTGGATATAACTCAACTCAACTCATCAACTCATCAACTCAACTCATCAACTCATCAACTCAACTCATCAACTCAACTCCTCAACTCACGGCCCTCTGCCGTCCACCGAATTCTGCTCCATGGCTTCTAAACCTTTCACCGGCCCTCTGCCGTCCACCGAATTCTGCTCCATGGCTTCTAAACCTTTCACCGGCCCTCTGCCGTCCACCGAATTCTGCTCCATGGCTTCTAAACCTTTAACCGGCCCTCTGCCGTCCACCGAATTCTGCTCCATGGCTTCTAAACCTTTCACCGGCCCTCTGCCGTCCACCGAATTCTGCTCCATGGCTTCTAAACCTTTCACCGGCCCTCTGCCGTCCACCGAATTCTGCTCCATGGCTTCTAAACCTTTCACCGGCCCTCTGCCGTCCACCGAATTCTGCTCCATGGCTTCTAAACCTTTCACCGGCCCTCTGCCGTCCACCGAATTCTGCTCCATGGCTTCTAAACCTTTCACCGGCCCTCTGCCGTCCACCGAATTCTGATCCATGGCTTCTAAACCTTTCCACTTTTTTCCACTTTTTTCCACTTTTATCCAGTTTTATGGTGGAAAAAGGTGGGAAAAGGTGGATAAACGTGGAAGAAATTGGAAAAAGTGGAAAAAGTGGAAAAATGTGGGAAAATGTGGGAAAAAGGTGGGAAAAAAAGTGGAAAAAGGAGTGGATAAAGTGGATAAAACTGGATATAACTCAACTCAACTCATCAACTCATCAACTCAACTCATCAACTCATCAACTCAACTCATCAACTCAACTCCTCAACTCACGGCCCTCTGCCGTCCACCGAATTCTGCTCCATGGCTTCTAAACCTTTCACCGGCCCTCTGCCGTCCACCGAATTCTGCTCCATGGCTTCTAAACCTTTCACCGGCCCTCTGCCGTCCACCGAATTCTGCTCCATGGCTTCTAAACCTTTAACCGGCCCTCTGCCGTCCACCGAATTCTGCTCCATGGCTTCTAAACCTTTCACCGGCCCTCTGCCGTCCACCGAATTCTGCTCCATGGCTTCTAAACCTTTCACCGGCCCTCTGCCGTCCACCGAATTCTGCTCCATGGCTTCTAAACCTTTCACCGGCCCTCTGCCGTCCACCGAATTCTGCTCCATGGCTTCTAAACCTTTCCAGTTTTTTTCCACTTTTTTCCACTTTTATCCAGTTTTATGGTAGAAAAAGGTGGGAAAAGGTGGAAAAACGTGGAAGAAATTGGAAAAAGTGGAAAAAGTGGAAAAATTTGGGAAAATGTGGGAAAAAGGTGGGAAAAAAAGTGGAAAAAGGAGTGGAAAAAAGTGGAAAAAAGTGGATAAAACTGGATAAAACTCAACTCAACTCATCAACTCATCAACTCAACTCATCAACTCATCAACTCAACTCATCAACTCAACTCCTTAACTCACGGCCCTCTGCCATCCACCGAATTCTGCTCCATGGCTTCTAAACCTTTCACCGGCCCTCTGCCGTCCACCGAATTCTGCTCCATGGCTTCTAAACCTTTCACCGGCCCTCTGCCGTCCACCGAATTCTGCTCCATGGCTTCTAAACCTTTCACCGGCCCTCTGCTGTCCACCGAATTCTGCTCCATGGCTTCTAAACCTTTCACCGGCCCTCTGCCGTCCACCGAATTCTGCTCCATGGCTTCTAAACCTTTCACCGGCCCTCTGCCGTCCACCGAATTCTGCTCCATGGCTTCTAAACCTTTCACCGGCCCTCTGCCGTCCACCGAATTCTGCTCCATGGCTTCTAAACCTTTAACCGGCCCTCTGCCGTCCACCGAATTCTGCTCCATGGCTTCTAAACCTTTCACCGGCCCTCTGCCGTCCACCGAATTCTGCTCCATGGCTTCTAAACCTTTCACCGGCCCTCTGCCGTCCACCGAATTCTGCTCCATGGCTTCTAAACCTTTCACCGGCCCTCTGCCGTCCACCGAATTCTGCTCCATGGCTTCTAAACCTTTCACCGGCCCTCTGCCGTCCACCGAATTCTGCTCCATGGCTTCTAAACCTTTCACCGGCCCTCTGCCGTCCACCGAATTCTGCTCCATGGCTTCTAAACCTTTCCACTTTTTTCCACTTTTTTCCACTTTTATCCAGTTTTATGGTGGAAAAAGGTGGGAAAAGGTGGATAAACGTGGAAGAAATTGGAAAAAGTGGAAAAAGTGGAAAAATGTGGGAAAATGTGGGAAAAGGGTGGGAAAAAAAGTGGAAAAAGGAGTGGATAAAGTGGATAAAACTGGATATAACTCAACTCAACTCATCAACTCATCAACTCAACTCATCAACTCATCAACTCAACTCATCAACTCAACTCCTCAACTCACGGCCCTCTGCCGTCCACCGAATTCTGCTCCATGGCTTCTAAACCTTTCACCGGCCCTCTGCCGTCCACCGAATTCTGCTCCATGGCTTCTAAACCTTTCACCGGCCCTCTGCCGTCCACCGAATTCTGCTCCATGGCTTCTAAACCTTTAACCGGCCCTCTGCCGTCCACCGAATTCTGCTCCATGGCTTCTAAACCTTTCACCGGCCCTCTGCCGTCCACCGAATTCTGCTCCATGGCTTCTAAACCTTTCACCGGCCCTCTGCCGTCCACCGAATTCTGCTCCATGGCTTCTAAACCTTTCACCGGCCCTCTGCCGTCCACCGAATTCTGCTCCATGGCTTCTAAACCTTTCCAGTTTTTTTCCACTTTTTTCCACTTTTATCCAGTTTTATCGTGGAAAAAGGTGGGAAAAGGTGGAAAAACGTGGAAGAAATTGGAAAAAGTGGAAAAAGTGGAAAAATTTGGGAAAATGTGGGAAAAAGGTGGGGAAAAAAAGTGGAAAAAGGAGTGAAAAAAAGTGGAAAAAAGTGGATAAAACTGGATAAAACTCAACTCAACTCATCAACTCATCAACTCAACTCATCAACTCATCAACTCAACTCATCAACTCAACTCCTCAACTCACGGCCCTCTGCCGTCCACCGAATTCTGCTCCATGGCTTCTAAACCTTTCACCGGCCCTCTGCAGTCCACCGAATTCTGCTCCATGGCTTCTAAACCTTTCACCGGCCCTCTGCCGTCCACCGAATTCTGCTCCATGGCTTCTAAACCTTTCACCGGCCCTCTGCCGTCCACCGAATTCTGCTCCATGGCTTCTAAACCTTTCCAGTTTTTTTCCACTTTTTTCCACTTTTATCCAGTTTTATGGTGGAAAACGGTGGGAACAGGTGGAAAAACGTGGAAGAAATTGGAAAAAGTGGAAAAAGTGGAAAAAGTTGGGAAAATGTGGGAAAAAGGTGGGGGAAAAAAGTGGAAAAATGTGGAAAAAAGTGGAAAAAATTGGATAAAACTGGATAAAACTCAACTCAACTCATCAACTCATCAACTCAACTCATCAACTCATCAACTCAACTCATCAACTCAACTCCTCAACTCACGGCCCTCTGCCGTCCACCGAATTCTGCTCCATGGCTTCTAAACCTTTCACCGGCCCTCTGCCGTCCACCGAATTCTGCTCCATGGCTTCTAAACCTTTCACCGGCCCTCTGCCGTCCACCGAATTCTGCTCCATGGCTTCTAAACCTTTCACCGGCCCTCTGCCATCCACCGAATTCTGCTCCATGGCTTCTAAACCTTTCACCGGCCCTCTGCCGTCCACCGAATTCTGCTCCATGGCTTCTAAACCTTTCACCGGCCCTCTGCCGTCCACCGAATTCTGCTCCATGGCTTCTAAACCTTTCACCGGCCCTCTGCCGTCCACCGAATTCTGCTCCATGGCTTCTAAACCTTTCACCGGCCCTCTGCCGTCCACCGAATTCTGCTCCATGGCTTCTAAACCTTTCACCGGCCCTCTGCCGTCCACCGAATTCTGCTCCATGGCTTCTAAACCTTTCACCGGCCCTCTGCCGTCCACCGAATTCTGCTCCATGGCTTCTAAACCTTTAACCGGCCCTCTGCCGTCCACCGAATTCTGCTCCATGGCTTCTAAACCTTTCACCGGCCCTCTGCCGTCCACCGAATTCTGCTCCATGGCTTCTAAACCTTTCACCGGCCCTCTGCCGTCCACCGAATTCTGCTCCATGGCTTCTAAACCTTTCACCGGCCCTCTGCCGTCCACCGAATTCTGCTCCATGGCTTCTAAACCTTTCCACTTTTTTCCACTTTTTTCCACTTTTATCCAGTTTTATGGTGGAAAAAGGTGGGAAAAGGTGGATAAACGTGGAAGAAATTGGAAAAAGTGGAAAAAGTGGAAAAATGTGGGAAAATGTGGGAAAAAGGTGGGAAAAAAAGTGGAAAAAGGAGTGGATAAAGTGGATAAAACTGGATATAACTCAACTCAACTCATCAACTCATCAACTCAACTCATCAACTCATCAACTCAACTCATCAACTCAACTCCTCAACTCACGGCCCTCTGCCGTCCACCGAATTCTGCTCCATGGCTTCTAAACCTTTCACCGGCCCTCTGCCGTCCACCGAATTCTGCTCCATGGCTTCTAAACCTTTCACCGGCCCTCTGCCGTCCACCGAATTCTGCTCCATGGCTTCTAAACCTTTAACCGGCCCTCTGCCGTCCACCGAATTCTGCTCCATGGCTTCTAAACCTTTCACCGGCCCTCTGCCGTCCACCGAATTCTGCTCCATGGCTTCTAAACCTTTCACCGGCCCTCTGCCGTCCACCGAATTCTGCTCCATGGCTTCTAAACCTTTCACCGGCCCTCTGCCGTCCACCGAATTCTGCTCCATGGCTTCTAAACCTTTCCAGTTTTTTTCCACTTTTTTCCACTTTTATCCAGTTTTATGGTGGAAAAAGGTGGGAAAAGGTGGAAAAACGTGGAAGAAATTGGAAAAGGTGGAAAAAGTGGAAAAATTTGGGAAAATGTGGGAAAAAGGTGGGAAAAAAAAGTGGAAAAAGGAGTGAAAAAAAGTGGAAAAAAGTGGATAAAACTGGATAAAACTCAACTCAACTCATCAACTCATCAACTCAACTCATCAACTCATCAACTCAACTCATCAACTCAACTCCTCAACTCACGGCCCTCTGCCGTCCACCGAATTCTGCTCCATGGCTTCTAAACCTTTCACCGGCCCTCTGCAGTCCACCGAATTCTGCTCCATGGCTTCTAAACCTTTCACCGGCCCTCTGCCGTCCACCGAATTCTGCTCCATGGCTTCTAAACCTTTCACCGGCCCTCTGCCGTCCACCGAATTCTGCTCCATGGCTTCTAAACCTTTCCAGTTTTTTTCCACTTTTTTCCACTTTTATCCAGTTTTATGGTGGAAAAAGGTGGGAACAGGTGGAAAAACGTGGAAGAAATTGGAAAAAGTGGAAAAAGTGGAAAAAGTTGGGAAAATGTGGGAAAAAGGTGGGGGAAAAAAGTGGAAAAAGGTGGAAAAAAGTGGAAAAAATTGGATAAAACTGGATAAAACTCAACTCAACTCATCAACTCATCAACTCAACTCATCAACTCATCAACTCAACTCATCAACTCAACTCCTCAACTCACGGCCCTCTGCCGTCCACCGAATTCTGCTCCATGGCTTCTAAACCTTTCACCGGCCCTCTGCCGTCCACCGAATTCTGCTCCATGGCTTCTAAACCTTTCACCGGCCCTCTGCCGTCCACCGAATTCTGCTCCATGGCTTCTAAACCTTTCACCGGCCCTCTGCCATCCACCGAATTCTGCTCCATGGCTTCTAAACCTTTCACCGGCCCTCTGCCGTCCACCGAATTCTGCTCCATGGCTTCTAAACCTTTCACCGGCCCTCTGCCGTCCACCGAATTCTGCTCCATGGCTTCTAAACCTTTCACCGGCCCTCTGCCGTCCACCGAATTCTGCTCCATGGCTTCTAAACCTTTCACCGGCCCTCTGCCGTCCACCGAATTCTGCTCCATGGCTTCTAAACCTTTCACCGGCCCTCTGCCGTCCACCGAATTCTGCTCCATGGCTTCTAAACCTTTCACCGGCCCTCTGCCGTCCACCGAATTCTGCTCCATGGCTTCTAAACCTTTAACCGGCCCTCTGCCGTCCACCGAATTCTGCTCCATGGCTTCTAAACCTTTCACCGGCCCTCTGCCGTCCACCGAATTCTGCTCCATGGCTTCTAAACCTTTCACCGGCCCTCTGCCGTCCACCGAATTCTGCTCCATGGCTTCTAAACCTTTCACCGGCCCTCTGCCGTCCACCGAATTTTGCTCCATGGCTTCTAAACCTTTCCAGTTTTTTTCCACTTTTTTCCACTTTTATCCAGTTTTATGGTGGAAAAAGGTGGGAAAAGGTGGAAAAACGTGGAAGAAATTGGAAGAAATTGGAAAAAGTGGAAAAATTTGGGAACATGTGGGAAAAAGGTGGGAAAAAAAAGTGGAAAAAGGAGTGGAAAAAAGTGGAAAAAAGTGGATAAAACTGGATAAAACTCAACTCAACTCATCAACTCATCAACTCAACTCATCAACTCATCAACTCATCAACTCAACTCATCAACTCAACTCCTCAACTCACGGCCCTCTGCCGTCCACCGAATTCTGCTCCATGGCTTCTAAACCTTTCACCGGCCCTCTGCCATCCACCGAATTCTGCTCCATGGCTTCTAAACCTTTCACCGGCCCTCTGCCGTCCACCGAATTCTGCTCCATGGCTTCTAAACCTTTCACCGGCCCTCTGCCGTCCACCGAATTCTGCTCCATGGCTTCTAAACCTTTCACCGGCCCTCTGCCGTCCACCGAATTCTGCTCCATGGCTTCTAAACCTTTCACCGGCCCTCTGCCGTCCACCGAATTCTGCTCCATGGCTTCTAAACCTTTCACCGGCCCTCTGCCGTCCACCGAATTCTGCTCCATGGCTTCTAAACCTTTCACCGGCCCTCTGCCGTCCACCGAATTCTGCTCCATGGCTTCTAAACCTTTCACCGGCCCTCTGCCGTCCACCGAATTCTGCTCCATGGCTTCTAAACCTTTCACCGGCCCTCTGCCGTCCACCGAATTCTGCTCCATGGCTTCTAAACCTTTCACCGGCCCTCTGCCGTCCACCGAATTCTGCTCCATGGCTTCTAAACCTTTCACCGGCCCTCTGCCGTCCACCGAATTCTGCTCCATGGCTTCTAAACCTTTCACCGGCCCTCTGCCGTCCACCGAATTCTGCTCCATGGCTTCTAAACCTTTAACCGGCCCTCTGCCGTCCACCGAATTCTGCTCCATGGCTTCTAAACCTTTCACCGGCCCTCTGCCGTCCACCGAATTCTGCTCCATGGCTTCTAAACCTTTCACCGGCCCTCTGCCGTCCACCGAATTCTGCTCCATGGCTTCTAAACCTTTCACCGGCCCTCTGCCGTCCACCGAATTCTGCTCCATGGCTTCTAAACCTTTCACCGGCCCTCTGCCGTCCACCGAATTCTGCTCCATGGCTTCTAAACCTTTCACCGGCCCTCTGCCGTCCACCGAATTCTGCTCCATGGCTTCTAAACCTTTCACCGGCCCTCTGCCGTCCACCGAATTCTGCTCCATGGCTTCTAAACCTTTCACCGGCCCTCTGCCGTCCACCGAATTCTGCTCCATGGCTTCTAAACCTTTCACCGGCCCTCTGCCGTCCACCGAATTCTGCTCCATGGCTTCTAAACCTTTCACCGGCCCTCTGCCGTCCACCGAATTCTGCTCCATGGCTTCTAAACCTTTCACCGGCCCTCTGCCGTCCACCGAATTCTGCTCCATGGCTTCTAAACCTTTCCACTTTTTTCCACTTTTTTCCACTTTTATCCAGTTTTATGGTGGAAAAAGGTGGGAAAAGGTGGATAAACGTGGAAGAAATTGGAAAAAGTGGAAAAAATGGAAAAATTTGGGAAAATGTGGGAAAAAGGTGGGAAAAAAAGTGAAAAAAGGAGTGGATAAAGTGGATAAAACTGGATATAACTCAACTCAACTCATCAACTCATCAACTCAACTCATCAACTCATCAACTCAACTCATCAACTCAACTCCTCAACTCACAGCCCTCTGCCGTCCACCGAATTCTGCTCCATGGCTTCTAAACCTTTCACCGGCCCTCTGCCATCCACCGAATTCTGCTCCATGGCTTCTAAACCTTTCACCGGCCCTCTGCCGTCCACCGAATTCTGCTCCATGGCTTCTAAACCTTTCACCGGCCCTCTGCCGTCCACCGAATTCTGCTCCATGGCTTCTAAACCTTTCACCGGCCCTCTGCCGTCCACCGAATTCTGCTCCATGGCTTCTAAACCTTTCACCGGCCCTCTGCCGTCCACCGAATTCTGCTCCATGGCTTCTAAACCTTTAACCGGCCCTCTGCCGTCCACCGAATTCTGCTCCATGGCTTCTAAACCTTTCACCGGCCCTCTGCCGTCCACCGAATTCTGCTCCATGGCTTCTAAACCTTTCACCGGCCCTCTGCCGTCCACCGAATTCTGCTCCATGGCTTCTAAACCTTTCACCGGCCCTCTGCCGTCCACCGAATTCTGCTCCATGGCTTCTAAACCTTTAACCGGCCCTCTGCCGTCCACCGAATTCTGCTCCATTGCTTCTAAACCTTTCACCGGCCATCTGCCGTCCACCGAATTCTGCTCCATGGCTTCTAAACCTTTCACCGGCCCTCTGCCGTCCACCGAATTCTGCTCCATGGCTTCTAAACCTTTCACCGGCCCTCTGCCGTCCACCGAATTCTGCTCCATGGCTTCTAAACCTTTCACCGGCCCTCTGCCGTCCACCGAATTCTGCTCCATGGCTTCTAAACCTTTCACCGGCCCTCTGCCGTCCACCGAATTCTGCTCCATGGCTTCTAAACCTTTCACCGGCCCTCTGCCGTCCACCGAATTCTGCTCCATGGCTTCTAAACCTTTCACCGGCCCTCTGCCGTCCACCGAATTCTGCTCCATGGCTTCTAAACCTTTCACCGGCCCTCTGCCGTCCACCGAATTCTGCTCCATGGCTTCTAAACCTTTCACCGGCCCTCTGCCGTCCACCGAATTCTGCTCCATGGCTTCTAAACCTTTCCAGTTTTTTCCAGTTTTTTCCACTTTTATCCAGTTTTATGGTGGAAAAAGGTGGGAAAAGGTGGATAAACGTGGAAGAAATTGGAAAAAGTGGAAAAAGTGGAAAAATGTGGGAAAATGTGGGAAAAAGGTGGGAAAAAAAGTGAAAAAAGGAGTGGATAAAGTGGATAAAACTGGATATAACTCAACTCAACTCATCAACTCATCAACTCAACTCATCAACTCATCAACTCAACTCATCAACTCAACTCCTCAACTCACGGCCCTCTGCCGTCCACCGAATTCTGCTCCATGGCTTCTAAACCTTTCACCGGCCCTCTGCCATCCACCGAATTCTGCTCCATGGCTTCTAAACCTTTCACCGGCCCTCTGCCGTCCACCGAATTCTGCTCCATGGCTTCTAAACCTTTCACCGGCCCTCTGCCGTCCACCGAATTCTGCTCCATGGCTTCTAAACCTTTCACCGGCCCTCTGCCGTCCACCGAATTCTGCTCCATGGCTTCTAAACCTTTCACCGGCCCTCTGCCGTCCACCGAATTCTGCTCCATGGCTTCTAAACCTTTCACCGGCCCTCTGCCGTCCACCGAATTCTGCTCCATGGCTTCTAAACCTTTCACCGGCCCTCTGCCGTCCACCGAATTCTGCTCCATGGCTTCTAAACCTTTCACCGGCCCTCTGCCGTCCACCGAATTCTGCTCCATGGCTTCTAAACCTTTCACCGGCCCTCTGCCGTCCACCGAATTCTGCTCCATGGCTTCTAAACCTTTCACCGGCCCTCTGCCGTCCACCGAATTCTGCTCCATGGCTTCTAAACCTTTCACCGGCCCTCTGCCGTCCACCGAATTCTGCTCCATGGCTTCTAAACCTTTCACCGGCCCTCTGCCGTCCACCGAATTCTGCTCCATGGCTTCTAAACCTTTCCACTTTTTTCCACTTTTTTCCACTTTTATCCAGTTTTATGGTGGAAAAAGGTGGGAAAAGGTGGATAAACGTGGAAGAAATTGGAAAAAGTGGAAAAAGTGGAAAAATTTGGGAAAATGTGGGAAAAAGGTGGGAAAAAAAGTGAAAAAAGGAGTGGATAAAGTGGATAAAACTGGATATAACTCAACTCAACTCATCAACTCATCAACTCAACTCATCAACTCATCAACTCAACTCATCAACTCAACTCCTCAACTCACAGCCCTCTGCCGTCCACCGAATTCTGCTCCATGGCTTCTAAACCTTTCACCGGCCCTCTGCCATCCACCGAATTCTGCTCCATGGCTTCTAAACCTTTCACCGGCCCTCTGCCGTCCACCGAATTCTGCTCCATGGCTTCTAAACCTTTCACCGGCCCTCTGCCGTCCACCGAATTCTGCTCCATGGCTTCTAAACCTTTCACCGGCCCTCTGCCGTCCACCGAATTCTGCTCCATGGCTTCTAAACCTTTCACCGGCCCTCTGCCGTCCACCGAATTCTGCTCCATGGCTTCTAAACCTTTAACCGGCCCTCTGCCGTCCACCGAATTCTGCTCCATGGCTTCTAAACCTTTCACCGGCCCTCTGCCGTCCACCGAATTCTGCTCCATGGCTTCTAAACCTTTCACCGGCCCTCTGCCGTCCACCGAATTCTGCTCCATGGCTTCTAAACCTTTCACCGGCCCTCTGCCGTCCACCGAATTCTGCTCCATGGCTTCTAAACCTTTCACCGGCCCTCTGCCGTCCACCGAATTCTGCTCCATGGCTTCTAAACCTTTCACCGGCCCTCTGCCGTCCACCGAATTCTGCTCCATGGCTGCTAAACCTTTCCACTTTTTTCCACTTTTTTCCACTTTTATCCAGTTTTATGGTGGAAAAAGGTGGGAAAAGGTGGATAAACGTGGAAGAAATTGGAAAAAGTGGAAAAAGTGGAAAAATGTGGGAAAATGTGGGGAAAAGGTGGGAAAAAAAGTGGAAAAAGGAGTGGATAAAGTGGATAAAACTGGATATAACTCAACTCAACTCATCAACTCATCAACTCAACTCATCAACTCATCAACTCAACTCATCAACTCAACTCCTCAACTCACGGCCCTCTGCCGTCCACCGAATTCTGCTCCATGGCTTCTAAACCTTTCACCGGCCCTCTGCCGTCCACCGAATTCTGCTCCATGGCTTCTAAACCTTTCACCGGCCCTCTGCCGTCCACCGAATTCTGCTCCATGGCTTCTAAACCTTTAACCGGCCCTCTGCCGTCCACCGAATTCTGCTCCATGGCTTCTAAACCTTTCACCGGCCCTCTGCCGTACACCGAATTCTGCTCCATGGCTTCTAAACCTTTCACCGGCCCTCTGCCGTCCACCGAATTCTGCTCCATGGCTTCTAAACCTTTCCACTTTTTTCCACTTTTTTCCACTTTTATCCAGTTTTATGGTGGAAAAAGGTGGGAAAAGGTGGATAAACGTGGAAGAAATTAGAAAAAGTGGAAAAAGTGGAAAAATGTGGGAAAATGTGGGAAAAAGGTGGGAAAAAAAGTGAAAAAAGGAGTGGATAAAGTGGATAAAACTGGATATAACTCAACTCAACTCATCAACTCATCAACTCAACTCATCAACTCATCAACTCAACTCATCAACTCAACTCCTCAACTCACAGCCCTCTGCCGTCCACCGAATTCTGCTCCATGGCTTCTAAACCTTTCACCGGCCCTCTGCCATCCACCGAATTCTGCTCCATGGCTTCTAAACCTTTCACCGGCCCTCTGCCGTCCACCGAATTCTGCTCCATGGCTTCTAAACCTTTCACCGGCCCTCTGCCGTCCACCGAATTCTGCTCCATGGCTTCTAAACCTTTCACCGGCCCTCTGCCGTCCACCGAATTCTGCTCCATGGCTTCTAAACCTTTAACCGGCCCTCTGCCGTCCACCGAATTCTGCTCCATGGCTTCTAAACCTTTCACCGGCCCTCTGCCGTCCACCGAATTCTGCTCCATGGCTTCTAAACCTTTCACCGGCCCTCTGCCGTCCACCGAATTCTGCTCCATGGCTTCTAAACCTTTCACCGGCCCTCTGCCGTCCACCGAATTCTGCTCCATGGCTTCTAAACCTTTCACCGGCCCTCTGCCGTCCACCGAATTCTGCTCCATGGCTTCTAAACCTTTCACCGGCCCTCTGCCGTCCACCGAATTCTGCTCCATGGCTGCTAAACCTTTCCACTTTTTTCCACTTTTTTCCACTTTTATCCAGTTTTATGGTGGAAAAAGGTGGGAAAAGGTGGATAAACGTGGAAGAAATTGGAAAAAGTGGAAAAAGTGGAAAAATGTGGGAAAATGTGGGGAAAAGGTGGGAAAAAAAGTGGAAAAAGGAGTGGATAAAGTGGATAAAACTGGATATAACTCAACTCAACTCATCAACTCATCAACTCAACTCATCAACTCATCAACTCAACTCATCAACTCAACTCCTCAACTCACGGCCCTCTGCCGTCCACCGAATTCTGCTCCATGGCTTCTAAACCTTTCACCGGCCCTCTGCCGTCCACCGAATTCTGCTCCATGGCTTCTAAACCTTTCACCGGCCCTCTGCCGTCCACCGAATTCTGCTCCATGGCTTCTAAACCTTTAACCGGCCCTCTGCCGTCCACCGAATTCTGCTCCATGGCTTCTAAACCTTTCACCGGCCCTCTGCCGTACACCGAATTCTGCTCCATGGCTTCTAAACCTTTCACCGGCCCTCTGCCGTCCACCGAATTCTGCTCCATGGCTTCTAAACCTTTCCACTTTTTTCCACTTTTTTCCACTTTTATCCAGTTTTATGGTGGAAAAAGGTGGGAAAAGGTGGATAAACGTGGAAGAAATTAGAAAAAGTGGAAAAAGTGGAAAAATGTGGGAAAATGTGGGAAAAAGGTGGGAAAAAAAGTGAAAAAAGGAGTGGATAAAGTGGATAAAACTGGATATAACTCAACTCAACTCATCAACTCATCAACTCAACTCATCAACTCATCAACTCAACTCATCAACTCAACTCCTCAACTCACAGCCCTCTGCCGTCCACCGAATTCTGCTCCATGGCTTCTAAACCTTTCACCGGCCCTCTGCCATCCACCGAATTCTGCTCCATGGCTTCTAAACCTTTCACCGGCCCTCTGCCGTCCACCGAATTCTGCTCCATGGCTTCTAAACCTTTCACCGGCCCTCTGCCGTCCACCGAATTCTGCTCCATGGCTTCTAAACCTTTCACCGGCCCTCTGCCGTCCACCGAATTCTGCTCCATGGCTTCTAAACCTTTCACCGGCCCTCTGCCGTCCACCGAATTCTGCTCCATGGCTTCTAAACCTTTAACCGGCCCTCTGCCGTCCACCGAATTCTGCTCCATGGCTTCTAAACCTTTCACCGGCCCTCTGCCGTCCACCGAATTCTGCTCCATGGCTTCTAAACCTTTCACCGGCCCTCTGCCGTCCACCGAATTCTGCTCCATGGCTTCTAAACCTTTCACCGGCCCTCTGCCGTCCACCGAATTCTGCTCCATGGCTTCTAAACCTTTCCAGTTTTTTCCACTTTTTTCCACTTTTATCCAGTTTTATGGTGGAAAAAGGTGGGAAAAGGTGGATAAACGTGGAAGAAATTGGAAAAAGTGGAAAAAGTGGAAAAAATTGGGAAAATGTGGGAAAAAGGTGGGAAAAAAAGTGGAAAAAGGAGTGGATAAAGTGGATAAAACTGGATATAACTCAACTCAACTCATCAACTCATCAACTCAACTCATCAACTCATCAACTCAACTCATCAACTCAACTCCTCAACTCACGGCCCTCTGCCGTCCACCGAATTCTGCTCCATGGCTTCTAAACCTTTCACCGGCCCTCTGCCATCCACCGAATTCTGCTCCATGGCTTCTAAACCTTTCACCGGCCCTCTGCCGTCCACCGAATTCTGCTCCATGGCTTCTAAACCTTTCACCGGCCCTCTGCCGTCCACCGAATTCTGCTCCATGGCTTCTAAACCTTTAACCGGCCCTCTGCCGTCCACCGAATTCTGCTCCATTGCTTCTAAACCTTTCACCGGCCATCTGCCGTCCACCGAATTCTGCTCCATGGCTTCTAAACCTTTCACCGGCCCTCTGCCGTCCACCGAATTCTGCTCCATGGCTTCTAAACCTTTCACCGGCCCTCTGCCGTCCACCGAATTCTGCTCCATGGCTTCTAAACCTTTCACCGGCCCTCTGCCGTCCACCGAATTCTGCTCCATGGCTTCTAAACCTTTCACCGGCCCTCTGCCGTCCACCGAATTCTGCTCCATGGCTTCTAAACCTTTCACCGGCCCTCTGCCGTCCACCGAATTCTGCTCCATGGCTTCTAAACCTTTCCAGTTTTTTCCAGTTTTTTCCACTTTTATCCAGTTTTATGGTGGAAAAAGGTGGGAAAAGGTGGATAAACGTGGAAGAAATTGGAAAAAGTGGAAAAAGTGGAAAAATGTGGGAAAATGTGGGAAAAAGGTGGGAAAAAAAGTGAAAAAAGGAGTGGATAAAGTGGATAAAACTGGATATAACTCAACTCAACTCATCAACTCATCAACTCAACTCATCAACTCATCAACTCAACTCATCAACTCAACTCCTCAACTCACGGCCCTCTGCCGTCCACCGAATTCTGCTCCATGGCTTCTAAACCTTTCACCGGCCCTCTGCCATCCACCGAATTCTGCTCCATGGCTTCTAAACCTTTCACCGGCCCTCTGCCGTCCACCGAATTCTGCTCCATGGCTTCTAAACCTTTCACCGGCCCTCTGCCGTCCACCGAATTCTGCTCCATGGCTTCTAAACCTTTCACCGGCCCTCTGCCGTCCACCGAATTCTGCTCCATGGCTTCTAAACCTTTCACCGGCCCTCTGCCGTCCACCGAATTCTGCTCCATGGCTTCTAAACCTTTCACCGGCCCTCTGCCGTCCACCGAATTCTGCTCCATGGCTTCTAAACCTTTCACCGGCCCTCTGCCGTCCACCGAATTCTGCTCCATGGCTTCTAAACCTTTCACCGGCCCTCTGCCGTCCACCGAATTCTGCTCCATGGCTTCTAAACCTTTCACCGGCCCTCTGCCGTCCACCGAATTCTGCTCCATGGCTTCTAAACCTTTCACCGGCCCTCTGCCGTCCACCGAATTCTGCTCCATGGCTTCTAAACCTTTCACCGGCCCTCTGCCGTCCACCGAATTCTGCTCCATGGCTTCTAAACCTTTCACCGGCCCTCTGCCGTCCACCGAATTCTGCTCCATGGCTTCTAAACCTTTCACCGGCCCTCTGCCGTCCACCGAATTCTGCTCCATGGCTTCTAAACCTTTAACCGGCCCTCTGCCGTCCACCGAATTCTGCTCCATGGCTTCTAAACCTTTCACCGGCCCTCTGCCGTCCACCGAATTCTGCTCCATGGCTTCTAAACCTTTCACCGGCCCTCTGCCGTCCACCGAATTCTGCTCCATGGCTTCTAAACCTTTCACCGGCCCTCTGCCGTCCACCGAATTCTGCTCCATGGCTTCTAAACCTTTCACCGGCCCTCTGCCGTCCACCGAATTCTGCTCCATGGCTTCTAAACCTTTCACCGGCCCTCTGCCGTCCACCGAATTCTGCTCCATGGCTTCTAAACCTTTCACCGGCCCTCTGCCGTCCACCGAATTCTGCTCCATGGCTTCTAAACCTTTCACCGGCCCTCTGCCGTCCACCGAATTCTGCTCCATGGCTTCTAAACCTTTCACCGGCCCTCTGCCGTCCACCGAATTCTGCTCCATGGCTTCTAAACCTTTCACCGGCCCTCTGCCGTCCACCGAATTCTGCTCCATGGCTTCTAAACCTTTCACCGGCCCTCTGCCGTCCACCGAATTCTGCTCCATGGCTTCTAAACCTTTCCACTTTTTTCCACTTTTTTCCACTTTTATCCAGTTTTATGGTGGAAAAAGGTGGGAAAAGGTGGATAAACGTGGAAGAAATTGGAAAAAGTGGAAAAAATGGAAAAATTTGGGAAAATGTGGGAAAAAGGTGGGAAAAAAAGTGAAAAAAGGAGTGGATAAAGTGGATAAAACTGGATATAACTCAACTCAACTCATCAACTCATCAACTCAACTCATCAACTCATCAACTCAACTCATCAACTCAACTCCTCAACTCACAGCCCTCTGCCGTCCACCGAATTCTGCTCCATGGCTTCTAAACCTTTCACCGGCCCTCTGCCATCCACCGAATTCTGCTCCATGGCTTCTAAACCTTTCACCGGCCCTCTGCCGTCCACCGAATTCTGCTCCATGGCTTCTAAACCTTTCACCGGCCCTCTGCCGTCCACCGAATTCTGCTCCATGGCTTCTAAACCTTTCACCGGCCCTCTGCCGTCCACCGAATTCTGCTCCATGGCTTCTAAACCTTTCACCGGCCCTCTGCCGTCCACCGAATTCTGCTCCATGGCTTCTAAACCTTTAACCGGCCCTCTGCCGTCCACCGAATTCTGCTCCATGGCTTCTAAACCTTTCACCGGCCCTCTGCCGTCCACCGAATTCTGCTCCATGGCTTCTAAACCTTTCACCGGCCCTCTGCCGTCCACCGAATTCTGCTCCATGGCTTCTAAACCTTTCCAGTTTTTTCCACTTTTTTCCACTTTTATCCAGTTTTATGGTGGAAAAAGGTGGGAAAAGGTGGATAAACGTGGAAGAAATTGGAAAAAGTGGAAAAAGTGGAAAAATTTGGGAAAATGTGGGAAAAAGGTGGGAAAAAAAGTGGAAAAAGGAGTGGATAAAGTGGATAAAACTGGATATAACTCAACTCAACTCATCAACTCATCAACTCAACTCATCAACTCATCAACTCAACTCATCAACTCAACTCCTCAACTCACGGCCCTCTGCCGTCCACCGAATTCTGCTCCATGGCTTCTAAACCTTTCACCGGCCCTCTGCCATTCACCGAATTCTGCTCCATGGCTTCTAAACCTTTCACCGGCCCTCTGCCGTCCACCGAATTCTGCTCCATGGCTTCTAAACCTTTCACCGGCCCTCTGCCGTCCACTGAATTCTGCTCCATGGCTTCTAAACCTTTCACCGGCCCTCTGCCGTCCACCGAATTCTGCTCCATGGCTTCTAAACCTTTAACTGGCCCTCTGCCGTCCACCGAATTCTGCTCCATGGCTTCTAAACCTTTCACCGGCCCTCTGCCGTCCACCGAATTCTGCTCCATGGCTTCTAAACCTTTCACCGGCCCTCTGCCGTCCACCGAATTCTGCTCCATGGCTTCTAAACCTTTCACCGGCCCTCTGCCGTCCACCGAATTCTGCTCCATGGCTTCTAAACCTTTCCAGTTTTTTCCACTTTTTTCCACTTTTATCCAGTTTTATGGTGGAAAAAGGTGGGAAAAGGTGGATAAACGTGGAAGAAATTGGAAAAAGTGGAAAAAGTGGAAAAATTTGGGAAAATGTGGGAAAAAGGTGGGAAAAAAAGTGGAAAAAGGAGTGGATAAAGTGGATAAAACTGGATATAACTCAACTCAACTCATCAACTCATCAACTCAACTCATCAACTCATCAACTCAACTCATCAACTCAACTCCTCAACTCACGGCCCTCTGCCGTCCACCGAATTCTGCTCCATGGCTTCTAAACCTTTCACCGGCCCTCTGCCGTCCACTGAATTCTGCTCCATGGCTTCTAAACCTTTCACCGGCCCTCTGCCGTCCACCGAATTCTGCTCCATGGCTTCTAAACCTTTAACCGGCCCTCTGCCGTCCACCGAATTCTGCTCCATGGCTTCTAAACCTTTCATCGGCCCTCTGCCGTCCACCGAATTCTGCTCCATGGCTTCTAAACCTTTCACCGGCCCTCTGCCGTCCACCGAATTCTGCTCCATGGCTTCTAAACCTTTCACCGGCCCTCTGCCGTCCACCGAATTCTGCTCCATGGCTTCTAAACCTTTCCAGTTTTTTCCACTTTTTTCCACTTTTATCCAGTTTTATGGTGGAAAAAGGTGGGAAAAGGTGGATAAACGTGGAAGAAATTGGAAAAAGTGGAAAAAGTGGAAAAATTTGGGAAAATGTGGGAAAAAGGTGGGAAAAAAAGTGGAAAAAGGAGTGGATAAAGTGGATAAAACTGGATATAACTCAACTCAACTCATCAACTCATCAACTCAACTCATCAACTCATCAACTCAACTCATCAACTCAACTCCTCAACTCACGGCCCTCTGCCGTCCACCGAATTCTGCTCCATGGCTTCTAAACCTTTCACCGGCCCTCTGCCGTCCACCGAATTCTGCTCCATGGCTTCTAAACCTTTCACCGGCCCTCTGCCGTCCACCGAATTCTGCTCCATGGCTTCTAAACCTTTAACCGGCCCTCTGCCGTCCACCGAATACTGCTCCATGGCTTCTAAACCTTTCACCGGCCCTCTGCCGTCCACCGAATTCTGCTCCATGGCTTCTAAACCTTTCACCGGCCCTCTGCCGTCCACCGAATACTGCTCCATGGCTTCTAAACCTTTCACCGGCCCTCTGCCGTCCACCGAATTCTGCTCCATGGCTTCTAAACCTTTCACCGGCCCTCTGCCGTCCACCGAATTCTGCTCCATGGCTTCTAAACCTTTCACCGGCCCTCTGCCGTCCACCGAATTCTGCTCCATGGCTTCTAAACCTTTCACCGGCCCTCTGCCGTCCACCGAATTCTGCTCCATGGCTTCTAAACCTTTAACCGGCCCTCTGCCGTCCACCGAATTCTGCTCCATGGCTTCTAAACCTTTCACCGGCCCTCTGCCGTCCACCGAATACTGCTCCATGGCTTCTAAACCTTTCACCGGCCCTCTGCCGTCCACCGAATTCTGCTCCATGGCTTCTAAACCTTTCACCGGCCCTCTGCCGTCCACCGAATTCTGCTCCATGGCTTCTAAACCTTTCACCGGCCCTCTGCCGTCCACCGAATTCTGCTCCATGGCTTCTAAACCTTTCACCGGCCCTCTGCCGTCCACCGAATTCTGCTCCATGGCTTCTAAACCTTTCCACTTTTTTCCACTTTTTTCCACTTTTATCCAGTTTTATGGTGGAAAAAGGTGGGAAAAGGTGGATAAACGTGGAAGAAATTGGAAAAAGTGGAAAAAGTGGAAAAATGTGGGAAAATGTGGGAAAAAGGTGGGAAAAAAAGTGGAAAAAGGAGTGGATAAAGTGGATAAAACTGGATATAACTCAACTCAACTCATCAACTCATCAACTCAACTCATCAACTCATCAACTCAACTCATCAACTCAACTCCTCAACTCACGGCCCTCTGCCGTCCACCGAATTCTGCTCCATGGCTTCTAAACCTTTCACCGGCCCTCTGCCGTCCACCGAATTCTGCTCCATGGCTTCTAAACCTTTCACCGGCCCTCTGCCGTCCACCGAATTCTGCTCCATGGCTTCTAAACCTTTAACCGGCCCTCTGCCGTCCACCGAATTCTGCTCCATGGCTTCTAAACCTTTCACCGGCCCTCTGCCGTCCACCGAATTCTGCTCCATGGCTTCTAAACCTTTCACCGGCCCTCTGCCGTCCACCGAATTCTGCTCCATGGCTTCTAAACCTTTCACCGGCCCTCTGCCGTCCACCGAATTCTGCTCCATGGCTTCTAAACCTTTCACCGGCCCTCTGCCGTCCACCGAATTCTGCTCCATGGCTTCTAAACCTTTCACCGGCCCTCTGCCGTCCACCGAATTCTGATCCATGGCTTCTAAACCTTTCCACTTTTTTCCACTTTTTTCCACTTTTATCCAGTTTTATGGTGGAAAAAGGTGGGAAAAGGTGGATAAACGTGGAAGAAATTGGAAAAAGTGGAAAAAGTGGAAAAATGTGGGAAAATGTGGGAAAAAGGTGGGAAAAAAAGTGGAAAAAGGAGTGGATAAAGTGGATAAAACTGGATATAACTCAACTCAACTCATCAACTCATCAACTCAACTCATCAACTCATCAACTCAACTCATCAACTCAACTCCTCAACTCACGGCCCTCTGCCGTCCACCGAATTCTGCTCCATGGCTTCTAAACCTTTCACCGGCCCTCTGCCGTCCACCGAATTCTGCTCCATGGCTTCTAAACCTTTCACCGGCCCTCTGCCGTCCACCGAATTCTGCTCCATGGCTTCTAAACCTTTAACCGGCCCTCTGCCGTCCACCGAATTCTGCTCCATGGCTTCTAAACCTTTCACCGGCCCTCTGCCGTCCACCGAATTCTGCTCCATGGCTTCTAAACCTTTCACCGGCCCTCTGCCGTCCACCGAATTCTGCTCCATGGCTTCTAAACCTTTCACCGGCCCTCTGCCGTCCACCGAATTCTGCTCCATGGCTTCTAAACCTTTCCAGTTTTTTTCCACTTTTTTCCACTTTTATCCAGTTTTATGGTAGAAAAAGGTGGGAAAAGGTGGAAAAACGTGGAAGAAATTGGAAAAAGTGGAAAAAGTGGAAAAATTTGGGAAAATGTGGGAAAAAGGTGGGAAAAAAAGTGGAAAAAGGAGTGGAAAAAAGTGGAAAAAAGTGGATAAAACTGGATAAAACTCAACTCAACTCATCAACTCATCAACTCAACTCATCAACTCATCAACTCAACTCATCAACTCAACTCCTTAACTCACGGCCCTCTGCCATCCACCGAATTCTGCTCCATGGCTTCTAAACCTTTCACCGGCCCTCTGCCGTCCACCGAATTCTGCTCCATGGCTTCTAAACCTTTCACCGGCCCTCTGCCGTCCACCGAATTCTGCTCCATGGCTTCTAAACCTTTCACCGGCCCTCTGCTGTCCACCGAATTCTGCTCCATGGCTTCTAAACCTTTCACCGGCCCTCTGCCGTCCACCGAATTCTGCTCCATGGCTTCTAAACCTTTCACCGGCCCTCTGCCGTCCACCGAATTCTGCTCCATGGCTTCTAAACCTTTCACCGGCCCTCTGCCGTCCACCGAATTCTGCTCCATGGCTTCTAAACCTTTAACCGGCCCTCTGCCGTCCACCGAATTCTGCTCCATGGCTTCTAAACCTTTCACCGGCCCTCTGCCGTCCACCGAATTCTGCTCCATGGCTTCTAAACCTTTCACCGGCCCTCTGCCGTCCACCGAATTCTGCTCCATGGCTTCTAAACCTTTCACCGGCCCTCTGCCGTCCACCGAATTCTGCTCCATGGCTTCTAAACCTTTCACCGGCCCTCTGCCGTCCACCGAATTCTGCTCCATGGCTTCTAAACCTTTCACCGGCCCTCTGCCGTCCACCGAATTCTGCTCCATGGCTTCTAAACCTTTCCACTTTTTTCCACTTTTTTCCACTTTTATCCAGTTTTATGGTGGAAAAAGGTGGGAAAAGGTGGATAAACGTGGAAGAAATTGGAAAAAGTGGAAAAAGTGGAAAAATGTGGGAAAATGTGGGAAAAGGGTGGGAAAAAAAGTGGAAAAAGGAGTGGATAAAGTGGATAAAACTGGATATAACTCAACTCAACTCATCAACTCATCAACTCAACTCATCAACTCATCAACTCAACTCATCAACTCAACTCCTCAACTCACGGCCCTCTGCCGTCCACCGAATTCTGCTCCATGGCTTCTAAACCTTTCACCGGCCCTCTGCCGTCCACCGAATTCTGCTCCATGGCTTCTAAACCTTTCACCGGCCCTCTGCCGTCCACCGAATTCTGCTCCATGGCTTCTAAACCTTTAACCGGCCCTCTGCCGTCCACCGAATTCTGCTCCATGGCTTCTAAACCTTTCACCGGCCCTCTGCCGTCCACCGAATTCTGCTCCATGGCTTCTAAACCTTTCACCGGCCCTCTGCCGTCCACCGAATTCTGCTCCATGGCTTCTAAACCTTTCACCGGCCCTCTGCCGTCCACCGAATTCTGCTCCATGGCTTCTAAACCTTTCCAGTTTTTTTCCACTTTTTTCCACTTTTATCCAGTTTTATCGTGGAAAAAGGTGGGAAAAGGTGGAAAAACGTGGAAGAAATTGGAAAAAGTGGAAAAAGTGGAAAAATTTGGGAAAATGTGGGAAAAAGGTGGGGAAAAAAAGTGGAAAAAGGAGTGAAAAAAAGTGGAAAAAAGTGGATAAAACTGGATAAAACTCAACTCAACTCATCAACTCATCAACTCAACTCATCAACTCATCAACTCAACTCATCAACTCAACTCCTCAACTCACGGCCCTCTGCCGTCCACCGAATTCTGCTCCATGGCTTCTAAACCTTTCACCGGCCCTCTGCAGTCCACCGAATTCTGCTCCATGGCTTCTAAACCTTTCACCGGCCCTCTGCCGTCCACCGAATTCTGCTCCATGGCTTCTAAACCTTTCACCGGCCCTCTGCCGTCCACCGAATTCTGCTCCATGGCTTCTAAACCTTTCCAGTTTTTTTCCACTTTTTTCCACTTTTATCCAGTTTTATGGTGGAAAACGGTGGGAACAGGTGGAAAAACGTGGAAGAAATTGGAAAAAGTGGAAAAAGTGGAAAAAGTTGGGAAAATGTGGGAAAAAGGTGGGGGAAAAAAGTGGAAAAATGTGGAAAAAAGTGGAAAAAATTGGATAAAACTGGATAAAACTCAACTCAACTCATCAACTCATCAACTCAACTCATCAACTCATCAACTCAACTCATCAACTCAACTCCTCAACTCACGGCCCTCTGCCGTCCACCGAATTCTGCTCCATGGCTTCTAAACCTTTCACCGGCCCTCTGCCGTCCACCGAATTCTGCTCCATGGCTTCTAAACCTTTCACCGGCCCTCTGCCGTCCACCGAATTCTGCTCCATGGCTTCTAAACCTTTCACCGGCCCTCTGCCATCCACCGAATTCTGCTCCATGGCTTCTAAACCTTTCACCGGCCCTCTGCCGTCCACCGAATTCTGCTCCATGGCTTCTAAACCTTTCACCGGCCCTCTGCCGTCCACCGAATTCTGCTCCATGGCTTTTAAACCTTTCACCGGCCCTCTGCCGTCCACCGAATTCTGCTCCATGGCTTCTAAACCTTTCACCGGCCCTCTGCCGTCCACCGAATTCTGCTCCATGGCTTCTAAACCTTTCACCGGCCCTCTGCCGTCCACCGAATTCTGCTCCATGGCTTCTAAACCTTTCACCGGCCCTCTGCCGTCCACCGAATTCTGCTCCATGGCTTCTAAACCTTTAACCGGCCCTCTGCCGTCCACCGAATTCTGCTCCATGGCTTCTAAACCTTTCACCGGCCCTCTGCCGTCCACCGAATTCTGCTCCATGGCTTCTAAACCTTTCACCGGCCCTCTGCCGTCCACCGAATTCTGCTCCATGGCTTCTAAACCTTTCACCGGCCCTCTGCCGTCCACCGAATTCTGCTCCATGGCTTCTAAACCTTTCCACTTTTTTCCACTTTTTTCCACTTTTATCCAGTTTTATGGTGGAAAAAGGTGGGAAAAGGTGGATAAACGTGGAAGAAATTGGAAAAAGTGGAAAAAGTGGAAAAATGTGGGAAAATGTGGGAAAAAGGTGGGAAAAAAAGTGGAAAAAGGAGTGGATAAAGTGGATAAAACTGGATATAACTCAACTCAACTCATCAACTCATCAACTCAACTCATCAACTCATCAACTCAACTCATCAACTCAACTCCTCAACTCACGGCCCTCTGCCGTCCACCGAATTCTGCTCCATGGCTTCTAAACCTTTCACCGGCCCTCTGCCGTCCACCGAATTCTGCTCCATGGCTTCTAAACCTTTCACCGGCCCTCTGCCGTCCACCGAATTCTGCTCCATGGCTTCTAAACCTTTAACCGGCCCTCTGCCGTCCACCGAATTCTGCTCCATGGCTTCTAAACCTTTCACCGGCCCTCTGCCGTCCACCGAATTCTGCTCCATGGCTTCTAAACCTTTCACCGGCCCTCTGCCGTCCACCGAATTCTGCTCCATGGCTTCTAAACCTTTCACCGGCCCTCTGCCGTCCACCGAATTCTGCTCCATGGCTTCTAAACCTTTCCAGTTTTTTTCCACTTTTTTCCACTTTTATCCAGTTTTATGGTGGAAAAAGGTGGGAAAAGGTGGAAAAACGTGGAAGAAATTGGAAAAGGTGGAAAAAGTGGAAAAATTTGGGAAAATGTGGGAAAAAGGTGGGAAAAAAAAGTGGAAAAAGGAGTGAAAAAAAGTGGAAAAAAGTGGATAAAACTGGATAAAACTCAACTCAACTCATCAACTCATCAACTCAACTCATCAACTCATCAACTCAACTCATCAACTCAACTCCTCAACTCACGGCCCTCTGCCGTCCACCGAATTCTGCTCCATGGCTTCTAAACCTTTCACCGGCCCTCTGCAGTCCACCGAATTCTGCTCCATGGCTTCTAAACCTTTCACCGGCCCTCTGCCGTCCACCGAATTCTGCTCCATGGCTTCTAAACCTTTCACCGGCCCTCTGCCGTCCACCGAATTCTGCTCCATGGCTTCTAAACCTTTCCAGTTTTTTTCCACTTTTTTCCACTTTTATCCAGTTTTATGGTGGAAAAAGGTGGGAACAGGTGGAAAAACGTGGAAGAAATTGGAAAAAGTGGAAAAAGTGGAAAAAGTTGGGAAAATGTGGGAAAAAGGTGGGGGAAAAAAGTGGAAAAAGGTGGAAAAAAGTGGAAAAAATTGGATAAAACTGGATAAAACTCAACTCAACTCATCAACTCATCAACTCAACTCATCAACTCATCAACTCAACTCATCAACTCAACTCCTCAACTCACGGCCCTCTGCCGTCCACCGAATTCTGCTCCATGGCTTCTAAACCTTTCACCGGCCCTCTGCCGTCCACCGAATTCTGCTCCATGGCTTCTAAACCTTTCACCGGCCCTCTGCCGTCCACCGAATTCTGCTCCATGGCTTCTAAACCTTTCACCGGCCCTCTGCCATCCACCGAATTCTGCTCCATGGCTTCTAAACCTTTCACCGGCCCTCTGCCGTCCACCGAATTCTGCTCCATGGCTTCTAAACCTTTCACCGGCCCTCTGCCGTCCACCGAATTCTGCTCCATGGCTTCTAAACCTTTCACCGGCCCTCTGCCGTCCACCGAATTCTGCTCCATGGCTTCTAAACCTTTCACCGGCCCTCTGCCGTCCACCGAATTCTGCTCCATGGCTTCTAAACCTTTCACCGGCCCTCTGCCGTCCACCGAATTCTGCTCCATGGCTTCTAAACCTTTCACCGGCCCTCTGCCGTCCACCGAATTCTGCTCCATGGCTTCTAAACCTTTAACCGGCCCTCTGCCGTCCACCGAATTCTGCTCCATGGCTTCTAAACCTTTCACCGGCCCTCTGCCGTCCACCGAATTCTGCTCCATGGCTTCTAAACCTTTCACCGGCCCTCTGCCGTCCACCGAATTCTGCTCCATGGCTTCTAAACCTTTCACCGGCCCTCTGCCGTCCACCGAATTTTGCTCCATGGCTTCTAAACCTTTCCAGTTTTTTTCCACTTTTTTCCACTTTTATCCAGTTTTATGGTGGAAAAAGGTGGGAAAAGGTGGAAAAACGTGGAAGAAATTGGAAGAAATTGGAAAAAGTGGAAAAATTTGGGAACATGTGGGAAAAAGGTGGGAAAAAAAAGTGGAAAAAGGAGTGGAAAAAAGTGGAAAAAAGTGGATAAAACTGGATAAAACTCAACTCAACTCATCAACTCATCAACTCAACTCATCAACTCATCAACTCATCAACTCAACTCATCAACTCAACTCCTCAACTCACGGCCCTCTGCCATCCACCGAATTCTGCTCCATGGCTTCTAAACCTTTCACCGGCCCTCTGCCGTCCACCGAATTCTGCTCCATGGCTTCTAAACCTTTCACCGGCCCTCTGCCGTCCACCGAATTCTGCTCCATGGCTTCTAAACCTTTAACCGGCCCTCTGCCGTCCACCGAATTCTGCTCCATGGCTTCTAAACCTTTCACCGGCCCTCTGCCGTCCACCGAATTCTGCTCCATGGCTTCTAAACCTTTCACCGGCCCTCTGCCGTCCACCGAATTCTGCTCCATGGCTTCTAAACCTTTCACCGGCCCTCTGCCGTCCACCGAATTCTGCTCCATGGCTTCTAAACCTTTCCAGTTTTTTTCCACTTTTTTCCACTTTTATCCAGTTTTATGGTGGAAAAAGGTGGGAAAAGGTGGAAAAACGTGGAAGAAATTGGAAAAGGTGGAAAAAGTGGAAAAATTTGGGAAAATGTGGGAAAAAGGTGGGAAAAAAAAGTGGAAAAAGGAGTGAAAAAAAGTGGAAAAAAGTGGATAAAACTGGATAAAACTCAACTCAACTCATCAACTCATCAACTCAACTCATCAACTCATCAACTCAACTCATCAACTCAACTCCTCAACTCACGGCCCTCTGCCGTCCACCGAATTCTGCTCCATGGCTTCTAAACCTTTCACCGGCCCTCTGCAGTCCACCGAATTCTGCTCCATGGCTTCTAAACCTTTCACCGGCCCTCTGCCGTCCACCGAATTCTGCTCCATGGCTTCTAAACCTTTCACCGGCCCTCTGCCGTCCACCGAATTCTGCTCCATGGCTTCTAAACCTTTCCAGTTTTTTTCCACTTTTTTCCACTTTTATCCAGTTTTATGGTGGAAAAAGGTGGGAACAGGTGGAAAAACGTGGAAGAAATTGGAAAAAGTGGAAAAAGTGGAAAAAGTTGGGAAAATGTGGGAAAAAGGTGGGGGAAAAAAGTGGAAAAAGGTGGAAAAAAGTGGAAAAAATTGGATAAAACTGGATAAAACTCAACTCAACTCATCAACTCATCAACTCAACTCATCAACTCATCAACTCAACTCATCAACTCAACTCCTCAACTCACGGCCCTCTGCCGTCCACCGAATTCTGCTCCATGGCTTCTAAACCTTTCACCGGCCCTCTGCCGTCCACCGAATTCTGCTCCATGGCTTCTAAACCTTTCACCGGCCCTCTGCCGTCCACCGAATTCTGCTCCATGGCTTCTAAACCTTTCACCGGCCCTCTGCCATCCACCGAATTCTGCTCCATGGCTTCTAAACCTTTCACCGGCCCTCTGCCGTCCACCGAATTCTGCTCCATGGCTTCTAAACCTTTCACCGGCCCTCTGCCGTCCACCGAATTCTGCTCCATGGCTTCTAAACCTTTCACCGGCCCTCTGCCGTCCACCGAATTCTGCTCCATGGCTTCTAAACCTTTCACCGGCCCTCTGCCGTCCACCGAATTCTGCTCCATGGCTTCTAAACCTTTCACCGGCCCTCTGCCGTCCACCGAATTCTGCTCCATGGCTTCTAAACCTTTCACCGGCCCTCTGCCGTCCACCGAATTCTGCTCCATGGCTTCTAAACCTTTAACCGGCCCTCTGCCGTCCACCGAATTCTGCTCCATGGCTTCTAAACCTTTCACCGGCCCTCTGCCGTCCACCGAATTCTGCTCCATGGCTTCTAAACCTTTCACCGGCCCTCTGCCGTCCACCGAATTCTGCTCCATGGCTTCTAAACCTTTCACCGGCCCTCTGCCGTCCACCGAATTTTGCTCCATGGCTTCTAAACCTTTCCAGTTTTTTTCCACTTTTTTCCACTTTTATCCAGTTTTATGGTGGAAAAAGGTGGGAAAAGGTGGAAAAACGTGGAAGAAATTGGAAGAAATTGGAAAAAGTGGAAAAATTTGGGAACATGTGGGAAAAAGGTGGGAAAAAAAGTGGAAAAAGGAGTGGAAAAAAGTGGAAAAAAGTGGATAAAACTGGATAAAACTCAACTCAACTCATCAACTCATCAACTCAACTCATCAACTCATCAACTCATCAACTCAACTCATCAACTCAACTCCTCAACTCACGGCCCTCTGCCATCCACCGAATTCTGCTCCATGGCTTCTAAACCTTTCACCGGCCCTCTGCCGTCCACCGAATTCTGCTCCATGGCTTCTAAACCTTTCACCGGCCCTCTGCCGTCCACCGAATTCTGCTCCATGGCTTCTAAACCTTTCACCGGCCCTCTGCCATCCACCGAATTCTGCTCCATGGCTTCTAAACCTTTCACCGGCCCTCTGCTGTCCACCGAATTCTGCTCCATGGCTTCTAAACCTTTCACCGGCCCTCTGCCGTCCACCGAATTCTGCTCCATGGCTTCTAAACCTTTCACCGGCCCTCTGCCGTCCACCGAATTCTGCTCCATGGCTTCTAAACCTTTCACCGGCCCTCTGCCGTCCACCGAATTCTGCTCCATGGCTTCTAAACCTTTAACCGGCCCTCTGCCGTCCACCGAATTCTGCTCCATGGCTTCTAAACCTTTCACCGGCCCTCTGCCGTCCACCGAATTCTGCTCCATGGCTTCTAAACCTTTCACCGGCCCTCTGCCGTCCACCGAATTCTGCTCCATGGCTTCTAAACCTTTCACCGGCCCTCTGCCGTCCACCGAATTCTGCTCCATGGCTTCTAAACCTTTCACCGGCCCTCTGCCGTCCACCGAATTCTGCTCCATGGCTTCTAAACCTTTCACCGGCCCTCTGCCGTCCACCGAATTCTGCTCCATGGCTTCTAAACCTTTCCACTTTTTTCCACTTTTTTCCACTTTTATCCAGTTTTATGGTGGAAAAAGGTGGGAAAAGGTGGATAAACGTGGAAGAAATTGGAAAAAGTGGAAAAAGTGGAAAAATGTGGGAAAATGTGGGAAAAAGGTGGGAAAAAAAGTGGAAAAAGGAGTGGATAAAGTGGATAAAACTGGATATAACTCAACTCAACTCATCAACTCATCAACTCAACTCATCAACTCATCAACTCAACTCATCAACTCAACTCCTCAACTCACGGCCCTCTGCCGTCCACCGAATTCTGCTCCATGGCTTCTAAACCTTTCACCGGCCCTCTGCCATCCACCGAATTCTGCTCCATGGCTTCTAAACCTTTCACCGGCCCTCTGCCGTCCACCGAATTCTGCTCCATGGCTTCTAAACCTTTCACCGGCCCTCTGCCGTCCACCGAATTCTGCTCCATGGCTTCTAAACCTTTCACCGGCCCTCTGCCGTCCACCGAATTCTGCTCCATGGCTTCTAAACCTTTCACCGGCCCTCTGCCGTCCACCGAATTCTGCTCCATGGCTTCTAAACCTTTCACCGGCCCTCTGCCGTCCACCGAATTCTGCTCCATGGCTTCTAAACCTTTCACCGGCCCTCTGCCGTCCACCGAATTCTGCTCCATGGCTTCTAAACCTTTCACCGGCCCTCTGCCGTCCACCGAATTCTGCTCCATGGCTTCTAAACCTTTCACCGGCCCTCTGCCGTCCACCGAATTCTGCTCCATGGCTTCTAAACCTTTCACCGGCCCTCTGCCGTCCACCGAATTCTGCTCCATGGCTTCTAAACCTTTCACCGGCCCTCTGCCGTCCACCGAATTCTGCTCCATGGCTTCTAAACCTTTCCACTTTTTTCCACTTTTTTCCACTTTTATCCAGTTTTATGGTGGAAAAAGGTGGGAAAAGGTGGATAAACGTGGAAGAAATTGGAAAAAGTGGAAAAAGTGGAAAAATGTGGGAAAATGTGGGAAAAAGGTGGGAAAAAAAGTGAAAAAAGGAGTGGATAAAGTGGATAAAACTGGATATAACTCAACTCAACTCATCAACTCATCAACTCAACTCATCAACTCATCAACTCAACTCATCAACTCAACTCCTCAACTCACAGCCCTCTGCCGTCCACCGAATTCTGCTCCATGGCTTCTAAACCTTTCACCGGCCCTCTGCCATCCACCGAATTCTGCTCCATGGCTTCTAAACCTTTCACCGGCCCTCTGCCGTCCACCGAATTCTGCTCCATGGCTTCTAAACCTTTCACCGGCCCTCTGCCGTCCACCGAATTCTGCTCCATGGCTTCTAAACCTTTCACCGGCCCTCTGCCGTCCACCGAATTCTGCTCCATGGCTTCTAAACCTTTCACCGGCCCTCTGCCGTCCACCGAATTCTGCTCCATGGCTTCTAAACCTTTCACCGGCCCTCTGCCGTCCACCGAATTCTGCTCCATGGCTTCTAAACCTTTCACCGGCCCTCTGCCGTCCACCGAATTCTGCTCCATGGCTTCTAAACCTTTCACCGGCCCTCTGCCGTCCACCGAATTCTGCTCCATGGCTTCTAAACCTTTCACCGGCCCTCTGCCGTCCACCGAATTCTGCTCCATGGCTTCTAAACCTTTCACCGGCCCTCTGCCGTCCACCGAATTCTGCTCCATGGCTTCTAAACCTTTCACCGGCCCTCTGCCGTCCACCGAATTCTGCTCCATGGCTTCTAAACCTTTCCACTTTTTTCCACTTTTTTCCACTTTTATCCAGTTTTATGGTGGAAAAAGGTGGGAAAAGGTGGATAAACGTGGAAGAAATTGGAAAAAGTGGAAAAAGTGGAAAAATGTGGGAAAATGTGGGAAAAAGGTGGGAAAAAAAGTGAAAAAAGGAGTGGATAAAGTGGATAAAACTGGATATAACTCAACTCAACTCATCAACTCATCAACTCAACTCATCAACTCATCAACTCAACTCATCAACTCAACTCCTCAACTCACAGCCCTCTGCCGTCCACCGAATTCTGCTCCATGGCTTCTAAACCTTTCACCGGCCCTCTGCCATCCACCGAATTCTGCTCCATGGCTTCTAAACCTTTCACCGGCCCTCTGCCGTCCACCGAATTCTGCTCCATGGCTTCTAAACCTTTCACCGGCCCTCTGCCGTCCACCGAATTCTGCTCCATGGCTTCTAAACCTTTCACCGGCCCTCTGCCGTCCACCGAATTCTGCTCCATGGCTTCTAAACCTTTAACCGGCCCTCTGCCGTCCACCGAATTCTGCTCCATGGCTTCTAAACCTTTCACCGGCCCTCTGCCGTCCACCGAATTCTGCTCCATGGCTTCTAAACCTTTCACCGGCCCTCTGCCGTCCACCGAATTCTGCTCCATGGCTTCTAAACCTTTCACCGGCCCTCTGCCGTCCACCGAATTCTGCTCCATGGCTTCTAAACCTTTCACCGGCCCTCTGCCGTCCACCGAATTCTGCTCCATGGCTTCTAAACCTTTCACCGGCCCTCTGCCGTCCACCGAATTCTGCTCCATGGCTTCTAAACCTTTCCACTTTTTTCCACTTTTTTCCACTTTTATCCAGTTTTATGGTGGAAAAAGGTGGGAAAAGGTGGATAAACGTGGAAGAAATTGGAAAAAGTGGAAAAAGTGGAAAAATGTGGGAAAATGTGGGGAAAAGGTGGGAAAAAAAGTGGAAAAAGGAGTGGATAAAGTGGATAAAACTGGATATAACTCAACTCAACTCATCAACTCATCAACTCAACTCATCAACTCATCAACTCAACTCATCAACTCAACTCCTCAACTCACGGCCCTCTGCCGTCCACCGAATTCTGCTCCATGGCTTCTAAACCTTTCACCGGCCCTCTGCCGTCCACCGAATTCTGCTCCATGGCTTCTAAACCTTTCACCGGCCCTCTGCCGTCCACCGAATTCTGCTCCATGGCTTCTAAACCTTTAACCGGCCCTCTGCCGTCCACCGAATTCTGCTCCATGGCTTCTAAACCTTTCACCGGCCCTCTGCCGTCCACCGAATTCTGCTCCATGGCTTCTAAACCTTTCACCGGCCCTCTGCCGTCCACCGAATTCTGCTCCATGGCTTCTAAACCTTTCCACTTTTTTCCACTTTTTTCCACTTTTATCCAGTTTTATGGTGGAAAAAGGTGGGAAAAGGTGGATAAACGTGGAAGAAATTGGAAAAAGTGGAAAAAGTGGAAAAATGTGGGAAAATGTGGGAAAAAGGTGGGAAAAAAAGTGAAAAAAGGAGTGGATAAAGTGGATAAAACTGGATATAACTCAACTCAACTCATCAACTCATCAACTCAACTCATCAACTCATCAACTCAACTCATCAACTCAACTCCTCAACTCACAGCCCTCTGCCGTCCACCGAATTCTGCTCCATGGCTTCTAAACCTTTCACCGGCCCTCTGCCATCCACCGAATTCTGCTCCATGGCTTCTAAACCTTTCACCGGCCCTCTGCCGTCCACCGAATTCTGCTCCATGGCTTCTAAACCTTTCACCGGCCCTCTGCCGTCCACCGAATTCTGCTCCATGGCTTCTAAACCTTTCACCGGCCCTCTGCCGTCCACCGAATTCTGCTCCATGGCTTCTAAACCTTTCACCGGCCCTCTGCCGTCCACCGAATTCTGCTCCATGGCTTCTAAACCTTTAACCGGCCCTCTGCCGTCCACCGAATTCTGCTCCATGGCTTCTAAACCTTTCACCGGCCCTCTGCCGTCCACCGAATTCTGCTCCATGGCTTCTAAACCTTTCACCGGCCCTCTGCCGTCCACCGAATTCTGCTCCATGGCTTCTAAACCTTTCACCGGCCCTCTGCCGTCCACCGAATTCTGCTCCATGGCTTCTAAACCTTTCCAGTTTTTTCCACTTTTTTCCACTTTTATCCAGTTTTATGGTGGAAAAAGGTGGGAAAAGGTGGATAAACGTGGAAGAAATTGGAAAAAGTGGAAAAAGTGGAAAAAATTGGGAAAATGTGGGAAAAAGGTGGGAAAAAAAGTGGAAAAAGGAGTGGATAAAGTGGATAAAACTGGATATAACTCAACTCAACTCATCAACTCATCAACTCAACTCATCAACTCATCAACTCAACTCATCAACTCAACTCCTCAACTCACGGCCCTCTGCCGTCCACCGAATTCTGCTCCATGGCTTCTAAACCTTTCACCGGCCCTCTGCCATCCACCGAATTCTGCTCCATGGCTTCTAAACCTTTCACCGGCCCTCTGCCGTCCACCGAATTCTGCTCCATGGCTTCTAAACCTTTCACCGGCCCTCTGCCGTCCACCGAATTCTGCTCCATGGCTTCTAAACCTTTAACCGGCCCTCTGCCGTCCACCGAATTCTGCTCCATTGCTTCTAAACCTTTCACCGGCCATCTGCCGTCCACCGAATTCTGCTCCATGGCTTCTAAACCTTTCACCGGCCCTCTGCCGTCCACCGAATTCTGCTCCATGGCTTCTAAACCTTTCACCGGCCCTCTGCCGTCCACCGAATTCTGCTCCATGGCTTCTAAACCTTTCACCGGCCCTCTGCCGTCCACCGAATTCTGCTCCATGGCTTCTAAACCTTTCACCGGCCCTCTGCCGTCCACCGAATTCTGCTCCATGGCTTCTAAACCTTTCACCGGCCCTCTGCCGTCCACCGAATTCTGCTCCATGGCTTCTAAACCTTTCCAGTTTTTTCCAGTTTTTTCCACTTTTATCCAGTTTTATGGTGGAAAAAGGTGGGAAAAGGTGGATAAACGTGGAAGAAATTGGAAAAAGTGGAAAAAGTGGAAAAATTTGGGAAAATGTGGGAAAAAGGTGGGAAAAAAAGTGAAAAAAGGAGTGGATAAAGTGGATAAAACTGGATATAACTCAACTCAACTCATCAACTCATCAACTCAACTCATCAACTCATCAACTCAACTCATCAACTCAACTCCTCAACTCACAGCCCTCTGCCGTCCACCGAATTCTGCTCCATGGCTTCTAAACCTTTCACCGGCCCTCTGCCATCCACCGAATTCTGCTCCATGGCTTCTAAACCTTTCACCGGCCCTCTGCCGTCCACCGAATTCTGCTCCATGGCTTCTAAACCTTTCACCGGCCCTCTGCCGTCCACCGAATTCTGCTCCATGGCTTCTAAACCTTTCACCGGCCCTCTGCCGTCCACCGAATTCTGCTCCATGGCTTCTAAACCTTTCACCGGCCCTCTGCCGTCCACCGAATTCTGCTCCATGGCTTCTAAACCTTTAACCGGCCCTCTGCCGTCCACCGAATTCTGCTCCATGGCTTCTAAACCTTTCACCGGCCCTCTGCCGTCCACCGAATTCTGCTCCATGGCTTCTAAACCTTTCACCGGCCCTCTGCCGTCCACCGAATTCTGCTCCATGGCTTCTAAACCTTTCACCGGCCCTCTGCCGTCCACCGAATTCTGCTCCATGGCTTCTAAACCTTTCCAGTTTTTTCCACTTTTTTCCACTTTTATCCAGTTTTATGGTGGAAAAAGGTGGGAAAAGGTGGATAAACGTGGAAGAAATTGGAAAAAGTGGAAAAAGTGGAAAAATTTGGGAAAATGTGGGAAAAAGGTGGGAAAAAAAGTGGAAAAAGGAGTGGATAAAGTGGATAAAACTGGATATAACTCAACTCAACTCATCAACTCATCAACTCAACTCATCAACTCATCAACTCAACTCATCAACTCAACTCCTCAACTCACAGCCCTCTGCCGTCCACCGAATTCTGCTCCATGGCTTCTAAACCTTTCACCGGCCCTCTGCCATCCACCGAATTCTGCTCCATGGCTTCTAAACCTTTCACCGGCCCTCTGCCGTCCACCGAATTCTGCTCCATGGCTTCTAAACCTTTCACCGGCCCTCTGCCGTCCACCGAATTCTGCTCCATGGCTTCTAAACCTTTCACCGGCCCTCTGCCGTCCACCGAATTCTGCTCCATGGCTTCTAAACCTTTCACCGGCCCTCTGCCGTCCACCGAATTCTGCTCCATGGCTTCTAAACCTTTAACCGGCCCTCTGCCGTCCACCGAATTCTGCTCCATGGCTTCTAAACCTTTCACCGGCCCTCTGCCGTCCACCGAATTCTGCTCCATGGCTTCTAAACCTTTCACCGGCCCTCTGCCGTCCACCGAATTCTGCTCCATGGCTTCTAAACCTTTCACCGGCCCTCTGCCGTCCACCGAATTCTGCTCCATGGCTTCTAAACCTTTCCAGTTTTTTCCACTTTTTTCCACTTTTATCCAGTTTTATGGTGGAAAAAGGTGGGAAAAGGTGGATAAACGTGGAAGAAATTGGAAAAAGTGGAAAAAGTGGAAAAAATTGGGAAAATGTGGGAAAAAGGTGGGAAAAAAAGTGGAAAAAGGAGTGGATAAAGTGGATAAAACTGGATATAACTCAACTCAACTCATCAACTCATCAACTCAACTCATCAACTCATCAACTCAACTCATCAACTCAACTCCTCAACTCACGGCCCTCTGCCGTCCACCGAATTCTGCTCCATGGCTTCTAAACCTTTCACCGGCCCTCTGCCATCCACCGAATTCTGCTCCATGGCTTCTAAACCTTTCACCGGCCCTCTGCCGTCCACCGAATTCTGCTCCATGGCTTCTAAACCTTTCACCGGCCCTCTGCCGTCCACCGAATTCTGCTCCATGGCTTCTAAACCTTTAACCGGCCCTCTGCCGTCCACCGAATTCTGCTCCATTGCTTCTAAACCTTTCACCGGCCATCTGCCGTCCACCGAATTCTGCTCCATGGCTTCTAAACCTTTCACCGGCCCTCTGCCGTCCACCGAATTCTGCTCCATGGCTTCTAAACCTTTCACCGGCCCTCTGCCGTCCACCGAATTCTGCTCCATGGCTTCTAAACCTTTCACCGGCCCTCTGCCGTCCACCGAATTCTGCTCCATGGCTTCTAAACCTTTCACCGGCCCTCTGCCGTCCACCGAATTCTGCTCCATGGCTTCTAAACCTTTCACCGGCCCTCTGCCGTCCACCGAATTCTGCTCCATGGCTTCTAAACCTTTCCAGTTTTTTCCAGTTTTTTCCACTTTTATCCAGTTTTATGGTGGAAAAAGGTGGGAAAAGGTGGATAAACGTGGAAGAAATTGGAAAAAGTGGAAAAAGTGGAAAAATTTGGGAAAATGTGGGAAAAAGGTGGGAAAAAAAGTGAAAAAAGGAGTGGATAAAGTGGATAAAACTGGATATAACTCAACTCAACTCATCAACTCATCAACTCAACTCATCAACTCATCAACTCAACTCATCAACTCAACTCCTCAACTCACAGCCCTCTGCCGTCCACCGAATTCTGCTCCATGGCTTCTAAACCTTTCACCGGCCCTCTGCCATCCACCGAATTCTGCTCCATGGCTTCTAAACCTTTCACCGGCCCTCTGCCGTCCACCGAATTCTGCTCCATGGCTTCTAAACCTTTCACCGGCCCTCTGCCGTCCACCGAATTCTGCTCCATGGCTTCTAAACCTTTCACCGGCCCTCTGCCGTCCACCGAATTCTGCTCCATGGCTTCTAAACCTTTCACCGGCCCTCTGCCGTCCACCGAATTCTGCTCCATGGCTTCTAAACCTTTAACCGGCCCTCTGCCGTCCACCGAATTCTGCTCCATGGCTTCTAAACCTTTCACCGGCCCTCTGCCGTCCACCGAATTCTGCTCCATGGCTTCTAAACCTTTCACCGGCCCTCTGCCGTCCACCGAATTCTGCTCCATGGCTTCTAAACCTTTCACCGGCCCTCTGCCGTCCACCGAATTCTGCTCCATGGCTTCTAAACCTTTCCAGTTTTTTCCACTTTTTTCCACTTTTATCCAGTTTTATGGTGGAAAAAGGTGGGAAAAGGTGGATAAACGTGGAAGAAATTGGAAAAAGTGGAAAAAGTGGAAAAATTTGGGAAAATGTGGGAAAAAGGTGGGAAAAAAAGTGGAAAAAGGAGTGGATAAAGTGGATAAAACTGGATATAACTCAACTCAACTCATCAACTCATCAACTCAACTCATCAACTCATCAACTCAACTCATCAACTCAACTCCTCAACTCACGGCCCTCTGCCGTCCACCGAATTCTGCTCCATGGCTTCTAAACCTTTCACCGGCCCTCTGCCATTCACCGAATTCTGCTCCATGGCTTCTAAACCTTTCACCGGCCCTCTGCCGTCCACCGAATTCTGCTCCATGGCTTCTAAACCTTTCACCGGCCCTCTGCCGTCCACTGAATTCTGCTCCATGGCTTCTAAACCTTTCACCGGCCCTCTGCCGTCCACCGAATTCTGCTCCATGGCTTCTAAACCTTTAACCGGCCCTCTGCCGTCCACCGAATTCTGCTCCATGGCTTCTAAACCTTTCACCGGCCCTCTGCCGTCCACCGAATTCTGCTCCATGGCTTCTAAACCTTTCACCGGCCCTCTGCCGTCCACCGAATTCTGCTCCATGGCTTCTAAACCTTTCACCGGCCCTCTGCCGTCCACCGAATTCTGCTCCATGGCTTCTAAACCTTTCCAGTTTTTTCCAGTTTTTTCCACTTTTTTCCACTTTTATCCAGTTTTATGGTGGAAAAAGGTGGGAAAAGGTGGATAAACGTGGAAGAAATTGGAAAAAGTGGAAAAAGTGGAAAAATTTGGGAAAATGTGGGAAAAAGGTGGGAAAAAAAGTGGAAAAAGGAGTGGATAAAGTGGATAAAACTGGATATAACTCAACTCAACTCATCAACTCATCAACTCAACTCATCAACTCATCAACTCAACTCATCAACTCAACTCCTCAACTCACGGCCCTCTGCCGTCCACCGAATTCTGCTCCATGGCTTCTAAACCTTTCACCGGCCCTCTGCCGTCCACTGAATTCTGCTCCATGGCTTCTAAACCTTTCACCGGCCCTCTGCCGTCCACCGAATTCTGCTCCATGGCTTCTAAACCTTTAACCGGCCCTCTGCCGTCCACCGAATTCTGCTCCATGGCTTCTAAACCTTTCACCGGCCCTCTGCCGTCCACCGAATTCTGCTCCATGGCTTCTAAACCTTTCACCGGCCCTCTGCCGTCCACCGAATTCTGCTCCATGGCTTCTAAACCTTTCACCGGCCCTCTGCCGTCCACCGAATTCTGCTCCATGGCTTCTAAACCTTTCCAGTTTTTTCCACTTTTTTCCACTTTTATCCAGTTTTATGGTGGAAAAAGGTGGGAAAAGGTGGATAAACGTGGAAGAAATTGGAAAAAGTGGAAAAAGTGGAAAAATTTGGGAAAATGTGGGAAAAAGGTGGGAAAAAAAGTGGAAAAAGGAGTGGATAAAGTGGATAAAACTGGATATAACTCAACTCAACTCATCAACTCATCAACTCAACTCATCAACTCATCAACTCAACTCATCAACTCAACTCCTCAACTCACGGCCCTCTGCCGTCCACCGAATTCTGCTCCATGGCTTCTAAACCTTTCACCGGCCCTCTGCCGTCCACCGAATTCTGCTCCATGGCTTCTAAACCTTTCACCGGCCCTCTGCCGTCCACCGAATTCTGCTCCATGGCTTCTAAACCTTTAACCGGCCCTCTGCCGTCCACCGAATACTGCTCCATGGCTTCTAAACCTTTCACCGGCCCTCTGCCGTCCACCGAATTCTGCTCCATGGCTTCTAAACCTTTCACCGGCCCTCTGCCGTCCACCGAATACTGCTCCATGGCTTCTAAACCTTTCACCGGCCCTCTGCCGTCCACCGAATTCTGCTCCATGGCTTCTAAACCTTTCACCGGCCCTCTGCCGTCCACCGAATTCTGCTCCATGGCTTCTAAACCTTTCACCGGCCCTCTGCCGTCCACCGAATTCTGCTCCATGGCTTCTAAACCTTTCACCGGCCCTCTGCCGTCCACCGAATTCTGCTCCATGGCTTCTAAACCTTTAACCGGCCCTCTGCCGTCCACCGAATTCTGCTCCATGGCTTCTAAACCTTTCACCGGCCCTCTGCCGTCCACCGAATACTGCTCCATGGCTTCTAAACCTTTCACCGGCCCTCTGCCGTCCACCGAATTCTGCTCCATGGCTTCTAAACCTTTCACCGGCCCTCTGCCGTCCACCGAATTCTGCTCCATGGCTTCTAAACCTTTCACCGGCCCTCTGCCGTCCACCGAATTCTGCTCCATGGCTTCTAAACCTTTCACCGGCCCTCTGCCGTCCACCGAATTCTGCTCCATGGCTTCTAAACCTTTCACCGGCCCTCTGCCGTCCACCGAATTCTGCTCCATGGCTTCTAAACCTTTAACCGGCCCTCTGCCGTCCACCGAATTCTGCTCCATGGCTTCTAAACCTTTCACCGGCCCTCTGCCGTCCACCGAATACTGCTCCATGGCTTCTAAACCTTTCACCGGCCCTCTGCCGTCCACCGAATTCTGCTCCATGGCTTCTAAACCTTTCACCGGCCCTCTGCCGTCCACCGAATTCTGCTCCATGGCTTCTAAACCTTTCACCGGCCCTCTGCCGTCCACCGAATTCTGCTCCATGGCTTCTAAACCTTTCACCGGCCCTCTGCCGTCCACCGAATTCTGCTCCATGGCTTCTAAACCTTTCACCGGCCCTCTGCCGTCCACCGAATTCTGCTCCATGGCTTCTAAACCTTTCACCGGCCCTCTGCCGTCCACCGAATTCTGCTCCATGGCTTCTAAACCTTTCCACTTTTTTCCACTTTTTTCCACTTTTATCCAGTTTTATGGTGGAAAAAGGTGGGAAAAGGTGGATAAACGTGGAAGAAATTGGAAAAAGTGGAAAAAGTGGAAAAATGTGGGAAAATGTGGGAAAAAGGTGGGAAAAAAAGTGAAAAAAGGAGTGGATAAAGTGGATAAAACTGGATATAACTCAACTCAACTCATCAACTCATCAACTCAACTCATCAACTCATCAACTCAACTCATCAACTCAACTCCTCAACTCACAGCCCTCTGCCGTCCACCGAATTCTGCTCCATGGCTTCTAAACCTTTCACCGGCCCTCTGCCATCCACCGAATTCTGCTCCATGGCTTCTAAACCTTTCACCGGCCCTCTGCCGTCCACCGAATTCTGCTCCATGGCTTCTAAACCTTTCACCGGCCCTCTGCCGTCCACCGAATTCTGCTCCATGGCTTCTAAACCTTTCACCGGCCCTCTGCCGTCCACCGAATTCTGCTCCATGGCTTCTAAACCTTTCACCGGCCCTCTGCCGTCCACCGAATTCTGCTCCATGGCTTCTAAACCTTTAACCGGCCCTCTGCCGTCCACCGAATTCTGCTCCATGGCTTCTAAACCTTTCACCGGCCCTCTGCCGTCCACCGAATTCTGCTCCATGGCTTCTAAACCTTTCACCGGCCCTCTGCCGTCCACCGAATTCTGCTCCATGGCTTCTAAACCTTTCACCGGCCCTCTGCCGTCCACCGAATTCTGCTCCATGGCTTCTAAACCTTTCACCGGCCCTCTGCCGTCCACCGAATTCTGCTCCATGGCTTCTAAACCTTTCACCGGCCCTCTGCCGTCCACCGAATTCTGCTCCATGGCTTCTAAACCTTTCCACTTTTTTCCACTTTTTTCCACTTTTATCCAGTTTTATGGTGGAAAAAGGTGGGAAAAGGTGGATAAACGTGGAAGAAATTGGAAAAAGTGGAAAAAGTGGAAAAATGTGGGAAAATGTGGGGAAAAGGTGGGAAAAAAAGTGGAAAAAGGAGTGGATAAAGTGGATAAAACTGGATATAACTCAACTCAACTCATCAACTCATCAACTCAACTCATCAACTCATCAACTCAACTCATCAACTCAACTCCTCAACTCACGGCCCTCTGCCGTCCACCGAATTCTGCTCCATGGCTTCTAAACCTTTCACCGGCCCTCTGCCGTCCACCGAATTCTGCTCCATGGCTTCTAAACCTTTCACCGGCCCTCTGCCGTCCACCGAATTCTGCTCCATGGCTTCTAAACCTTTAACCGGCCCTCTGCCGTCCACCGAATTCTGCTCCATGGCTTCTAAACCTTTCACCGGCCCTCTGCCGTCCACCGAATTCTGCTCCATGGCTTCTAAACCTTTCACCGGCCCTCTGCCGTCCACCGAATTCTGCTCCATGGCTTCTAAACCTTTCCACTTTTTTCCACTTTTTTCCACTTTTATCCAGTTTTATGGTGGAAAAAGGTGGGAAAAGGTGGATAAACGTGGAAGAAATTGGAAAAAGTGGAAAAAGTGGAAAAATGTGGGAAAATGTGGGAAAAAGGTGGGAAAAAAAGTGAAAAAAGGAGTGGATAAAGTGGATAAAACTGGATATAACTCAACTCAACTCATCAACTCATCAACTCAACTCATCAACTCATCAACTCAACTCATCAACTCAACTCCTCAACTCACAGCCCTCTGCCGTCCACCGAATTCTGCTCCATGGCTTCTAAACCTTTCACCGACCCTCTGCCATACACCGAATTCTGCTCCATGGCTTCTAAACCTTTCACCGGCCCTCTGCCGTCCACCGAATTCTGCTCCATGGCTTCTAAACCTTTCACCGGCCCTCTGCCGTCCACCGAATTCTGCTCCATGGCTTCTAAACCTTTCACCGGCCCTCTGCCGTCCACCGAATTCTGCTCCATGGCTTCTAAACCTTTCACCGGCCCTCTGCCGTCCACCGAATTCTGCTCCATGGCTTCTAAACCTTTAACCGGCCCTCTGCCGTCCACCGAATTCTGCTCCATGGCTTCTAAACCTTTCACCGGCCCTCTGCCGTCCACCGAATTCTGCTCCATGGCTTCTAAACCTTTCACCGGCCCTCTGCCGTCCACCGAATTCTGCTCCATGGCTTCTAAACCTTTCACCGGCCCTCTGCCGTCCACCGAATTCTGCTCCATGGCTTCTAAACCTTTCCAGTTTTTTCCACTTTTTTCCACTTTTATCCAGTTTTATGGTGGAAAAAGGTGGGAAAAGGTGGATAAACGTGGAAGAAAGTGGAAAAAGTGGAAAAAATTGGGAAAATGTGGGAAAAAGGTGGGAAAAAAAGTGGAAAAAGGAGTGGATAAAGTGGATAAAACTGGATATAACTCAACTCAACTCATCAACTCATCAACTCAACTCATCAACTCATCAACTCAACTCATCAACTCAACTCCTCAACTCACGGCCCTCTGCCGTCCACCGAATTCTGCTCCATGGCTTCTAAACCTTTCACCGGCCCTCTGCCATCCACCGAATTCTGCTCCATGGCTTCTAAACCTTTCACCGGCCCTCTGCCGTCCACCGAATTCTGCTCCATGGCTTCTAAACCTTTCACCGGCCCTCTGCCGTCCACCGAATTCTGCTCCATGGCTTCTAAACCTTTAACCGGCCCTCTGCCGTCCACCGAATTCTGCTCCATTGCTTCTAAACCTTTCACCGGCCATCTGCCGTCCACCGAATTCTGCTCCATGGCTTCTAAACCTTTCACCGGCCCTCTGCCGTCCACCGAATTCTGCTCCATGGCTTCTAAACCTTTCACCGGCCCTCTGCCGTCCACCGAATTCTGCTCCATGGCTTCTAAACCTTTCACCGGCCCTCTGCCGTCCACCGAATTCTGCTCCATGGCTTCTAAACCTTTCACCGGCCCTCTGCCGTCCACCGAATTCTGCTCCATGGCTTCTAAACCTTTCACCGGCCCTCTGCCGTCCACCGAATTCTGCTCCATGGCTTCTAAACCTTTCCAGTTTTTTCCAGTTTTTTCCACTTTTATCCAGTTTTATGGTGGAAAAAGGTGGGAAAAGGTGGATAAACGTGGAAGAAATTGGAAAAAGTGGAAAAAGTGGAAAAATTTGGGAAAATGTGGGAAAAAGGTGGGAAAAAAAGTGAAAAAAGGAGTGGATAAAGTGGATAAAACTGGATATAACTCAACTCAACTCATCAACTCATCAACTCAACTCATCAACTCATCAACTCAACTCATCAACTCAACTCCTCAACTCACAGCCCTCTGCCGTCCACCGAATTCTGCTCCATGGCTTCTAAACCTTTCACCGGCCCTCTGCCATCCACCGAATTCTGCTCCATGGCTTCTAAACCTTTCACCGGCCCTCTGCCGTCCACCGAATTCTGCTCCATGGCTTCTAAACCTTTCACCGGCCCTCTGCCGTCCACCGAATTCTGCTCCATGGCTTCTAAACCTTTCACCGGCCCTCTGCCGTCCACCGAATTCTGCTCCATGGCTTCTAAACCTTTCACCGGCCCTCTGCCGTCCACCGAATTCTGCTCCATGGCTTCTAAACCTTTAACCGGCCCTCTGCCGTCCACCGAATTCTGCTCCATGGCTTCTAAACCTTTCACCGGCCCTCTGCCGTCCACCGAATTCTGCTCCATGGCTTCTAAACCTTTCACCGGCCCTCTGCCGTCCACCGAATTCTGCTCCATGGCTTCTAAACCTTTCACCGGCCCTCTGCCGTCCACCGAATTCTGCTCCATGGCTTCTAAACCTTTCCAGTTTTTTCCACTTTTTTCCACTTTTATCCAGTTTTATGGTGGAAAAAGGTGGGAAAAGGTGGATAAACGTGGAAGAAATTGGAAAAAGTGGAAAAAGTGGAAAAATTTGGGAAAATGTGGGAAAAAGGTGGGAAAAAAAGTGGAAAAAGGAGTGGATAAAGTGGATAAAACTGGATATAACTCAACTCAACTCATCAACTCATCAACTCAACTCATCAACTCATCAACTCAACTCATCAACTCAACTCCTCAACTCACGGCCCTCTGCCGTCCACCGAATTCTGCTCCATGGCTTCTAAACCTTTCACCGGCCCTCTGCCATTCACTGAATTCTGCTCCATGGCTTCTAAACCTTTCACCGGCCCTCTGCCGTCCACCGAATTCTGCTCCATGGCTTCTAAACCTTTCACCGGCCCTCTGCCGTCCACTGAATTCTGCTCCATGGCTTCTAAACCTTTCACCGGCCCTCTGCCGTCCACCGAATTCTGCTCCATGGCTTCTAAACCTTTAACCGGCCCTCTGCCGTCCACCGAATTCTGCTCCATGGCTTCTAAACCTTTCACCGGCCCTCTGCCGTCCACCGAATTCTGCTCCATGGCTTCTAAACCTTTCACCGGCCCTCTGCCGTCCACCGAATTCTGCTCCATGGCTTCTAAACCTTTCACCGGCCCTCTGCCGTCCACCGAATTCTGCTCCATGGCTTCTAAACCTTTCCAGTTTTTTCCACTTTTTTCCACTTTTATCCAGTTTTATGGTGGAAAAAGGTGGGAAAAGGTGGATAAACGTGGAAGAAATTGGAAAAAGTGGAAAAAGTGGAAAAATTTGGGAAAATGTGGGAAAAAGGTGGGAAAAAAAGTGGAAAAAGGAGTGGATAAAGTGGATAAAACTGGATATAACTCAACTCAACTCATCAACTCATCAACTCAACTCATCAACTCATCAACTCAACTCATCAACTCAACTCCTCAACTCACGGCCCTCTGCCGTCCACCGAATTCTGCTCCATGGCTTCTAAACCTTTCACCGGCCCTCTGCCGTCCACTGAATTCTGCTCCATGGCTTCTAAACCTTTCACCGGCCCTCTGCCGTCCACCGAATTCTGCTCCATGGCTTCTAAACCTTTAACCGGCCCTCTGCCGTCCACCGAATTCTGCTCCATGGCTTCTAAACCTTTCACCGGCCCTCTGCCGTCCACCGAATTCTGCTCCATGGCTTCTAAACCTTTCACCGGCCCTCTGCCGTCCACCGAATTCTGCTCCATGGCTTCTAAACCTTTCACCGGCCCTCTGCCGTCCACCGAATTCTGCTCCATGGCTTCTAAACCTTTCCACTTTTTTCCACTTTTATCCAGTTTTATGGTGGAAAAAGGTGGGAAAAGGTGGATAAACGTGGAAGAAATTGGAAAAAGTGGAAAAAGTGGAAAATTTGGGAAAATGTGGGAAAAAGGTGGGAAAAAAAGTGGAAAAAGGAGTGGATAAAGTGGATAAAACTGGATATAACTCAACTCAACTCATCAACTCATCAACTCAACTCATCAACTCATCAACTCAACTCATCAACTCAACTCCTCAACTCACGGCCCTCTGCCGTCCACCGAATTCTGCTCCATGGCTTCTAAACCTTTCACCGGCCCTCTGCCGTCCACCGAATTCTGCTCCATGGCTTCTAAACCTTTCACCGGCCCTCTGCCGTCCACCGAATTCTGCTCCATGGCTTCTAAACCTTTAACCGGCCCTCTGCCGTCCACCGAATACTGCTCCATGGCTTCTAAACCTTTCACCGGCCCTCTGCCGTCCACCGAATTCTGCTCCATGGCTTCTAAACCTTTCACCGGCCCTCTGCCGTCCACCGAATACTGCTCCATGGCTTCTAAACCTTTCACCGGCCCTCTGCCGTCCACCGAATTCTGCTCCATGGCTTCTAAACCTTTCACCGGCCCTCTGCCGTCCACCGAATTCTGCTCCATGGCTTCTAAACCTTTCACCGGCCCTCTGCCGTCCACCGAATTCTGCTCCATGGCTTCTAAACCTTTCACCGGCCCTCTGCCGTCCACCGAATTCTGCTCCATGGCTTCTAAACCTTTAACCGGCCCTCTGCCGTCCACCGAATTCTGCTCCATGGCTTCTAAACCTTTCACCGGCCCTCTGCCGTCCACCGAATACTGCTCCATGGCTTCTAAACCTTTCACCGGCCCTCTGCCGTCCACCGAATTCTGCTCCATGGCTTCTAAACCTTTCACCGGCCCTCTGCCGTCCACCGAATTCTGCTCCATGGCTTCTAAACCTTTCACCGGCCCTCTGCCGTCCACCGAATTCTGCTCCATGGCTTCTAAACCTTTCACCGGCCCTCTGCCGTCCACCGAATTCTGCTCCATGGCTTCTAAACCTTTCCACTTTTTTCCACTTTTTTCCACTTTTATCCAGTTTTATGGTGGAAAAAGGTGGGAAAAGGTGGATAAACGTGGAAGAAATTGGAAAAAGTGGAAAAAGTGGAAAAATGTGGGAAAATGTGGGAAAAAGGTGGGAAAAAAAGTGGAAAAAGGAGTGGATAAAGTGGATAAAACTGGATATAACTGGATAAAACTCAACTCAACTCATCAACTCATCAACTCAACTCATCAACTCATCAACTCAACTCATCAACTCAACTCCTTAACTCACGGCCCTCTGCCATCCACCGAATTCTGCTCCATGGCTTCTAAACCTTTCACCGGCCCTCTGCCGTCCACCGAATTCTGCTCCATGGCTTCTAAACCTTTCACCGGCCCTCTGCCGTCCACCGAATTCTGCTCCATGGCTTCTAAACCTTTCACCGGCCCTCTGCTGTCCACCGAATTCTGCTCCATGGCTTCTAAACCTTTCACCGGCCCTCTGCCGTCCACCGAATTCTGCTCCATGGCTTCTAAACCTTTCACCGGCCCTCTGCCGTCCACCGAATTCTGCTCCATGGCTTCTAAACCTTTCACCGGCCCTCTGCCGTCCACCGAATTCTGCTCCATGGCTTCTAAACCTTTAACCGGCCCTCTGCCGTCCACCGAATTCTGCTCCATGGCTTCTAAACCTTTCACCGGCCCTCTGCCGTCCACCGAATTCTGCTCCATGGCTTCTAAACCTTTCACCGGCCCTCTGCCGTCCACCGAATTCTGCTCCATGGCTTCTAAACCTTTCACCGGCCCTCTGCCGTCCACCGAATTCTGCTCCATGGCTTCTAAACCTTTCACCGGCCCTCTGCCGTCCACCGAATTCTGCTCCATGGCTTCTAAACCTTTCACCGGCCCTCTGCCGTCCACCGAATTCTGCTCCATGGCTTCTAAACCTTTCCACTTTTTTCCACTTTTTTCCACTTTTATCCAGTTTTATGGTGGAAAAAGGTGGGAAAAGGTGGATAAACGTGGAAGAAATTGGAAAAAGTGGAAAAAGTGGAAAAATGTGGGAAAATGTGGGAAAAAGGTGGGAAAAAAAGTGGAAAAAGGAGTGGATAAAGTGGATAAAACTGGATATAACTCAACTCAACTCATCAACTCATCAACTCAACTCATCAACTCATCAACTCAACTCATCAACTCAACTCCTCAACTCACGGCCCTCTGCCGTCCACCGAATTCTGCTCCATGGCTTCTAAACCTTTCACCGGCCCTCTGCCGTCCACCGAATTCTGCTCCATGGCTTCTAAACCTTTCACCGGCCCTCTGCCGTCCACCGAATTCTGCTCCATGGCTTCTAAACCTTTCACCGGCCCTCTGCCGTCCACCGAATTCTGCTCCATGGCTTCTAAACCTTTCCAGTTTTTTTCCACTTTTTTCCACTTTTATCCAGTTTTATGGTGGAAAAAGGTGGGAAAAGGTGGAAAAACGTGGAAGAAATTGGAAAAAGTGGAAAAAGTGGAAAAATTTGGGAAAATGTGGGAAAAAGGTGGGAAAAAAAAGTGGAAAAAGGAGTGAAAAAAAGTGGAAAAAAGTGGATAAAACTGGATAAAACTCAACTCAACTCATCAACTCATCAACTCAACTCATCAACTCATCAACTCAACTCATCAACTCAACTCCTCAACTCACGGCCCTCTGCCGTCCACCGAATTCTGCTCCATGGCTTCTAAACCTTTCACCGGCCCTCTGCAGTCCACCGAATTCTGCTCCATGGCTTCTAAACCTTTCACCGGCCCTCTGCCGTCCACCGAATTCTGCTCCATGGCTTCTAAACCTTTCACCGGCCCTCTGCCGTCCACCGAATTCTGCTCCATGGCTTCTAAACCTTTCCAGTTTTTTTCCACTTTTTTCCACTTTTATCCAGTTTTATGGTGGAAAAAGGTGGGAACAGGTGGAAAAACGTGGAAGAAATTGGAAAAAGTGGAAAAAGTGGAAAAAGTTGGGAAAATGTGGGAAAAAGGTGGGGGAAAAAAGTGGAAAAAGGTGGAAAAAAGTGGAAAAAATTGGATACAACTGGATAAAACTCAACTCAACTCATCAACTCATCAACTCAACTCATCAACTCATCAACTCAACTCATCAACTCAACTCCTCAACTCACGGCCCTCTGCCGTCCACCGAATTCTGCTCCATGGCTTCTAAACCTTTCACCGGCCCTCTGCCGTCCACCGAATTCTGCTCCATGGCTTCTAAACCTTTCACCGGCCCTCTGCCGTCCACCGAATTCTGCTCCATGGCTTCTAAACCTTTCACCGGCCCTCTGCCATCCACCGAATTCTGCTCCATGGCTTCTAAACCTTTCACCGGCCCTCTGCCGTCCACCGAATTCTGCTCCATGGCTTCTAAACCTTTCACCGGCCCTCTGCCGTCCACCGAATTCTGCTCCATGGCTTCTAAACCTTTCACCGGCCCTCTGCCGTACACCGAATTCTGCTCCATGGCTTCTAAACCTTTCACCGGCCCTCTGCCGTCCACCGAATTCTGCTCCATGGCTTCTAAACCTTTCACCGGCCCTCTGCCGTCCACCGAATTCTGCTCCATGGCTTCTAAACCTTTCACCGGCCCTCTGCCGTCCACCGAATTCTGCTCCATGGCTTCTAAACCTTTAACCGGCCCTCTGCCGTCCACCGAATTCTGCTCCATGGCTTCTAAACCTTTCACCGGCCCTCTGCCGTCCACCGAATTCTGCTCCATGGCTTCTAAACCTTTCACCGGCCCTCTGCCGTCCACCGAATTCTGCTCCATGGCTTCTAAACCTTTCACCGGCCCTCTGCCGTCCACCGAATTCTGCTCCATGGCTTCTAAACCTTTCCACTTTTTTCCACTTTTTTCCACTTTTATCCAGTTTTATGGTGGAAAAAGGTGGGAAAAGGTGGATAAACGTGGAAGAAATTGGAAAAAGTGGAAAAAGTGGAAAAATGTGGGAAAATGTGGGAAAAAGGTGGGAAAAAAAGTGGAAAAAGGAGTGGATAAAGTGGATAAAACTGGATATAACTCAACTCAACTCATCAACTCATCAACTCAACTCATCAACTCATCAACTCAACTCATCAACTCAACTCCTCAACTCACGGCCCTCTGCCGTCCACCGAATTCTGCTCCATGGCTTCTAAACCTTTCACCGGCCCTCTGCCGTCCACCGAATTCTGCTCCATGGCTTCTAAACCTTTCACCGGCCCTCTGCCGTCCACCGAATTCTGCTCCATGGCTTCTAAACCTTTAACCGGCCCTCTGCCGTCCACCGAATTCTGCTCCATGGCTTCTAAACCTTTCACCGGCCCTCTGCCGTCCACCGAATTCTGCTCCATGGCTTCTAAACCTTTCACCGGCCCTCTGCCGTCCACCGAATTCTGCTCCATGGCTTCTAAACCTTTCACCGGCCCTCTGCCGTCCACCGAATTCTGCTCCATGGCTTCTAAACCTTTCCAGTTTTTTTCCACTTTTTTCCACTTTTATCCAGTTTTATGGTGGAAAAAGGTGGGAAAAGGTGGAAAAACGTGGAAGAAATTGGAAAAAGTGGAAAAAGTGGAAAAATTTGGGAAAATGTGGGAAAAAGGTGGGAAAAAAAAGTGGAAAAAGGAGTGAAAAAAAGTGGAAAAAAGTGGATAAAACTGGATAAAACTCAACTCAACTCATCAACTCATCAACTCAACTCATCAACTCATCAACTCAACTCATCAACTCAACTCCTCAACTCACGGCCCTCTGCCGTCCACCGAATTCTGCTCCATGGCTTCTAAACCTTTCACCGGCCCTCTGCAGTCCACCGAATTCTGCTCCATGGCTTCTAAACCTTTCACCGGCCCTCTGCCGTCCACCGAATTCTGCTCCATGGCTTCTAAACCTTTCACCGGCCCTCTGCCGTCCACCGAATTCTGCTCCATGGCTTCTAAACCTTTCCAGTTTTTTTCCACTTTTTTCCACTTTTATCCAGTTTTATGGTGGAAAAAGGTGGGAACAGGTGGAAAAACGTGGAAGAAATTGGAAAAAGTGGAAAAAGTGGAAAAAGTTGGGAAAATGTGGGAAAAAGGTGGGGGAAAAAAGTGGAAAAAGGTGGAAAAAAGTGGAAAAAATTGGATAAAACTGGATAAAACTCAACTCAACTCATCAACTCATCAACTCAACTCATCAACTCATCAACTCAACTCATCAACTCAACTCCTCAACTCACGGCCCTCTGCCGTCCACCGAATTCTGCTCCATGGCTTCTAAACCTTTCACCGGCCCTCTGCCGTCCACCGAATTCTGCTCCATGGCTTCTAAACCTTTCACCGGCCCTCTGCCGTCCACCGAATTCTGCTCCATGGCTTCTAAACCTTTCACCGGCCCTCTGCCATCCACCGAATTCTGCTCCATGGCTTCTAAACCTTTCACCGGCCCTCTGCCGTCCACCGAATTCTGCTCCATGGCTTCTAAACCTTTCACCGGCCCTCTGCCGTCCACCGAATTCTGCTCCATGGCTTCTAAACCTTTCACCGGCCCTCTGCCGTCCACCGAATTCTGCTCCATGGCTTCTAAACCTTTCACCGGCCCTCTGCCGTCCACCGAATTCTGCTCCATGGCTTCTAAACCTTTCACCGGCCCTCTGCCGTCCACCGAATTCTGCTCCATGGCTTCTAAACCTTTCACCGGCCCTCTGCCGTCCACCGAATTCTGCTCCATGGCTTCTAAACCTTTAACCGGCCCTCTGCCGTCCACCGAATTCTGCTCCATGGCTTCTAAACCTTTCACCGGCCCTCTGCCGTCCACCGAATTCTGCTCCATGGCTTCTAAACCTTTCACCGGCCCTCTGCCGTCCACCGAATTCTGCTCCATGGCTTCTAAACCTTTCACCGGCCCTCTGCCGTCCACCGAATTTTGCTCCATGGCTTCTAAACCTTTCCAGTTTTTTTCCACTTTTTTCCACTTTTATCCAGTTTTATGGTGGAAAAAGGTGGGAAAAGGTGGAAAAACGTGGAAGAAATTGGAAGAAATTGGAAAAAGTGGAAAAATTTGGGAAAATGTGGGAAAAAGGTGGGAAAAAAAAGTGGAAAAAGGAGTGGAAAAAACTGGAAAAAACTGGATAAAACTGGATAAAACTCAACTCAACTCATCAACTCATCAACTCAACTCATCAACTCATCAACTCAACTCATCAACTCAACTCCTCAACTCACGGCCCTCTGCCATCCACCGAATTCTGCTCCATGGCTTCTAAACCTTTCACCGGCCCTCTGCCGTCCACCGAATTCTGCTCCATGGCTTCTAAACCTTTCACCGGCCCTCTGCCGTCCACCGAATTCTGCTCCATGGCTTCTAAACCTTTCACCGGCCCTCTGCCATCCACCGAATTCTGCTCCATGGCTTCTAAACCTTTCACCGGCCCTCTGCCGTCCACCGAATTCTGCTCCATGGCTTCTAAACCTTTCACCGGCCCTCTGCCGTCCACCGAATTCTGCTCCATGGCTTCTAAACCTTTCACCGGCCCTCTGCCGTCCACCGAATTTTGCTCCATGGCTTCTAAACCTTTCCAGTTTTTTTCCACTTTTTTCCACTTTTATCCAGTTTTATGGTGGAAAAAGGTGGGAAAAGGTGGAAAAACGTGGAAGAAATTGGAAGAAATTGGAAAAAGTGGAAAAATTTGGGAAAATGTGGGAAAAAGGTGGGGAAAAAAAGTGGAAAAAGGAGTGGAAAAAAGTGGAAAAAACTGGATAAAACTGGATAAAACTCAACTCAACTCATCAACTCATCAACTCAACTCATCAACTCATCAACTCAACTCATCAACTCAACTCCTCAACTCACGGCCCTCTGCCATCCACCGAATTCTGCTCCATGGCTTCTAAACCTTTCACCGGCCCTCTGCCGTCCACCGAATTCTGCTCCATGGCTTCTAAACCTTTCACCGGCCCTCTGCCGTCCACCGAATTCTGCTCCATGGCTTCTAAACCTTTCACCGGCCCTCTGCCATCCACCGAATTCTGCTCCATGGCTTCTAAACCTTTCACCGGCCCTCTGCTGTCCACCGAATTCTGCTCCATGGCTTCTAAACCTTTCACCGGCCCTCTGCCGTCCACCGAATTCTGCTCCATGGCTTCTAAACCTTTCACCGGCCCTCTGCCGTCCACCGAATTCTGCTTCATGGCTTCTAAACCTTTCACCGGCCCTCTGCCGTCCACCGAATTCTGCTCCATGGCTTCTAAACCTTTAACCGGCCCTCTGCCGTCCACCGAATTCTGCTCCATGGCTTCTAAACCTTTCACCGGCCCTCTGCCGTCCACCGAATTCTGCTCCATGGCTTCTAAACCTTTCACCGGCCCTCTGCCGTCCACCGAATTCTGCTCCATGGCTTCTAAACCTTTCACCGGCCCTCTGCCGTCCACCGAATTCTGCTCCATGGCTTCTAAACCTTTCACCGGCCCTCTGCCGTCCACCGAATTCTGCTCCATGGCTTCTAAACCTTTCCACTTTTTTCCACTTTTTTCCACTTTTATCCAGTTTTATGGTGGAAAAAGGTGGGAAAAGGTGGATAAACGTGGAAGAAATTGGAAAAAGTGGAAAAAGTGGAAAAATGTGGGAAAATGTGGGAAAAAGGTGGGAAAAAAAGTGGAAAAAGGAGTGGATAAAGTGGATAAAACTGGATATAACTCAACTCAACTCATCAACTCATCAACTCAACTCATCAACTCATCAACTCAACTCATCAACTCAACTCCTCAACTCACGGCCCTCTGCCGTCCACCGAATTCTGCTCCATGGCTTCTAAACCTTTCACCGGCCCTCTGCCGTCCACCGAATTCTGCTCCATGGCTTCTAAACCTTTCACCGGCCCTCTGCCGTCCACCGAATTCTGCTCCATGGCTTCTAAACCTTTAACCGGCCCTCTGCCGTCCACCGAATTCTGCTCCATGGCTTCTAAACCTTTCACCGGCCCTCTGCCGTCCACCGAATTCTGCTCCATGGCTTCTAAACCTTTCACCGGCCCTCTGCCGTCCACCGAATTCTGCTCCATGGCTTCTAAACCTTTCACCGGCCCTCTGCCGTCCACCGAATTCTGCTCCATGGCTTCTAAACCTTTCCAGTTTTTTTCCACTTTTTTCCACTTTTATCCAGTTTTATGGTGGAAAAAGGTGGGAAAAGGTGGAAAAACGTGGAAGAAATTGGAAAAAGTGGAAAAAGTGGAAAAATTTGGGAAAATGTGGGAAAAAGGTGGGAAAAAAAAGTGGAAAAAGGAGTGGAAAAAAGTGGAAAAAAGTGGATAAAACTGGATAAAACTCAACTCAACTCATCAACTCATCAACTCAACTCATCAACTCATCAACTCAACTCATCAACTCAACTCCTCAACTCACGGCCCTCTGCCGTCCACCGAATTCTGCTCCATGGCTTCTAAACCTTTCACCGGCCCTCTGCCGTCCACCGAATTCTGCTCCATGGCTTCTAAACCTTTCACCGGCCCTCTGCCGTCCACCGAATTCTGCTCCATGGCTTCTAAACCTTTCACCGGCCCTCTGCCGTCCACCGAATTCTGCTCCATGGCTTCTAAACCTTTCACCGGCCCTCTGCCGTCCACCGAATTCTGCTCCATGGCTTCTAAACCTTTCACCGGCCCTCTGCCGTCCACCGAATTCTGCTCCATGGCTTCTAAACCTTTCACCGGCCCTCTGCCGTCCACCGAATTCTGCTCCATGGCTTCTAAACCTTTCCACTTTTTTCCACTTTTTTCCACTTTTATCCAGTTTTATGGTGGAAAAAGGTGGGAAAAGGTGGATAAACGTGGAAGAAATTGGAAAAAGTGGAAAAAGTGGAAAAATGTGGGAAAATGTGGGAAAAAGGTGGGAAAAAAAGTGGAAAAAGGAGTGGATAAAGTGGATAAAACTGGATATAACTCAACTCAACTCATCAACTCATCAACTCAACTCATCAACTCATCAACTCAACTCATCAACTCAACTCCTCAACTCACGGCCCTCTGCCGTCCACCGAATTCTGCTCCATGGCTTCTAAACCTTTCACCGGCCCTCTGCCGTCCACCGAATTCTGCTCCATGGCTTCTAAACCTTTCACCGGCCCTCTGCCGTCCACCGAATTCTGCTCCATGGCTTCTAAACCTTTAACCGGCCCTCTGCCGTCCACCGAATCCTGCTCCATGGCTTCTAAACCTTTCACCGGCCCTCTGCCGTCCACCGAATTCTGCTCCATGGCTTCTAAACCTTTCACCGGCCCTCTGCCGTCCACCGAATTCTGCTCCATGGCTTCTAAACCTTTCACCGGCCCTCTGCCGTCCACCGAATTCTGCTCCATGGCTTCTAAACCTTTCCAGTTTTTTTCCACTTTTTTCCACTTTTATCCAGTTTTATGGTGGAAAAAGGTGGGAAAAGGTGGAAAAACGTGGAAGAAATTGGAAAAAGTGGAAAAAGTGGAAAAATTTGGGAAAATGTGGGAAAAAGGTGGGAAAAAAAAGTGGAAAAAAGTGGAAAAAAGTGGATAAAACTGGATAAAACTCAACTCAACTCATCAACTCATCAACTCAACTCATCAACTCATCAACTCAACTCATCAACTCAACTCCTCAACTCACGGCCCTCTGCCGTCCACCGAATTCTGCTCCATGGCTTCTAAACCTTTCACCGGCCCTCTGCCGTCCACCGAATTCTGCTCCATGGCTTCTAAACCTTTCACCGGCCCTCTGCCGTCCACCGAATTCTGCTCCATGGCTTCTAAACCTTTCACCGGCCCTCTGCCGTCCACCGAATTCTGCTCCATGGCTTCTAAACCTTTCACCGGCCCTCTGCCGTCCACCGAATTCTGCTCCATGGCTTCTAAACCTTTAACCGGCCCTCTGCCGTCCACCGAATTCTGCTCCATGGCTTCTAAACCTTTCACCGGCCCTCTGCCGTCCACCGAATTCTGCTCCATGGCTTCTAAACCTTTCACCGGCCCTCTGCCGTCCACCGAATTCTGCTCCATGGCTTCTAAACCTTTCACCGGCCCTCTGCCGTCCACCGAATTCTGCTCCATGGCTTCTAAACCTTTCCAGTTTTTTTCCACTTTTTTCCACTTTTATCCAGTTTTATGGTGGAAAAAGGTGGGAAAAGGTGGAAAAACGTGGAAGAAATTGGAAAAAGTGGAAAAAGTGGAAAAATTTGGGAGAATGTGGGAAAAAGGTGGGAAAAAAAAGTGGAAAAAGGAGTGGAAAAAAGTGGAAAAAAGTGGATAAAACTGGATAAAACTCAACTCAACTCATCAACTCAACTCATCAACTCATCAACTCAACTCATCAACTCAAGTCCTCAACTCACGGCCCTCTGCCATCCACCGAATTCTGCTCCATGGCTTCTAAACCTTTCACCGGCCCTCTGCCGTCCACCGAATTCTGCTCCATGGCTTCTAAACCTTTCACCGGCCCTCTGCCGTCCACCGAATTCTGCTCCATGGCTTCTAAACCTTTCACCGGCCCTCTGCCGTCCACCGAATTCTGCTCCATGGCTTCTAAACCTTTCACCGGCCCTCTGCCGTCCACCGAATTCTGCTCCATGGCTTCTAAACCTTTCACCGGCCCTCTGCCATCCACCGAATTCTGCTCCATGGCTTCTAAACCTTTCACCGGCCCTCTGCCGTCCACCGAATTCTGCTCCATGGCTTCTAAACCTTTCACCGGCCCTCTGCCGTCCACCGAATTCTGCTCCATGGCTTCTAAACCTTTCACCGGCCCTCTGCCGTCCACCGAATTCTGCTCCATGGCTTCTAAACCTTTCACCGGCCCTCTGCCGTCCACCGAATTCTGCTCCATGGCTTCTAAACCTTTCACCGGCCCTCTGCCGTCCACCGAATTCTGCTCCATGGCTTCTAAACCTTTCACCGGCCCTCTGCCGTCCACCGAATTCTGCTCCATGGCTTCTAAACCTTTAACCGGCCCTCTGCCGTCCACCGAATTCTGCTCCATGGCTTCTAAACCTTTCACCGGCCCTCTGCCGTCCACCGAATTCTGCTCCATGGCTTCTAAACCTTTCACCGGCCCTCTGCCGTCCACCGAATTCTGCTCCATGGCTTCTAAACTTTTCACCGGCCCTCTGCCGTCCACCGAATTTTGCTCCATGGCTTCTAAACCTTTCCAGTTTTTTTCCACTTTTTTCCACTTTTATCCAGTTTTATGGTGGAAAAAGGTGGGAAAAGGTGGAAAAACGTGGAAGAAATTGGAAGAAATTGGAAAAAGTGGAAACATTTGGGAAAATGTGGGAAAAAGGTGGGAAAAAAAAGTGGAAAAAGGAGTGGAAAAAAGTGGAAAAAAGTGGATAAAACTGGATAAAACTCAACTCAACTCATCAACTCATCAACTCAACTCATCAACTCATCAACTCAACTCATCAACTCAACTCCTCAACTCACGGCCCTCTGCCATCCACCGAATTCTGCTCCATGGCTTCTAAACCTTTCACCGGCCCTCTGCCGTCCACCGAATTCTGCTCCATGGCTTCTAAACCTTTCACCGGCCCTCTGCCGTCCACCGAATTCTGCTCCATGGCTTCTAAACCTTTCACCGGCCCTCTGCCATCCACCGAATTCTGCTCCATGGCTTCTAAACCTTTCACCGGCCCTCTGCTGTCCACCGAATTCTGCTCCATGGCTTCTAAACCTTTCACCGGCCCTCTGCCGTCCACCGAATTCTGCTCCATGGCTTCTAAACCTTTCACCGGCCCTCTGCCGTCCACCGAATTCTGCTCCATGGCTTCTAAACCTTTCACCGGCCCTCTGCCGTCCACCGAATTCTGCTCCATGGCTTCTAAACCTTTCACCGGCCCTCTGCCGTCCACCGAATTCTGCTCCATGGCTTCTAAACCTTTCCACTTTTTTCCACTTTTTTCCACTTTTATCCAGTTTTATGGTGGAAAAAGGTGGGAAAAGGTGGATAAACGTGGAAGAAATTGGAAAAAGTGGAAAAAGTGGAAAAATGTGGGAAAATGTGGGAAAAAGGTGGGAAAAAAAGTGGAAAAAGGAGTGGATAAAGTGGATAAAACTGGATATAACTCAACTCAACTCATCAACTCATCAACTCAACTCATCAACTCATCAACTCAACTCATCAACTCAACTCCTCAACTCACGGCCCTCTGCCGTCCACCGAATTCTGCTCCATGGCTTCTAAACCTTTCACCGGCCCTCTGCCGTCCACCGAATTCTGCTCCATGGCTTCTAAACCTTTCACCGGCCCTCTGCCGTCCACCGAATTCTGCTCCATGGCTTCTAAACCTTTAACCGGCCCTCTGCCGTCCACCGAATTCTGCTCCATGGCTTCTAAACCTTTCACCGGCCCTCTGCCGTCCACCGAATTCTGCTCCATGGCTTCTAAACCTTTCACCGGCCCTCTGCCGTCCACCGAATTCTGCTCCATGGCTTCTAAACCTTTCACCGGCCCTCTGCCGTCCACCGAATTCTGCTCCATGGCTTCTAAACCTTTCCAGTTTTTTTCCACTTTTTTCCACTTTTATCCAGTTTTATGGTGGAAAAAGGTGGGAAAAGGTGGAAAAACGTGGAAGAAATTGGAAAAAGTGGAAAAAGTGGAAAAATTTGGGAAAATGTGGGAAAAAGGTGGGAAAAAAAGTGGAAAAAGGAGTGGAAAAAAGTGGAAAAAAGTGGATAAAACTGGATAAAACTCAACTCAACTCATCAACTCATCAACTCAACTCATCAACTCATCAACTCAACTCATCAACTCAACTCCTCAACTCACGGCCCTCTGCCGTCCACCGAATTCTGCTCCATGGCTTCTAAACCTTTCACCGGCCCTCTGCCGTCCACCGAATTCTGCTCCATGGCTTCTAAACCTTTCACCGGCCCTCTGCCGTCCACCGAATTCTGCTCCATGGCTTCTAAACCTTTCACCGGCCCTCTGCCGTCCACCGAATTCTGCTCCATGGCTTCTAAACCTTTCACCGGCCCTCTGCCGTCCACCGAATTCTGCTCCATGGCTTCTAAACCTTTCACCGGCCCTCTGCCGTCCACCGAATTCTGCTCCATGGCTTCTAAACCTTTCACCGGCCCTCTGCCGTCCACCGAATTCTGCTCCATGGCTTCTAAACCTTTCACCGGCCCTCTGCCGTCCACCGAATTCTGCTCCATGGCTTCTAAACCTTTAACCGGCCCTCTGCCGTCCACCGAATTCTGCTCCATGGCTTCTAAACCTTTCACCGGCCCTCTGCCGTCCACCGAATTCTGCTCCATGGCTTCTAAACCTTTCACCGGCCCTCTGCCGTCCACCGAATTCTGCTCCATGGCTTCTAAACCTTTCACCGGCCCTCTGCCGTCCACCGAATTCTGCTCCATGGCTTCTAAACCTTTCCAGTTTTTTTCCACTTTTTTCCACTTTTATCCAGTTTTATGGTGGAAAAAGGTGGGAAAAGGTGGAAAAACGTGGAAGAAATTGGAAAAAGTGGAAAAAGTGGAAAAATTTGGGAGAATGTGGGAAAAAGGTGGGAAAAAAAAGTGGAAAAAGGAGTGGAAAAAAGTGGAAAAAAGTGGATAAAACTGGATAAAACTCAACTCAACTCATCAACTCAACTCATCAACTCATCAACTCAAGTCCTCAACTCACGGCCCTCTGCCATCCACCGAATTCTGCTCCATGGCTTCTAAACCTTTCACCGGCCCTCTGCCGTCCACCGAATTCTGCTCCATGGCTTCTAAACCTTTCACCGGCCCTCTGCCGTCCACCGAATTCTGCTCCATGGCTTCTAAACCTTTCACCGGCCCTCTGCCATCCACCGAATTCTGCTCCATGGCTTCTAAACCTTTCACCGGCCCTCTGCTGTCCACCGAATTCTGCTCCATGGCTTCTAAACCTTTCACCGGCCCTCTGCCGTCCACCGAATTCTGCTCCATGGCTTCTAAACCTTTCACCGGCCCTCTGCCGTCCACCGAATTCTGCTCCATGGCTTCTAAACCTTTCACCGGCCCTCTGCCGTCCACCAAATTCTGCTCCATGGCTTCTAAACCTTTAACCGGCCCTCTGCCGTCCACCGAATTCTGCTCCATGGCTTCTAAACCTTTCACCGGCCCTCTGCCGTCCACCGAATTCTGCTCCATGGCTTCTAAACCTTTCACCGGCCCTCTGCCGTCCACCGAATTCTGCTCCATGGCTTCTAAACCTTTCACCGGCCCTCTGCCGTCCACCGAATTCTGCTCCATGGCTTCTAAACCTTTCACCGGCCCTCTGCCGTCCACCGAATTCTGCTCCATGGCTTCTAAACCTTTCACCGGCCCTCTGCCGTCCACCGAATTCTGCTCCATGGCTTCTAAACCTTTCACCGGCCCTCTGCCGTCCACCGAATTCTGCTCCATGGCTTCTAAACCTTTCACCGGCCCTCTGCCGTCCACCGAATTCTGCTCCATGGCTTCTAAACCTTTCACCGGCCCTCTGCCGTCCACCGAATTCTGCTCCATGGCTTCTAAACCTTTCCAGTTTTTTCCACTTTTTTCCACTTTTATCCAGTTTTATGGTGGAAAAAGGTGGGAAAAGGTGGAAAAACGTGGAAGAAATTGGAAAAAGTGGAAAAAGTGGGAAAATTTGGGAAAATGTGGGAAAAAGGTGGGAAAAAAAGTGGAAAAGGAGTGGAAAAAAGTGGAAAAAACTGGATAAAACTGGATAAAACTCAACTCAACTCATCAACTCATCAACTCAACTCATCAACTCATCAACTCAACTCATCAACTCAACTCCTCAACTCACGGCCCTCTGCCATCCACCGAATTCTGCTCCATGGCTTCTAAACCTTTCACCGGCCCTCTGCCGTCCACCGAATTCTACTCCATGGCTTCTAAACCTTTCACCGGCCCTCTGCCGTCCACCGAATTCTGCTCCATGGCTTCTAAACCTTTCACCGGCCCTCTGCCGTCCACCGAATTCTGCTCCATGGCTTCTAAACCTTTCACCGGCCCTCTGCCGTCCACCGAATTCTGCTCCATGGCTTCTAAACCTTTCACCGGCCCTCTGCCGTCCACCGAATTCTGCTCCATGGCTTCTAAACCTTTCCAGTTTTTTCCACTTTTTTCCACTTTTATCCAGTTTTATGGTGGAAAAAGGTGGGAAAAGGTGGGAAAACGTGGAAGAAATTGGAAAAAGTGGAAAAAGTGGAAAAATGTGGGAAAATGTGGGAAAAAGGTGGGGAAAAAAGTGGAAAAAGGAGTGGAAAAAAGTGGAAAAAACTGGATAAAACTGGATAAAACTCAACTCAACTCATCAACTCATCAACTCAACTCATCAACTCATCAACTCAACTCATCAACTCAACTCCTCAACTCACGGCCCTCTGCCGTCCACCGAATTCTGCTCCATGGCTTCTAAACCTTTCACCGGCCCTCTGCCGTCCACCGAATTCTGCTCCATGGCTTCTAAACCTTTCACCGGCCCTCTGCCGTCCACCGAATTCTGCTCCATGGCTTCTAAACCTTTCCAGTTTTTTCCACTTTTTTCCACTTTTATCCAGTTTTATGGTGGAAAAAGGTGGGAAAAGGTGGAAAAACGTGGAAGAAATTGGAAAAAGTGGAAAAAGTGGAAAAATGTGGGAAAATGTGGGAAAAAGGTGGGAAAAAAAAGTGGAAAAAGGAGTGGAAAAAAGTGGAAAAAACTGGATAAAACTGGATAAAACTCAACTCAACTCATCAACTCATCAACTCAACTCATCAACTCATCAACTCAACTCATCAACTCAACTCCTCAACTCACGGCCCTCTGCCGTCCACCGAATTCTGCTCCATGGCTTCTAAACCTTTCACCGGCCCTCTGCCGTCCACCGAATTCTGCTCCATTGCTTCTAAACCTTTCACCGGCCCTCTGCCGTCCACTGAATTCTGCTCCATGGCTTCTAAACCTTTCACCGGCCCTCTGCCGTCCACCGAATTCTGCTCCATGGCTTCTAAACCTTTAACCGGCCCTCTGCCGTCCACCGAATTCTGCTCCATGGCTTCTAAACCTTTCACCGGCCCTCTGCCGTCCACCGAATTCTGCTCCATGGCTTCTAAACCTTTCACCGGCCCTCTGCCGTCCACCGAATTCTGCTCCATGGCTTCTAAACCTTTCCACTTTTTTCCACTTTTTTCCACTGTTATCCAGTTTTATGGTGGAAAAAGGTGGGAAAAGGTGGAAAAACGTGGAAGAAATTGGAAAAAGTGGAAAAAGTGGAAAAATGTGGGAAAATGTGGGAAAAAGGTGGGAAAAAAGTGGAAAAAGGAGTGGAAAAAAGTGGAAAAAACTGGATAAAACTGGATATAACTCAACTCAACTCATCAACTCATCAACTCAACTCATCAACTCATCAACTCAACTCATCAACTCAACTCCTCAACTCACGGCCCTCTGCCGTCCACCGAATTCTGCTCCATGGCTTCTAAACCTTTCACCGGCCCTCTGCCGTCCACCGAATTCTGCTCCATGGCTTCTAAACCTTTCACCGGCCCTCTGCCGTCCACCGAATTCTGCTCCATGGCTTCTAAACCTTTAACCGGCCCTCTGCCGTCCACCGAATTCTGCTCCATGGCTTCTAAACCTTTCACCGACCCTCTGCCGTCCACCGAATTCTGCTCCATGGCTTCTAAACCTTTCACCGGCCCTCTGCCGTCCACCGAATTCTGCTCCATGGCTTCTAAACCTTTCCAGTTTTTTCCACTTTTTTCCACTTTTATCCAGTTTTATGGTGGAAAAAGGTGGGAAAAGGTGGAAAAACGTGGAAGAAATTGGAAAAAGTGGAAAAAGTGGAAAAATGTGGGAAAATGTGGGAAAAAGGTGGGAAAAAAGTGGAAAAAGGAGTGGAAAAAAGTGAAAAAACTGGATAAAACTGGATAAAACTCAACTCAACTCATCAACTCATCAACTCAACTCATCAACTCATCAACTCAACTCATCAACTCAACTCCTCAACTCACGGCCCTCTGCCGTCCACCGAATTCTGCTCCATGGCTTCTAAACCTTTCACCGGCCCTCTGCCGTCCACCGAATTCTGCTCCATGGCTTCTAAACCTTTCACCGGCCCTCTGCCGTCCACCGAATTCTGCTCCATGGCTTCTAAACCTTTAACCGGCCCTCTGCCGTCCACCGAATTCTGCTCCATGGCTTCTAAACCTTTCACCGGCCCTCTGCCGTCCACCGAATTCTGCTCCATGGCTTCTAAACCTTTCACCGGCCCTCTGCCGTCCACCGAATTCTGCTCCATGGCTTCTAAACCTTTCACCGGCCCTCTGCCGTCCACCGAATTCTGCTCCATGGCTTCTAAACCTTTCCAGTTTTTTTCCACTTTTTTCCACTTTTATCCAGTTTTATGGTGGAAAAAGGTGGGAAAAGGTGGAAAAACGTGGAAGAAATTGGAAAAAGTGGAAAAAGTGGAAAAATTTGGGAAAATGTGGGAAAAAGGTGGGAAAAAAAGTGGAAAAAGGAGTGGAAAAAAGTGGAAAAAAGTGGATAAAACTGGATAAAACTCAACTCAACTCATCAACTCATCAACTCAACTCATCAACTCATCAACTCAACTCATCAACTCAACTCCTCAACTCACGGCCCTCTGCCGTCCACCGAATTCTGCTCCATGGCTTCTAAACCTTTCACCGGCCCTCTGCCGTCCACCGAATTCTGCTCCATGGCTTCTAAACCTTTCACCGGCCCTCTGCCGTCCACCGAATTCTGCTCCATGGCTTCTAAACCTTTCACCGGCCCTCTGCCGTCCACCGAATTCTGCTCCATGGCTTCTAAACCTTTCACCGGCCCTCTGCCGTCCACCGAATTCTGCTCCATGGCTTCTAAACCTTTCACCGGCCCTCTGCCGTCCACCGAATTCTGCTCCATGGCTTCTAAACCTTTCACCGGCCCTCTGCCGTCCACCGAATTCTGCTCCATGGCTTCTAAACCTTTCACCGGCCCTCTGCCGTCCACCGAATTCTGCTCCATGGCTTCTAAACCTTTAACCGGCCCTCTGCCGTCCACCGAATTCTGCTCCATGGCTTCTAAACCTTTCACCGGCCCTCTGCCGTCCACCGAATTCTGCTCCATGGCTTCTAAACCTTTCACCGGCCCTCTGCCGTCCACCGAATTCTGCTCCATGGCTTCTAAACCTTTCACCGGCCCTCTGCCGTCCACCGAATTCTGCTCCATGGCTTCTAAACCTTTCCAGTTTTTTTCCACTTTTTTCCACTTTTATCCAGTTTTATGGTGGAAAAAGGTGGGAAAAGGTGGAAAAACGTGGAAGAAATTGGAAAAAGTGGAAAAAGTGGAAAAATTTGGGAGAATGTGGGAAAAAGGTGGGAAAAAAAAGTGGAAAAAGGAGTGGAAAAAAGTGGAAAAAAGTGGATAAAACTGGATAAAACTCAACTCAACTCATCAACTCAACTCATCAACTCATCAACTCAAGTCCTCAACTCACGGCCCTCTGCCATCCACCGAATTCTGCTCCATGGCTTCTAAACCTTTCACCGGCCCTCTGCCGTCCACCGAATTCTGCTCCATGGCTTCTAAACCTTTCACCGGCCCTCTGCCGTCCACCGAATTCTGCTCCATGGCTTCTAAACCTTTCACCGGCCCTCTGCCATCCACCGAATTCTGCTCCATGGCTTCTAAACCTTTCACCGGCCCTCTGCTGTCCACCGAATTCTGCTCCATGGCTTCTAAACCTTTCACCGGCCCTCTGCCGTCCACCGAATTCTGCTCCATGGCTTCTAAACCTTTCACCGGCCCTCTGCCGTCCACCGAATTCTGCTCCATGGCTTCTAAACCTTTCACCGGCCCTCTGCCGTCCACCAAATTCTGCTCCATGGCTTCTAAACCTTTAACCGGCCCTCTGCCGTCCACCGAATTCTGCTCCATGGCTTCTAAACCTTTCACCGGCCCTCTGCCGTCCACCGAATTCTGCTCCATGGCTTCTAAACCTTTCACCGGCCCTCTGCCGTCCACCGAATTCTGCTCCATGGCTTCTAAACCTTTCACCGGCCCTCTGCCGTCCACCGAATTCTGCTCCATGGCTTCTAAACCTTTCACCGGCCCTCTGCCGTCCACCGAATTCTGCTCCATGGCTTCTAAACCTTTCACCGGCCCTCTGCCGTCCACCGAATTCTGCTCCATGGCTTCTAAACCTTTCACCGGCCCTCTGCCGTCCACCGAATTCTGCTCCATGGCTTCTAAACCTTTCACCGGCCCTCTGCCGTCCACCGAATTCTGCTCCATGGCTTCTAAACCTTTCACCGGCCCTCTGCCGTCCACCGAATTCTGCTCCATGGCTTCTAAACCTTTCCAGTTTTTTCCACTTTTTTCCACTTTTATCCAGTTTTATGGTGGAAAAAGGTGGGAAAAGGTGGAAAAACGTGGAAGAAATTGGAAAAAGTGGAAAAAGTGGGAAAATTTGGGAAAATGTGGGAAAAAGGTGGGAAAAAAAGTGGAAAAGGAGTGGAAAAAAGTGGAAAAAACTGGATAAAACTGGATAAAACTCAACTCAACTCATCAACTCATCAACTCAACTCATCAACTCATCAACTCAACTCATCAACTCAACTCCTCAACTCACGGCCCTCTGCCATCCACCGAATTCTGCTCCATGGCTTCTAAACCTTTCACCGGCCCTCTGCCGTCCACCGAATTCTACTCCATGGCTTCTAAACCTTTCACCGGCCCTCTGCCGTCCACCGAATTCTGCTCCATGGCTTCTAAACCTTTCACCGGCCCTCTGCCGTCCACCGAATTCTGCTCCATGGCTTCTAAACCTTTCACCGGCCCTCTGCCGTCCACCGAATTCTGCTCCATGGCTTCTAAACCTTTCACCGGCCCTCTGCCGTCCACCGAATTCTGCTCCATGGCTTCTAAACCTTTCCAGTTTTTTCCACTTTTTTCCACTTTTATCCAGTTTTATGGTGGAAAAAGGTGGGAAAAGGTGGGAAAACGTGGAAGAAATTGGAAAAAGTGGAAAAAGTGGAAAAATGTGGGAAAATGTGGGAAAAAGGTGGGGAAAAAAGTGGAAAAAGGAGTGGAAAAAAGTGGAAAAAACTGGATAAAACTGGATAAAACTCAACTCAACTCATCAACTCATCAACTCAACTCATCAACTCATCAACTCAACTCATCAACTCAACTCCTCAACTCACGGCCCTCTGCCGTCCACCGAATTCTGCTCCATGGCTTCTAAACCTTTCACCGGCCCTCTGCCGTCCACCGAATTCTGCTCCATGGCTTCTAAACCTTTCACCGGCCCTCTGCCGTCCACCGAATTCTGCTCCATGGCTTCTAAACCTTTCCAGTTTTTTCCACTTTTTTCCACTTTTATCCAGTTTTATGGTGGAAAAAGGTGGGAAAAGGTGGAAAAACGTGGAAGAAATTGGAAAAAGTGGAAAAAGTGGAAAAATGTGGGAAAATGTGGGAAAAAGGTGGGAAAAAAAAGTGGAAAAAGGAGTGGAAAAAAGTGGAAAAAACTGGATAAAACTGGATAAAACTCAACTCAACTCATCAACTCATCAACTCAACTCATCAACTCATCAACTCAACTCATCAACTCAACTCCTCAACTCACGGCCCTCTGCCGTCCACCGAATTCTGCTCCATGGCTTCTAAACCTTTCACCGGCCCTCTGCCGTCCACCGAATTCTGCTCCATTGCTTCTAAACCTTTCACCGGCCCTCTGCCGTCCACTGAATTCTGCTCCATGGCTTCTAAACCTTTCACCGGCCCTCTGCCGTCCACCGAATTCTGCTCCATGGCTTCTAAACCTTTAACCGGCCCTCTGCCGTCCACCGAATTCTGCTCCATGGCTTCTAAACCTTTCACCGGCCCTCTGCCGTCCACCGAATTCTGCTCCATGGCTTCTAAACCTTTCACCGGCCCTCTGCCGTCCACCGAATTCTGCTCCATGGCTTCTAAACCTTTCCACTTTTTTCCACTTTTTTCCACTGTTATCCAGTTTTATGGTGGAAAAAGGTGGGAAAAGGTGGAAAAACGTGGAAGAAATTGGAAAAAGTGGAAAAAGTGGAAAAATGTGGGAAAATGTGGGAAAAAGGTGGGAAAAAAGTGGAAAAAGGAGTGGAAAAAAGTGGAAAAAACTGGATAAAACTGGATATAACTCAACTCAACTCATCAACTCATCAACTCAACTCATCAACTCATCAACTCAACTCATCAACTCAACTCCTCAACTCACGGCCCTCTGCCGTCCACCGAATTCTGCTCCATGGCTTCTAAACCTTTCACCGGCCCTCTGCCGTCCACCGAATTCTGCTCCATGGCTTCTAAACCTTTCACCGGCCCTCTGCCGTCCACCGAATTCTGCTCCATGGCTTCTAAACCTTTAACCGGCCCTCTGCCGTCCACCGAATTCTGCTCCATGGCTTCTAAACCTTTCACCGACCCTCTGCCGTCCACCGAATTCTGCTCCATGGCTTCTAAACCTTTCACCGGCCCTCTGCCGTCCACCGAATTCTGCTCCATGGCTTCTAAACCTTTCCAGTTTTTTCCACTTTTTTCCACTTTTATCCAGTTTTATGGTGGAAAAAGGTGGGAAAAGGTGGAAAAACGTGGAAGAAATTGGAAAAAGTGGAAAAAGTGGAAAAATGTGGGAAAATGTGGGAAAAAGGTGGGAAAAAAGTGGAAAAAGGAGTGGAAAAAAGTGAAAAAACTGGATAAAACTGGATAAAACTCAACTCAACTCATCAACTCATCAACTCAACTCATCAACTCATCAACTCAACTCATCAACTCAACTCCTCAACTCACGGCCCTCTGCCGTCCACCGAATTCTGCTCCATGGCTTCTAAACCTTTCACCGGCCCTCTGCCGTCCACCGAATTCTGCTCCATGGCTTCTAAACCTTTCACCGGCCCTCTGCCGTCCACCGAATTCTGCTCCATGGCTTCTAAACCTTTCACCGGCCCTCTGCCGTCCACCGAATTCTGCTCCATGGCTTCTAAACCTTTCACCGGCCCTCTGCCGTCCACCGAATTCTGCTCCATGGCTTCTAAACCTTTCACCGGCCCTCTGCCGTCCACCGAATTCTGCTCCATGGCTTCTAAACCTTTCACCGGCCCTCTGCCGTCCACCGAATTCTGCTCCCTGGCTTCTAAACCTTTCACCGGCCCTCTGCCGTCCACCGAATTCTACTCCATGGCTTCTAAACCTTTCACCGGCCCTCTGCCGTCCACCGAATTCTGCTCCATGGCTTCTAAACCTTTCACCGGCCCTCTGCCGTCCACCGAATTCTGCTCCATGGCTTCTAAACCTTTCACCGGCCCTCTGCCGTCCACCGAATTCTGCTCCATGGCTTCTAAACCTTTCACCGGCCCTCTGCCGTCCACCGAATTCTGCTCCATGGCTTCTAAACCTTTCCACTTTTTTCCACTTTTTTCCACTTTTATCCAGTTTTATGGTGGAAAAAGGTGGGAAAAGGTGGAAAAACGTGGAAGAAATTGGAAAAAGTGGAAAAAGTGGAAAAAGGAGTGGAAAAAAGTGGAAAAAACTGGATAGAACTGGATAAAACTCAACTCAACTCATCAACTCATCAACTCAACTCATCAACTCATCAACTCAACTCATCAACTCAACTCCTCAACTCACGGCCCTCTGCCGTCCACCGAATTCTGCTCCATGGCTTCTAAACCTTTCACCGGCCCTCTGCCGTCCACCGAATTCTGCTCCATGGCTTCTAAACCTTTCACCGGCCCTCTGCCGTCCACCGAATTCTGCTCCATGGCTTCTAAACCTTTCACCGGCCCTCTGCCGTCCACCGAATTCTGCTCCATGGCTTCTAAACCTTTCACCGGCCCTCTGCCGTCCACCGAATTCTGCTCCATGGCTTCTAAACCTTTCCAGTTTTTTCCACTTTTTTCCACTTTTATCCAGTTTTATGGTGGAAAAAGGTGGGAAAAACGTGGAAAAACGTGGAAGAAATTGGAAAAGGTGGAAAAAGTGGAAAAATGTGGGAAAAGGTGGGGAAAAGGTGGGAAAAAAAGTGGAAAAAGGAGTGGAAAAAAATGGAAAAAACTGGATAAAACTGGAAAAAACTGGAAAAAACTGGAAAGGTTTAGAAGCCATGGAGCAGAATTCGGTGGACGCCAGAGGGCCGGTGAAAGGTTTAGAAGCCATGGAGCAGAATTCGGTGGACGGCAGAGGGCCGGTGAAAGGTTTAGAAGGATATAACTGGACTGGATATAACTCAACTCAACTCATCAACTCATCAACTCAACTCATCAACTCATCAACTCAACTCATCAACTCAACTCCTCAACTCACGGCCCTCTGCCATCCACCGAATTCTGCTCCATGGCTTCTAAACCTTTCACCGGCCCTCTGTCGTCCACCGAATTCTGCTCCATGGCTTCTAAACCTTTCCAGTTTTTTCCACTTTTTTCCACTTTTATCCAGTTTTATGGTGGAAAAAGGTGGGAAAAGGTGGAAAAACATGGAAGAAATTGGAAAAAGTGGAAAAAGTGGGAAAATGTGGGAAAATGTGGGAAAAAGGTGGGGAAAAAAGTGGAAAAAGGAGTGGCAAAAACTGGAAAAAACTGGATAAAACTGGATAAAACTCAACTCAACTCATCAACTCATCAACTCAACTCATCAACTCATCAACTCAACTCATCAACTCATCAACTCAACTCATCAACTCAACTCATCAACTCAACTCATCAACTCAACTCATCAACTCATCAACTCAACCCATCAACTCAACTCATCAACTCAACTCATCAACTCATCAACTCAACTCATCAACTCAACTCATCAACTCATCAACTCAACTCATCAACTCATCAACTCAACTCATCAACTCATCAACTCAACTCATCAACTCAACTCATCAACTCAACTCATCAACTCAAGTCATCAACTCAACTCATCAACTCAACTCATTAACTCAACTCATCAACTCAACTCATCAACTCAACTCATCAACTCAACTCATCAACTCAACTCATCAACTCAACTCATCAACTCAACTCATTAACTCAACTCATCAACTCAACTCATCAACTCAACTCATCAACTCAACTCATCAACTCATCAACTCAACTCATCAACTCAACTCATCAACTCATCAACTCAACTCATCAACTCAACTCATCAACTCAACTCATCAACTTTTTCCACCTTTTTCCACCTTTTGAATTTTTTCCGTTTTTTCCACTTTTTCCACTTTTTTCCAGTTTTATCCAGTTTTTTTCCACTTTTTTCCCCACTTTTTTTTCTACTTTTTCCACTTTTTTCCAGTTTTATCCAGTTTTATCCACTTTTTTCCACCTTTTTTGCCCACCTTTTTCCACTTTCCAAAAAGGTGGAAAAAGTGGAAAAAGTGGAAAAAGTGGAAAAAGTGGAAAAAGTGGAAAAAGTGGAATTGCTTAAAGTGGAATCGCTTAAATAAAATAAAATAAATAAAATAAATAAAATAAATAAAATAAATAAAATAAATAAAATAAATAAAATAAATAAAATAAATAAAATAAACTCAACTCAACTCAACTCAACTCAACTCAACTCAACTCAACTCAACTCAACTCATCAACTCATCAACTCATCAACTCATCAACTCAACTCATCAACTCATCAACTCAACTCATCAACTCATCAACTCAACCCATCAACTCAACTCATCAACTCAACTCATCAACTCATCAACTCAACTCATCAACTCAACTCATCAACTCATCAACTCAACTCATCAACTCATCAACTCAACTCATCAACTCATCAACTCAACTCATCAACTCAACTCATCAACTCAACTCATCAACTCAAGTCATCAACTCAACTCATCAACTCAACTCATTAACTCAACTCATCAACTCAACTCATCAACTCATCAACTCAACTCATCAACTCAACTCATCAACTCAACTCATCAACTCATCAACTCAACTCATCAACTCAACTCATCAACTCAACTCATCAACTTTTTCCACCTTTTTCCACCTTTTGAATTTTTTCCGTTTTTTCCACTTTTTCCACTTTTTTCCAGTTTTATCCAGTTTTTTTCCACTTTTTTCCCCACTTTTTTTTCTACTTTTTCCACTTTTTTCCAGTTTTATCCAGTTTTATCCACTTTTTTCCACCTTTTTTGCCCACCTTTTTCCACTTTCCAAAAAGGTGAAAAAGGTGGAAAAAGTGGAAAAAGTGGAAAAAGTGGAATTGCTTAAAGTGGAATCGCTTAAATAAAATAAATAAAATAAAATAAATAAAATAAATAAAATAAATAAAATAAATAAAATAAATAAAATAAATAAAATAAATAAAATAAATAAAATAAATAAAATAAATAAAATAAATAAAATAAACTCAACTCAACTCAACTCAACTCAACTCAACTCAACTCAACTCATCAACTCATCAACTCATCAACTCAACTCATCAACTCATCAACTCAACTCATCAACTCATCAACTCAACTCATCAACTCAACTCATCAACTCAACTCATCAACTCAACTCATCAACTCATCAACTCAACTCATCAACTCAACTCATCAACTCATCAACTCATCAACTCATCAACTCATCAACTCAACTCATCAACTCATCAACTCAACTCATCAACTCATCAACTCAACTCATCAACTCATCAACTCAACTCATCAACTCAACTCATCAACTCAACTCATCAACTCAACTCATCAACTCATCAACTCAACTCATCAACTCAACTCATCAACTCAACTCATCAACTCATCAACTCAACTCATCAACTCAATCAACTCAACTCATCAACTCAACTCATCAACTCAACTCATCAACTCAACTCATCAACTCATCAACTCAACTCATCAACTCATCAACTCAACTCATCAACTCAACTCATCAACTCAACTCATTAACTCAACTCATTAACTCAACTCATCAACTCAACTCATCAACTCAACTCATCAACTCATCAACTCAACTCATCAACTCAACTCATCAACTCATCAACTCAACTCAACTCATCAACTCAACTCATCAACTCAACTCATCAACTTTTTCCACCTTTTTCCACCTTTTGAATTTATCCAGTTTTATCCACTTTTTTCCACCTTTTTTGCCCACCTTTTTCCACTTTTTTTCCCCACTTTTATCCACTTTTTTCCACTTTCCAAAAAGGTGAAAAAGGTGGAAAAAGGTGGAAAAAGTGGAATTGCTTAAAGTGGAATAAAATAAATAAAATAAATAAAATAAATAAAATAAATAAAATAAATAAAATAAATAAAATAAATAAAATAAATAAAATAAATAAAATAAAATAAATAAAATAAATAAACTCAACTCAACTCAACTCAACTCAACTCAACTCAACTCAACTCAACTCATCAACTCATCAACTCATCAACTCAACTCATCAACTCATCAACTCAACTCATCAACTCATCAACTCAACTCATCAACTCATCAACTCAACTCATCAACTCAACTCATCAACTCAACTCATCAACTCAACTCATCAACTCATCAACTCAACTCATCAACTCAACTCATCAACTCATCAACTCATCAACTCATCAACTCAACTCATCAACTCATCAACTCAACTCATCAACTCATCAACTCAACTCATCAACTCAACTCATCAACTCAACTCATCAACTCAACTCATCAACTCAACTCATCAACTCATCAACTCAACTCATCAACTCAACTCATCAACTCATCAACTCATCAACTCATCAACTCAACTCATCAACTCATCAACTCAACTCATCAACTCATCAACTCAACTCATCAACTCAACTCATCAACTCAACTCATCAACTCAACTCATCAACTCATCAACTCAACTCATCAACTCAACTCATCAACTCAACTCATCAACTCATCAACTCAACTCATCAACTCATCAACTCAACTCATCAACTCAACTCATCAACTCAACTCATCAACTCAACTCATCAACTCATCAACTCAACTCATCAACTCAACTCATCAACTCATCAACTCATCAACTCAACTCATCAACTCATCAACTCAACTCATCAACTCATCAACTCAACTCATCAACTCATCAACTCAACTCATCAACTCAACTCATCAACTCAACTCATCAACTCAACTCATCAACTCATCAACTCAACTCATCAACTCAACTCATCAACTCAACTCATCAACTCATCAACTCAACTCATCAACTCAACTCATCAACTCATCAACTCAACTCATCAACTCAACTCATCAACTCATCAACTCATCAACTCATCAACTCAACTCATCAACTCATCAACTCAACTCATCAACTCATCAACTCAACTCATCAACTCATCAACTCAACTCATCAACTCAACTCATCAACTCAACTCATTAACTCAACTCATTAACTCAACTCATCAACTCAACTCATCAACTCAACTCATCAACTCATCAACTCAACTCATCAACTCAACTCATCAACTCATCAACTCAACTCAACTCATCAACTCAACTCATCAACTTTTTCCACCTTTTTCCACCTTTTGAATTTATCCAGTTTTATCCACTTTTTTCCACCTTTTTTGCCCACCTTTTTCCACTTTTTTTCCCCACTTTTATCCACTTTTTTCCACTTTCCAAAAAGGTGAAAAAGGTGGAAAAAGGTGGAAAAAGTGGAATTGCTTAAAGTGGAATAAAATAAATAAAATAAATAAAATAAATAAAATAAATAAAATAAATAAAATAAATAAAACAAATAAAATAAATAAAATAAATAAAATAAATAAAATAAATAAAATAAATAAAATAAAATAAATAAAATAAATAAAATAAATAAAATAAATAAAATAAATAAAATAAATAAAATAAATAAAATAAATAAAATAAATAAAATAAATAAAATAAATAAAATAAATAAAATAAATAAAATAAATAAAATAAATAAAATAAATAAAATAAATAAAATAAATAAAATAAATAAAATAAATAAAATAAATAAAATAAATAAAATAAATAAAATAAATAAAATAAATAAAATAAATAAAATAAATAAAATAAATAAAATAAATAAAATAAATAAAATAAATAAAATAAATAAAATAAATAAAATAAATAAAATAAATAAAATAAATAAAATAAACTCAACTCATCAACTCAACTCATCAACTCAACTCATCAACTCAACTCATCAACTCAACTCATCAACTCAACTCATCAACTCAACTGTTTTCCAAATTTCTTCCACTTTTTCCACTTTTTTCCACTTTTATCCACTTTTTTCCACCTTTTTTTCCCCACCTTTTTCCACTTTTTTCCACTTTTATCCAGTTTTATCCACTTTTTTCCACTTTCCAAAAGGGTGAAAAAGGTGGAAAAAGGTGGAAAAAGGTGGAAAAAGTGGGAAAAGTGGAAAAAGTGGAAAAATTGGAATTGCTTAAAGTGGAACTCAATAAATAAAATAAATAAAATAAACTCAACTCAACTCATCAACTCAACTCATCAACTCAACTCATCAACTCATCAAATCAACTCATCAACTCAACTCATCAACTCAACTCATCAACTCATCAACTCAACTCATCAACTCAACTCATCAACTCAACTCATCAACTCATCAACTCAACTCATCAACTCATCAACTCAACTCATCAACTCATCAACTCAACTCATCAACTCATCAACTCAACTCATCAACTCAACTCATCAACTCAACTCATCAACTCAACTCATCAACTCAACTCATCAACTCAACTCATTAACTCAACTCATCAACTCAACTCATCAACTCAACTCATCAACTCATCAACTCAACTCATCAACTCAACTCATCAACTCATCAACTCAACTCATCAACTCATCAACTCAACTCATCAACTCAACTCATCAACTCATCAACTCAACTCATCAACTCATCAACTCAACTCATCAACTCAACTCATCAACTCAACTCATCAACTCAACTCATCAACTCATCAACTCAACTCATCAACTTTTTCCACTTTTTTCCACTTTTATCCACTTTTTTCCACCTTATTTCCCCACATTTTTCCACTTTTTCCACTTTTTTCCACTTTTATCCAGTTTTATCCACTTTTTTCCACTTTCCAAAAAGGTGAAAAAGGTGGAAAAAGGTGGAACAAGTGGAAAAAGTGGAAAAAGTGGAAAAAGTGGAAAAATTGGAATTGCTTAAAGTGGAACTCAATAAATAAAATAAAGTCAACTCATCAACTCAACTCATCAACTCAACTCATCAACTCAACTCATCAACTCAACTCATCAACTCAACTCATCAACTCATCAACTCAACTCATCAACTCATCAACTCAACTCATCAACTCATCAACTCAACTCATCAACTCAACTCATCAACTCAACTCATTAACTCAACTCATCAACTCAACTCATCAACTCAACTCATCAACTCATCAACTCAACTCATCAACTCAACTCATCAACTCAACTCATCAACTCAACTCATCAACTCATCAACTCAACTCATCAACTCAACTCATCAACTCAACTCATCAACTCAACTCATCAACTCATCAACTCAACTCATCAACTCATCAACTTAACTCATCAACTCAACTCATCAACTCAACTCATCAACTCAACTCATCAACTCATCAACTCAACTCATCAACTCAACTCATCAACTCAACTCATTAACTCAACTCATCAACTCAACTCATCAACTCAACTCATCAACTCATCAACTCAACTCATCAACTTTTTCCACTTTTTTCCACTTTTATCCACTTTTTTCCACCTTTTTTCACCACCTTTTTTCACCACCTTTTTCCACCTTTTCCACTTTTTTCCAGTTTTATCCAGTTTTATCCACTTTTTTCCACTTTCCAAAAAGGTGAAAAAGGTGGAAAAAGGTGGAAAAAGGTGGAAAAAGGTGGAAAAAGTGGAAAAATTGGAATTGCTTAAAGTGGAACTCAATAAATAAAATAAACTCAACTCATCAACTCAACTCATCAACTCAACTCATCAACTCATCAAATCAACTCATCAACTCAACTCATCAACTCATCAACTCAACTCATCAACTCATCAACTCAACCCATCAACTCAACTCATCAACTCAACTCATCAACTCAACTCATCAACTCAACTCATCAACTCATCAACTCAACTCATCAACTCAACTCATCAACTCAACTCATTAACTCAACTCATCAACTCAACTCATCAACTCAACTCATCAACTCATCAACTTTTTCCACTTTTTTCCACTTTTATCCACTTTTTTCCACCTTTTTTCACCACCTTTTTTCACCACCTTTTTCCACCTTTTCCACTTTTTTCCACTTTTATCCAGTTTTATCCACTTTTTTCCACTTTCCAAAAAGGTGAAAAAGGTGGAAAAAGGTGGAAAAAGGTGGAAAAAGTGGAAAAAGTGGAAAAATTGGAATTGCTTAAAGTGGAACTCAATAAATAAAATAAACTCAACTCATCAACTCAACTCATCAACTCAACTCATCAACTCATCAACTCAACTCATCAACTCATCAACTCAACCCATCAACTCAACTCATCAACTCAACTCATCAACTCATCAACTCAACTCATCAACTCAACTCATCAACTCATCAACTCAACTCATCAACTCAACTCATTAACTCAACTCATCAACTCAACTCATCAACTCAACTCATCAACTCAACTCATCAACTCAACTCATCAACTCATCAACTCAACTCATCAACTCAACTCATCAACTCATCAACTCAACTCATCAACTCATCAACTCAACTCATAAACTCAACTCATCAACTCAACTCATCAACTCAACTCATCAACTCATCAACTCAATTCATCAACTCAACTCATCAACTCATCAACTCAACTCATCAACTCAACTCATCAACTCAACTCATCAACTCAACTCATCAACTCAACTCATCAACTCATCAACTCAACTCATCAACTCAACTCATCAACTCAACTCATTAACTCAACTCATCAACTCAACTCATCAACTCAACTCATCAACTCAACTCATCAACTCATCAACTCAACTCATCAACTTTTTCCACTTTTTTCCACTTTTATCCACTTTTTTCCACCTTTTTTCACCACCTTTTTCCACCTTTTCCACTTTTTTCCACTTTTATCCAGTTTTATCCACTTTTTTCCACTTTCCACTCAACTCATCAACTCATCAACTCAACTCATCAACTCAACTCATCAACTCAACTCATCAACTCAACTCATTAACTCAACTCATCAACTCAACTCATCAACTCAACTCATCA